>NC_056746.1:1475009130-1475151630 GCF_019279795.1 Protopterus annectens
TGGCTTGTTATCAGGTATGATGTCAATAAATAATGGTGTACTGAACATATGCACCTCTTATTGCATGGCATATGTACAAAGGTTGACAGAGTTGTGGGTGGAGGCACAAACACAGGGCCAAATTGACATGTTGCTGTTATAAACTCATACATTTACTGGTGTAACAGGGTTTGTTGTGACATATATCTTCTGAGGGATATGAAGACAGTAACTCTCATGGCTGTCACCATGTACTGACTGCAATCCACAGAGTATGCTTCTGAATTACTAAGGATAGATCATCTGTGCGTAACACAACACATGTAAAACTCCAAACACTGGCCAGTCTGCAGATAGCCCTACAGGTGAGAGCTTCCTCAACCACATAACACTGTCATGACAGGTATTAAATCATGTAGACCAGCCATATCCACACAAACCCTGTTAAACCAACATTACTTCAAATGTAGAAGATCAAGACTTACATTCTGTCCTCATGTCTGGAACATCCCCCTCCTTTTTGTTGGCCTGTCTCCACAGTGTATGTTGTAAGAGGTATATCCCACTACCCTCTGTGATGCTGTTAGCCAAACATTGACATGAAGTCCTGCTTGCAGTGAATGAAAAGTGCCAACACCTACATGATGTTTCTAGTTATAGAAGTGTGTTTCCATGCAATTGGCTATAGGAATGTTACCACAGCTGTTCCACATGCAATCAGCTAGTGGGGAACTGCAATTTGTGCACAGGCCATCAGCTGATCATGAACATCACTTACAAAACACAAGCTGCTGCCTAAGCATAGCAGGAGTTCTTTTCCAAATCTACTGGAGATGAAGTGAGAGAGACAGATAGAGACAAAATAAGAAAGCAAGGGGGTAGGAGAGTAAGAGCTAAGCATGTTTGTGTCACACTCTTACCAGTATGGGGTTTCACACCCCTGCTTGACTATGTATTGCTATTACATTTTTATGCAGTTATTGCATGCGCCACAGAGCTTACAAGCTGGAGAGCTGTCCAAAGGTATATTTGAAGGTGAGTGACATCAGCAACAGTGATAAAGGAGGGATAAGGTAGGTGTTATACTTGTGCCTGTCCACAAAACAGGTGTTAAGGAGGACACAACCACACTCTCTCAGGGACTCACACACATTATCACAGTTGGCAGGGTCAGGATTAGAATTCCTAACTAACTAGTTTACTACACTACAGTATTATGCAGGTATCACATGCACCACAGAGGTTATCAGGCTGATATATGGGCCAAGGGTATGTCAAGGTGACTGACATCAGAAGGCATGCTTCAGTGGGGCAATGGGAGGTGTAGTGAGTGTGACTGGCTTCCAAATCATTAATCTCCACACACACACAGACAGAGATTTGCCAATACTGACATGCATGGGTTCATTGTTTTACAGATGTGTAGTGGTTGACTGTGCCAGAAGGCTGTACAAGGCTAGACAAAGGACATACCTTGGCATCAGATGACATGACAATGGTCTGCAGTGTGGCTCAGGGGAGGATTCCCTGGATTGGCCCACACAGGTGGGAATTGTATTCACCATCCACTCATCTGGGTTACTATTGTGTGTGGTCAGTGCTGTACAATGCTTGCCATGTATGCGTTCTATATTCCATAACATGGATGATGTCTGGGATGTGCACATGTCACACATGCATGTTCTGTGACATGTGGAAGTATCCCTGGGGTGTCTGGGGCATGTTGTGTGATCAGATTGTTATCATATGATGTGGCATTCCTGACCTCATGTGGTGAGAAATGTCAGGTTGATCCTGCACCTACATTGACAGAATGATACAGGTGTTCACTGGAGTTATTGGCATCTGTCCATACAGGCCATCTGTATAAGGCATGGTATTTCCTTTGTGGGTTACATTTGCTGACTCTACAGTTGTTGGAGGCGTCCAGTGGGGAACATAGCAAAGAACCACTGTAAGCAATTATTTGCCTATTGTAGGGATGGAGCAGGGTGACATGTCCTGTGTAGTCCACAGCAATCACACCATGGTTACTATCTGTGGGCAATATGCAGAGAACTACCAGTATAGTGGTTGTTGCCTAGCCAAGTGTGTTTGTGTATGAGACATGGGTGGAGAGTTTTCTCTGCATGATACAAGGGTTGCCTATATTGTTCCCCAGTCCATAATGTCACATATAGGGTTATGGATTGTCTACACCAGCCTCTCTGCTGTTTGACATCTGTTGTCCTTGTAAGGTGGACATTATGATATATAAACATATAAGAAATTTGCAAAACCCACCCCACAATGAGTCCTGTTATTACACAATCACAGCTACCTCCACACATGATACTGATGACAAACACACACACACACACATACACACACTTAACAGTGCTGAGATTCAACCCCCTACCTAGCTATGTATTGCTACTACAGTGTACTGCATTTATCGCATGCACCATGGAGCTTACGGGGCTAGTTTTTCCCCAAAGGTGTATTTCAAGGTGAATGACATCAGCAGGCTTGCCAAAGTAGGGCAATGGAAAGTGTATTGACTGTGCATAGCCTCAAAAGTATTGATCCTTGCACAGATAAACAAATACACAGAGTTTCACAGTTGCCATGTCTGGGACTAGAACTCCTACCTAACTAGTGCATCACACTACAGCATTACACAGTTATAGCACGCGCCATGGAGCTTATAGTGCTACTCCTTCCCCAAAGGTGTATTTCAAGGTGAAAGACATCAGCAGGCTTGCCAAAGTAGGGCAATGGAAAGTGTAGTGACTGTGAATAGCCTCAAAAGTATTGATCCTTACACAGATAAACAAACACACAGAGTTTCACAGTTGCCATGTCTGGGACTAGAACTTCTACCTAACTCGTACACCACACTACAGCATTACACAGTTATAGCACATGTCATTGAGCTTATAGGGTTACTTCTTCCCCAAAGGTGTATTTCAAGGTGAATGACATCAGCGGGCTTGCCAAAGTAGGGCAATGGAAAGTATAGTGACTGTGAATGGCCTCAAAAACATTGATCTCTGCACAAACAAACACACACACAGAGTTTCACAGTTGCCATGTCAGGGATTAGAACTCCTACCCAACTAGTACATCACACTAAAGCATTATGCAGTTATAGCATGTACCATGGAGCTTCTAGGGCTACTCTTTCCCCAAAGGTGTATTTCAAGGTCAATGACATCAGCAGGCTTGTCAAAGTAGGGTAATGGAAAGTGTAGTGACTGTGAATGGCCTCAAATGCATTGATCCCTGCACAGACAAACAATAACACACAAAGAGTTTCACAGTTGCCTTGTCTGGGATTAGAACTCCTACCTAACTAGTACATCACACTACAACATTACGCAGTTGTAGCATGTGCCCTGGAGCTTATAGGGCTACTAATGGAAAGTGTAGTGACTATGAATGGCCTTAAAAGCATAGATCCCTACAAACGCACATACACACACACAGTATTCATGTCTGGGATTAAAACTCCTACCTAACTAGTACATCACACTACAGCATTACGCAGTTATAGCTTGCACCACGGAGCTTATAGGGCTACTCATTCCCCAAAGGTGTATTTCAAGGTGAATGACATTAGCAGGCTTGACAACGTAGGGCAATGGGGAGTGCAGTGTGTGTGAATGGGCCATATACCATTCATCTGGAAACATACACACAACATTCAGTCACACACAGGTTTACATTTAAAAGGAATGTGTATACAACTGTTAGATGAATAATGACTTGTGCAGTAATGTTACACAGTTATCACAAGCACCACCGTCACTGTAGTGCTGAGGGATACCAGAAGCAAATGTCTTTAGTATTTAACATTTGTACATCATGTGGTATTGGTCAATTGGATGTGTGCTGGGTGGGACAGGCCTCATGATGGGAAGTTCTTTGTCACTGTCTGTCACTCTCTTCCTCACATCTATGTATGTGTAAATTTGGCTTAATATAGTGTGTTGTCCTGATATATGTGTGTATTCCTATCCGATGTGTGTGCAAAGCATGACTGGTGTGCACAAACATCTGTAACTGACAGATATGTATAGTCTACTGTTGTTGCCAGACATGGGCTTTATTTCTATAAGTGTGGGAGTATGCCCAGTATGAACTTCCAGTATTTTGCTGTCAGACATGGGCTTCTTTTCTCTAAGTGTGGGAGCATGCCCAGTATGACCTTCTGTATTAAATGTGTGAATCCATTCCAGGTAGGTTGTACTCCAGTGCAGGCTTTTGTGTTCTACACCTGCAGCTTGCAACCTATTTCTGCAAGATATCTGTAGATCGGTTGACAATATGGGGTCACAATGCGCTAAGGATAGTGGGATACTGTAACTAATTGTGTCTGTGCTGCTTCTGCTGCATGGTTTTGGTATTAGCAGAGATATTCAGACATATATACTGTTTTATATTGTGATGCTTTATGTCATCAATCACTGACAGGTATACATATTTGATTGCAGTAATTTCCTGGGGAACACAAGATGAATGAAGCTGTGTCCAGTATTGTGGTCTGCAGCCTACATAGTCTTGCACAATCATGCCATTCTGGAGGGGAGCTACAGACACTTGTTGATGGGTCTGTGTAAATGGTTCAGCACCTTGGTACTGTGGTGTCTGAGGATCTCATGCTTGAACATCTATTGACGTGACAGTATGGCCGTATACTGCTGTGGCCATACCTCACAGCTGTACAGATTCACACAGGTTACCCAGAAGCAGGGCTCTTATTTCTGGTCATTACCCCTTCACATTGTGGTTTATGAGTAGGTTTGTAGCCACCCATTCCTGTGTTTGCAGGCAGGGATAGTATGTGCACATGTCTGAGTTTCAGACTTCACGCACTCCATGGCATCCATGCTTCTACCCCCCCCCCATTATTCTATCCTCTTCTGAACATTATGCAAACATTATCTGATGAGTATCCCTATAGTTATCACTTCATCCCATCAGTATTTAGGGGTTGGTCCCCAGTTCATTCAGTAAGACATGGTGGACATGCTACTGGGATTTGTCAACATGGCCTTGCATTTGTGTTCTTTGGACTGTGTTATGCTGTTATTTGGGAGTCCATGAGATAACATACATTGGCAGTACGGGTGAGACACAGGCCTTTGTCAGAGGACTGTAAGGGCATTTGGTACTGATGCAGGCTATCTGTAGTAGGCCGGTGCATTGTGTCACCTCTACAGTCCCAGGCTGCAAGCCACTATATTCCCCTGTTGTGACAAGGTAGGTGTGCAAGGTGTTAATGTCAATAGTTTCTGTCCTTACTGATTCATTGGTGTGGATGTTGGCAGGGTGCTGTTTACAGATAGGGACACACCTGCATGGGACACCTCTTCAGCATGCTGCATTCTGTGGCTATTCCTATACAGAGGTGGGGGTCATACTGTATTCATTCCCAACAATAGGGATAAGACCTGTGAGGTACCTGTGGCTGATGATGAGGTGAGCTGGGTGCATGTGTGCTATGGAAACTACTTGCAGCTGACTCACAGATATACATGGGGCATTCCACTTATGCTGGATTGTGCAGGGACATCAGCAGTTTCTCAGTACTTCATACCTGTGCCTTTTGTGGTCTGCCGGTGTTTGGCCAGATGACATCAGTATTCCATACTACACAGCCAACTAATGTGCTGCTAACATGTATGTACAATTCCAAAGGTGTGTCCATTTGACAATAACATTTTATACACTCTCTGTCTAGGGTACTTCCACCTGTGTAATGTTTGTATGTCTAGGCCCACATTCATGACATCTCCATGTGTCAGTTGGTGACAGATATTACATCCGAACAATTAGTATGGATTACTGCTGGATTGTGTCTTGCTGGGATGCATTGTGTTTGGCACTGCAGTTGTGAGAGCTTGGCCCTGTCATCAACAGTACTGGTCACTGGCCACCAGGACACAACCCTCCATGCCTACATGCTGACCACTTTCACACAATATACAACACAGAACAACCTAATACACAGAGCCCTGCATATTGTATACGTGCTACAATCTATCCTGCTACTTTTTCCAGCTCGGGTATTCTTTGTTCCACTGTTATTATACCTATACATATATGCTACTACATTTCTGCATATGATTGTGGGGGTGGGGGGCACACCTGACAACTGTAAACATTAGCTATGACTGTACTGGTATTTCAAGTACTCCATTTCATTTTGTATTCCGACCTGTCATGCAGACTAGAGGCATATCAGTGTACTACAGTTCTTAGGTTTTGTTGACCTACATTTCAGTTTCAGACTTCTTACCCTTCAGAGCTAACATCCCACTGCCTGACCTGTTGTAATCTGTCTGTATAGGTCTGGAGGGGGGCTGTTCTCCATAGCCATCAATCAGAGGCCTTAGCACAGCCTTTCTTTGTGTTTGTCTACACCTGTTCTGCTGGCTGAGACTGTTGTTTGGTATGTGAGCCTCACTGACATGCATGTGTGTGTCCTATGGACACACATTTGGCCCACCACATGTGCTGCAGTGGGTTTTGTCACCTTGTCTAGTACTGCCTACTATGTTGACACCAATATTTGTTAAGGATTTCATGCTGCCAATATAGGTGTCTACTGTCCGCTGGCATCCCATTCAGCCACCTGATTCCCTAACATGCTCGCGTCCATACTATAGGTATAGATAGCAGAACATACTACTGCATTCAGAAATTGATAGTGAGTGTGACTTACCTTGTGGCTGTGCCAATATTGAAGATGGTGCTGGAGGGCTGACTATGTTGGATGCACATAGTACACTCCTTATAGATGGTTAAGCACAGGTTTTGTCATGTTTGGCATCCCTTTTACTGTATGTGCGAGTTGGAGTGAGGTGTCATTCCCTGTGTTTCTACCATGTCAGTGTATGTGCTATGCATTGCCTCTTTGCCAAGGCCTGGGCATACTGGGCATGCCTCCTTCTGCCTACTGAAGCAGGCTCAGGTTGTTCCTCCTCCGAGTCACTCTGTTCCTGTGCAGGACTTGGCAATGGTGGGGGGATTTGTGGCCTTTCCCCATGCTGTTCTTGCTGCAGCTGTTTCCGCAGGATCATATTGTGTAGCATAGCACATACAATGACAATTTGGGTACATGTAGCTAGTGAGTACTGCAAGGCTCCACTGGATATGTCTAGGCACTGGAACCATGACTTGAGCATCCCAAACACACTCTCTATTATGATTCTGGTCTGTGCATGTGCCTCATTATGGAGTTCTTGCTCGAGTGTGTGTACATTTCTGATGGATGTCATCAGCCATGGCTCCAGTGTATAACCAGTATCCACCACTAGGTGGCCATATGGGATGTCCCCACTGGCAAATCCCTGGTACAGCTGCGTCATATGCCAGATGTGGGAGTCATGATAGCTTCCAGGGTTGCCAGCACACACATTCATTATAATGTCCTGGGCATTGCACATGAGCTGGTAGTTGATGGAGAGGTAGCCCTTGCAATTAATGTAAACCCTACCCCGCTCACTGGGTGGTGCTTTGATGTGTATGTGTGAGCAGTCTATAGCACCCACTACCTCAATGTATTCTACTATTTGGTGGAAGAGATGCATATTGCTGATCAACCCCTCACGGGTGTTGAGGAAATATATGTGCTCACTGGCATGTGCTGACATGGCATCCAGGAACTGGTGGAGTACCCTGGATGCTGATGCCTGTGAGATCCCCATGATAGCCCCAGTTGGCCTTTGGAAGGTTCCTGTGGCTAGTATTCATAAGCCTACACATACCTTGGTATCCACTGAGATGGGTTCCCATCTGTCGGTTCTATGTGTGAGGCATGGCTGGCACAGCTCAACAACTTGCTGTAGGAGGTCCCTGTTCACCCTATAGCTTTCCACTATCACCAGCTCATGTAGCCTCTGGTAGGTTACCATGGGTCTGTACACTCTTCTCCTTCTCCTCACTGTGGGTCGGTCAACAGCATTCTCATCCTCACCACCCTCAGACTCTTCCACATGTTGATTTATGAGTGTGAATGCAGCCACTATCATTTTGTTGCTTTTGTTAGGTATAATTTCCCTGTTTGTGTACACCAGTGGTGTAGAGTTTGTGGGAAAAACCAGACGGAAAGGTGTTTGCATAGTTTATAGTAGTGTGCTGGGCTGGGCTGCTGCCTGTGTAATTGGCTGATTCTAATACATTTCACCTGCCAGCTATGCGAGTTCTCCTTAATTATCTTCCTACTGCTGTTTTCCCTTCCCATTGCCTTCCTGTTTAAGCCCCGAGGCGTGCCGTATAAACAAAGCGTTCAGATGTGAACAGAGCTGCTATTTCCTGGCTTAATTTTTTTGTTTGTTTGTTTAAAACCTGGTTCACCTGTTTAGGCAATGTGAAGAGTGCTAGGCAGTTTCAGACACACCCTGTTCCTTAGCTCTACTAAGCTAAGGACAAACCTGAGCCACAGAGCTACAATAAGTTTACAGTATGCCTCACACACCCCTCTATGATGTCAGCTAACTCTTAATCTTGCACTATGGTTTTCCTGCACCTACACGGTTGGATGCAGGCTAGCCATGAGGGGAAATCTGTGATTCAGTATCATTCCCCTCATTTGCATAGAATTGCCTGCTAATGTCTAGTTACAAGTCTGACACTGAGCCTTCCCCCTTAGCAACCGCTATTCACTGGCCTTGTTGTCTTCTGCCTGCCATTGCCTATAATGGCAAAATTGTGATTTTGCAGAAAACGCCTTTTTCAAGGTTTTAGTTTTATTTTCAGGCCAATCCCATTTGCGCGCCACTGTCCTATGCTTAAATGACCAAAATCGGCCAAAAAGAAATAAAAGTTATTTTTTGTTATTTTGAAATTGTTTTTCATGCCAATGGCCATATATTTCCCCATTGGCATGCCTTCCACATTATATACACCCATTATTTGGAGCTGTCATGGCTCCATTTTGTAGTTTGCAGAAATGTACTCGGTTACTAACCGAGTACATTTCTACAAGTTACACTAATCCTGCATGAACGGCTGCCAGCTTCCTGGATCACTAATTCACCTCACTTGCATGTTTTTCACCTGCAAATGGGGTAATTAGCATACAGGAGCAGTATCCATGCAGAAATAGTGCAGGAGTGCTCATGCACATCCCAGGAGCTCGTTCCTAGATCTCTCAGTGTCCGTATTGCCTCCAGCAGCTCTTGCACTATTCCTGCACACTGTGCAGAGCTTGCGGAATCCCAGGGAACATTTTGTTAGTTGTTAAGTCCAGTATAGCATGACATTGAATCCACACTTGCAGTCCAACCAAGATGCTTGCTATCTAACCAAAAGCTTAAAACTTACTCTTGGTTTCACTTTTAAAGCTTTCACTCAGTCTAAACAGGTTACATTACAACATGGAGTAATGATAACTGAAATTTTGCAAATCTTTCATCAGCAACAATTCCTACCTTGATTTGCTTGGTAAAATGAGATAATATAGTCAATAACAAATCCAGTTACTGTACTTCATGCCGTTTCCCTAGGATTCTTTAACAATCATCTAGGCTTTGTGCTAATCCTAAATGATTTAAGAATGTTTGCATGATGAGCAGCAGTTCTAATCGAATATACATGCTGTTCATCATGCCTTCAGATTTCCAAACACCTTTTCCTGGCCAGAAATAGAGTTCATGGCCATGGAAAGATGCTTGCAAGCACGAGCCAAGAAGGTGGCTTACCTATAGGCTATCCTAATATATAAGCACACACTGCAGCCCAGAAATATTAAGGATAGGTACAGTGAAAGAATTCTAAAGAAGGGGAAATGAGATGGGGAAATTGCACACAAATAACATTGGCTATACAGCAGATGCAATTAAGACAGGAGGGGAGATAAGGAAAGTGTATTCATATACTACAGGCAAATGTGGTGAAGAAGTCTCAGAGAAACAGTACTAACATAATCCTGCCATATTGATGCAATGATAATTTATCTCAGTGACAATACATGACTTATGCACATAAATAAAAACTGATATGCTAACACTGGATATGAGAGGGATATAAAGCTACTACATAACAAGGGAAAGTTAATGTGGTATACATGTTAATATAATGCTGAGTTGAGGTAACACTTAGCAAGGGCAGAAGATACACTCTGGGGTAAATGCATAGACTGCAGTTATTGCATATGAAATATTTACATAGGGACTTTATGTATGCAAGTCAACTCCATTGCTATATTCTCCATCACACTTTCTGATGATCTGGAAGCATACTATACAGTAAGAAACATTTTATGGATGCCCTCATCTGCCATTAAGCTGCACAGTGTGACAAAAACAATTGCAATAATAAAGAAATGATTAGATGAAGACATGCAGTGCAGACCATAATTATTTTGGAAATAGTTCATGGCTGAGAGCAATGAATGACATTCTAAACATTCACATCATGTCATTTTTGAACACATGCCAGGACAGATATTAGAAAGATGCATACCAGTCATGGACACTACAGAAATGCACATATCTGTTGTGCCATGAAAAACAACCTGGAAAGGCTTGCAGCACTATTCTATAATAAGGGTTATGGATGCCCTACACTATAGAGTAATAGCATGAAAAAGATGTCCCTCTAACTGTGCCATAACTACTGTCTATGTGTAAGCCACTACTGTCTGAGACATTTATCTGACAGACAGATGTTACAAGATTCAAACATCTGCATATGATACTAGGCTCTTTACAGACCTCTGCTTTGACTGCATGTGCCACAGGAAATAACAATGGAGGCTGTCAAAAATAACTGAAATCAATGTGTGCAGTAAGAGAGGAATTATGACAATAATTTGAACAATCTGATATAGTCTGAATGTTGAAAAGAAGCTGCACATTCTACTGTCCACAAAGTGACCAGAACAATATCAATACTTTTTCACAAGGAAGCTGTTTCAGTTGTATAGTACCCACATTGGCCCAGAACTGACCTACATTCTATTTGTGTAGGTATACTATATAAGCCAGTGCTCAATACACATGCCATGGGAGCACTTACAACATGGCATGAATAACCATTATACTGCCATGCAATCAAAACACATGATTATATTGTATATCATTGTCCAACATAAATATGGATCTGAATAACTGGATACAATTATTTTGTGTGTGCAATCCTTTGTGGGATTTAAACCACAAGCTATGCAAATCTACTGCCCAATTCCATGAGGAAGAACCACAAGCACCACAGTGGAAGTTTTAGCACAAGTTTGACACTCCACCTATAAACTTATTACATCATATACATGTCTTGTAAACAATCTTTTTGAGGTCAAGAGATGGGGAAGACCTCTCCCACTGTAAATGTGCACATTATAACTGTGGTGGATCCCATTCTTGCATTACAGTGTAAGGCCCTACAATGCTAACAGTCACTGAATGTGGGTTTTGAACACCTGAGCATTTCACAGAAATGCATGATATTGTGAGAAAATGCATGATATTGTAGAGAACGAATGTGCCATTGTAGAAGTTAAACTACAATTGAGAGATATGTTGGTATATCAAGGTATTACATCATGTTATTGCTGCAAGGGATATGTGTGCCTGAAACTGCTGTACTAAGGCAAGAACACATATAGTGTTGCCTCATTCCCCCATGCAAGAGGATAACACTTCCTACATGTGTTACGTAAATAAAATGTCATGTCATTATTACCCTTTATAAAAGTATTGCTATGTGATATACTATAATAGGATTTTGTTAGAGGAATCAACATCTATACATGTACACAGCAGATGTGTTTGACAATAGTGTTTGTGACATGTACAGTCACAATAACACTGTCACAACATAGTCTGAGCAGTAATTGCTGGATCTGAACTAACTACCCAAGATCACAGTCTACAGATTATTGCCCAAATCCCAAGCAGCACCTGACATGTTGAGGAACAACTGTGATAGTGTGCAGCTGAATAAATGACATCACCACTGTTTATTAGCTGGATGTTTATGCTAAAAAGTGGTTAAAGTACACAATAACACCCTGCAGCTACACATCATATATGTATTTAAAGAGTAGCATACACAGTATGAAGGTGAAAGACACACTCACAGTTGGTCTCAAACACCCTACATATGTAGTTACACAATGTAGAAAGCACAGTATCAAAGTCACATACCACAGGGAAGTCGCACTACAACTGTGAGATATTGCAGGTATGGTAGTATTATGTAATCATTGTGTTGCCAAAAATATTTTCCTTGGGGAAGCTAGGATTTGCTAGTTTAACACTGTGCCACTGGAAATACAGCTCATAAGTGGAAGCATATATAAATGGTAGCTGTGAGGTAGCCAATTGTAAATGAAATCACAGTCACACTATTTAAGGAAGGATGGACTCAAACCACCTATTTAGCTAGTTACACATTCTATACAGAACATTGCCAGCAGGCAGCACCACAGGAGAATTCTGAGTACAAATGAGGCATCCAGCATCAATGAAGGGATGATATCAGCAGTATATTACCAAGGAAATGTGTGTATTAAAATAATTTGTACAACCATACGGGGTTGTAAATGTTACCACTGCAAATATTTGTAAACCAGTCCTGAATTCATTAACTGCTACACACAGTTGTAGAAGTTAATCACTGCTGTATTGGAACCTTGCACTTAACTATTTTCACACCACACAAAACATTAAAAGAAACATAAGCAGCACAGGAGAAGTCTGACTTTTAAAGTATGAGTGTGCGCTTTACAAAGAATTACCTTATCAGTTTGTTGTACAGAAGATGTGGTTGTGAAAGGCAGAATAAGGGAATAGTTGAGTCTTTTAGCAGTTTAGAATACTTCTCCAGAGTTGAAGATGATTGAATACACCTGTATTTGAGGACTTGCTCACTTGATTCTATAAATCCTCCCCCATATCACACACACACAAAATTCCAATAGAAAGCTTTGAATCTCCTACCAATCTCATTATGCAGTCAATAGAATACAGTATTTGTTGCAAGCGCCACAAGAGAACTCTGAGTCTTAAGGAGACAGAGTGCACTTTTTGTCAGAATAAACTCATCAGTGTGTTGCAGAGAGGATGTTTCTGTTAAAAGTGGGATAAGGGAGCTGTGTTTAAATTGAAGTGGATTCCTCTCAGTGGAAGTGGGTACAGCAAAGAGTGCTACACACACACACATACACACACACATGCACACAAAAAAATCCCACATTGAGCTTTGAATTTCTTATCTAGTTGCACACATTGAGACCAGAGTATTGGTCATAAGCTCCACAAGAGAAGTTTGACTCTTAAGGGGACAGAGTGAACTTTTGACAGCAAGATCTCATCTGTGTGCTGCAGAGAGAATATTTCTGTTAAAAGCTGGATAGAGAGGTGTGTGTAAAATGAAATGACTCCCTTTAGGGGAACTGGATAGAGCACAAAGTTGTACACACACAAATTTGCCACATTGAGTATCAAATGACCTACCTATCTAGCTACATAATTTATAAAGGAGGGTATTAGTCACAAGCACCACAGGAGAAGTGTGACTCTTAAGCATGCACATTTGACAGAATGCCTCGTCAGTGAGATCAGAGAGGATTTTTCTGTTAAAATTGGGATAAGGATGTTGTATGCAAAGTGAAATTAATTCCCATCGGGGAAGTGGATATAGCACAAAGTGTTATACACACACATGCAGACAACTTTCCCACATTGAACTTCAAACCTCCTACATATCTAATCACACGATAGAGAGAGCACAATATTAGTCACAAGTTCCATAGGAAAAGTCTGAGTTAAATTATGTGAAAAAGCACATTTGCACTTGTTGCAAATTCATTGTTTGGAACAGATGGCACTATGCATTGCAGGTTTTCAGATAAATGCATATGAATGCAAAGAATAACGTTAAAACACTCTACTAAGATTTAGATGCTGCCAATGTACAGTGCATTAATGTGAGGGATATGTACATGTTTCACAGTATGGGATATTAAAGAAATTCACAGATGTAAAGCAATCAAAATTTTCTGCCACTTCATTCCAGGTCAGGATGATTGCACACATCTTGTCTCATGGTGGCACAATATGAATTGGCAACACAAAAAGGCAACTCCTACAAAGGACAGTGCACTGCAGAATAACAGTGATGGATTCTGTGTGAATAGGCTAACCAAAATTGTAACACAGATGCAAGTGTAACCATTGGAGAGTTGACATACACCAACCAACTGAACTGAGTCATTATCACTCTGAAATCAAGGTAGCCTGTTGATAAAATTCAATGCAGGCATACAAACAGTGTGCAAAATGACAAATTATTTGTTCTGTTTATTTATTTATTTATTTATTTATTTATTTATTTATTTATTTTTACTGACAGATGTAGTAGCTAGGCAGGTAAGGTTTCAAGAATAGAGTTTGGATGAATGTTAGAGCTGCAGATTTGCATCTCAGTCTGTGTTCAAAGATATAAAAGCCCATGTGTTACATTGCAACATCTGTATGTTGATTATCTGCTGGGTTTACTGGAAAAGTACACTCACACACTGCTGCAAACTGCAGTGAGGGAAAGTTTTGTTTGTTTTTGCTTTCTTGTATTTTTTATTGTTCCAGCCTTCTTCTATTTGTATATTGTGGTTTATTTTCTTTACACTGTCTTTTAATGTATTGTGCTTTTAATTGCTTATTTAAACTAGGGAAATAACACAGCTGTGTCTCTTGTGAGTCACATAGAAATTACATTTTTCCCCACTCTCCCACCCTGATGTTGCTGTGTTTTTAAAATCAGCTGTCTTTCTAGTTATTTACCCCTTATGTTAATTTGACCACATGATTCCTTCCCTCACCTCTTTCATTGGCTATTGTGATTAAGCACAAAATTAGCATTTTGTAAAATCACTCCCCTTCAACTATTTAAATGTATTGGCCATTCCATTGTATTCCATAGAGACAGAATGCAAAGTGCCCACCCCCTTCTAATCTAGCTTGTTTTTTTTTTAAATGAGTGCCTCCCCATTTAGATAGCTAAAGCTTAAGTTACCCTCTTTATATCTAACTGCTCACTGCACACTGCAACTCTAGGATATTAACCCATTTTTCTATCTTACATTTAAAATCTGCAACATCTAGTTCAAGACAGCCAATTATTGGAGAGTCCACATTCTGCATCTTATTAATTTTGTGATTAGTGCTTCTGCTTTGCTACTGCTGAGAAAAGGAGCATAGGGACATTATTTCCTTGAGACTGCTGTCAATAATAACTGTTTCATAGGTGCCAACTTGGAATTTGTGCATATATTTTGTTCCTGTTGAGAGAAGGAGCAGAGTGCATTGATCTTTGACTGTTTGTGATTAGGCAGTGAATGTCTGAGTTGGACCATCCTAATTAGTCTGGTTGCTCTTCAAGACATCTACCAGAAAATAGCTGCAACAAGCCTACAAACCCTTGCATCAAATGGGGCAAGATTATTGATCACCAAAGACCCTATGCCCTGCGTCTCATTTTGGTTCGGTGCTACTGTTTTACTTTTGGTGAGAGAAGGAGCAAATGAGCATTGTATCCTTCGACGTAAAGACATGAAACCTTGGTGAGACCAGCACTAGCAGTAGACAGGCAGTAGCCATTCAGGCAAATTCCCTCTTATCATCATTCTTGACAAAGCTAATTCTTTGTTTTCAGTAAGTACTGCTTGATTTGCTGCTCTCTAAACTAAATTCAGAATACCCCCCTAAATACTTCAACCATTAAATCATCAGGGTCTACTTATCAGTTTCCCCTCAACTGTTTGGCAGTGCCCTGTATAGATGCAGACACCTTGAGTTGACATTTTTCCTGTAACAGCACCCCTGAAATTTTACCAATACCTAGTTGCATACAGGGCAACTAGTTTGTGATGACAAACACTGCCCTGAGAGTTGAAAACCAGATACTCCTGACATTACTTTATTCTGACTCCAATCATCTAATCAATAAAAAAGGACTGTTGCCATGGACATGAACTTTCTCACTATCTTTTTTACCAGCTTGGTTGATATGGGCTACCTCAGGAAATGTAGAAGCTGCCTCATGTTTACTGACAATCAATTAATTCTCAAACAAACTGATATGATATGTGAGAGATGTATATGCACAATGTCGCTGGAGGCAAACCTTTCACATAAAAGCATTCCTAATTGTCAATCAGGTTGTCAGTAGCACACACACTGCACCAGTCACACACAGTTCAAAGCAGAAACATAGGCCGACATATGCTGAGGCACTTAAATGTATTCTTCCTAAATCCCAAAGACCTCCTAGACAGAATAAAAATACCCTCAGCAGCTCAGAAAGCACTCTTTCAAAACAACACCTGTATCAAGATATACAGCCACATTTCATGGACCCTCTACTTCTAAGCCCATAAGGCAGGTCACCACACAATCCAACACTCTGGTCATCAAAGACTCCATTGTAAGACACACTGATGCCCTATCACCATACTGATTAAGGAAAAGGTCAAAGTCGGTTGCTTATCAGGGGCCAGGATCCACCACATTTACACATACACTCAGGTCATTGGACCACAAGTACCAGTATGACTTAGTCATAGTTCATGTGGGTGTAAATGACCTGAGATGCACTTCCCTAGACTATATGAAGAGAGACACCATGGAGCTCTCAGAATAGGTGTCCTAGGCTGGTATGAGGCTAGCACTGAGCAACATTTTACCTTCTTCATGGATGATGCCACAATATGAACAGGAATAATAATTGGCTTAGTTTCTGGTGTCATTCTAGAGGGTTCAATATCTGTCAGCATGGAAGGAGAATGTTAACAGACAATACTGCTTTGCAAGGGATAGTCTGCATCTCTCCCTTCTAGGCTTTCAAATATTAGATAAACATTGCCCACCTTCATAGTGCCTTTTTTAGGCAATGCCAGACTGAAAGTACTTTTGACATAGCAAATCAAAGCCAAGAAAATATAAAGGTGCTACTGTTGAGTGCTAGAAGTCTAAACAAAGAATTCCACTCCATACAAGCTCTCCTCACCATAGAGAATGCTAACAATTAAGCAGTACATGAGAGATGGTTTAAAGCCTGAGAGAGCACACTGGCAATGCAAGACTATAATGCTTTCCACACAATTAAACTAGCTACTACACAGACATGGACAAAAGGTGGAGGTAGCTTGATTTATATAAAAATAAATATAGCTCAATGCTGGTCAAACAGGACAATGCACTTGAGCTTCTCCATGCTTATATCATCAAGGGAGAATCATATACCACTTCTTTGTGAGATATTGGTCCCCCTCTATGACCCAGGAAACCCATAACATATATTTAGACTTGGTGGAAACACTCAGCATCCAACCCAATACCATATTCATAGGCAACTTTAATTACCCTACTAGTAACTGGGAATCATATACAACACCAAACATACAGGCACAGAGATTCCTGGATTTTTTAAACACAAGCTCCCTGGATCAGATTGCCAGTACATGAACCTCGGGTGTAAACATACTGAATCTGGTCCTCACTAATATGGGAGAGTGCTGAACACCCCCCTAGAGTAATGTCTTCTCTGATAAGGTCAAGTAAAAATAAAATCTGGAACCACAGCTAACCCGGGAATTTTCAGGAACTACGCTAAAGCTAACTTCCTACTGTTAAGTGATAACCTGACAAATTTTCAAGGCCCCAAAAACCCTGAGAACACCGCTGCTTACTCAGAACTGTTCACAGAAACCCTACACAAGCTTTATAATATCATCACATAAGCAGTTTTACCCACCAGGAAGAAGTACAGAACTGACTCAAGAAACAAACCACCCTGGTGGAATCACAACATCAATAGGTTGTTTAACAGAAGGAAGAAAATCATGACAAAAACTAGGAGATGTAGCACACAGCAGGATAAAAGCATTCTCATCAGACTAAAAACACAACTCTGCCCCCTCATTTACTCACTCAACTAAGTACAGTGAGATCATACTTTGACTTCAGACACTCCTACCAGTCCCATCTGTTCAGCTCTATCCCAGCTCTATTCCAGTTTAGTGTCACTAGCTCATTCTACCTAATACAGAGAGAATATTTGTCAAGGGCAAGTCACTTAGGTCCTCAATTTTGAATTATCTTCTGTTTCTCCTTTCTCCCTTCCCACTTTCCAAAAAAAAAAAAAAAAAATTCTAAGCTTGCTTCCTGCCTTTCCTGTAACTAGTCTAGTCTAAATACCTATTTGCTATAACCAGGAATGTTTGTAAGATTCTGAGCCCCCAAAGCCTTTCTGTGTTGGAGGGAAGCCTTCTAGCTTATGAGTGGGAATGGTAAGCACTAGGTAGCCTATCTACCACAAGAGTGGTTTCTGGCCCAGAAATTGTAGTTTATTCACCATTTGAGCAGTTATTCCATCTCCTTCAACTTTCTGGTTTTAAGGCCCGCATTTGTGCTTGTTTCCCACCTTTCCTGTAACTAGTCTAGTCCAGATGCAGATTTGCTGTATCTAGGAATGTTTGTAAGCTTCTGAGACCCCAAAGCCTTTCTGTGATGGAGGAAAGCCTTCTAGCTTATCAGTGGGAGTGGTAAGCACTGGGTAGCCTATCTACCACAAGAGTGGTTTCTGGCCCAGAAATTGTAGTTTATTGGCTGTTGGGGCAGTTTTTCCATCTCTTTCAACTTTCTGGTTTAAAAGCCCATGTTTGTGCTTGTTTGAACAGTAACACAAAATCTATTTCCCTGGCGATGGAATCAAGGTGTCAGAACTCTATTTTAAAGTTAACATAAAAAAAAAACTTTTATTATAATTTGTTAAGCGCTTTCATCTAACAGTAACTAGATTTCCTCAGAACAAATGACTGCCTTTAGGCTTACAATATATATAGGGTGTATAATTAAATAATTGTTTGATTAACCAATTTGATTTCACATCATTTAAAGTGCTAGTGCAATAAAAACCTTAGTGACAATGTTAATAATAGTATTAAAAAGTTTAAAATACATGCTCTGATTTAAAAAATAATGACATATTGTATAAATAATTCATTACATTTCCACATACTTATGATTTGTACATTTTCAAATACTTATATAAACTAAACTAATATAATTACTAAAAAAATTAATGAATAAGTGCATATTAATAGTCACTATAGTACTCATTTCTAATAAAATCGTGGACCTAATGGGGGGAACCCTTACACTTCCACTATGTGTGCAACTTGATGTCAAGTGTAACTAATACAGTGAGGGTGATACCAGTTGGAGAAATGACTGGCACCTTATATAACATTTATCTTGCCCATAGTTTGGGTTACTGAAATCACTGTACTACATAATACAAAATAAAATGTAATAATGTGAAATGTATTAACTGCCAGTCTACCCATCATTGACCACGATAGGTTTTACTGATATATGATCATTTAGTCCTGGTGGAGTGGATGCATTTAGTTTTATTTGCCATCTAGTCTCCAACTCCCCCAGTTTTTTCCTAATGTTTCCTCCTCTGGGGTTTGCTATAGCTATATCTAGTATGGCAAAATAAAACATTTTGCAACTGGTGCTGTCTTGCAAATGTCTCCACAGGGCATTTTTAGCGTCCTTCTTTTTTATACAATAATAATGATCATATATCCTCTCCCTTAAACTCCTATCTGTTTTTCCAACGTAGTAACAATGACAATTGGCACACATAGCTAAGTAGACTAAATGGGTAGTTCTACAATTTCCTCTCCTGAAATGTATTTCTGTCTTCATAACATTTTCTAATTTTCTAGTACAGTCTTGATTTATATACTATACTATAAATGCATCCACTCCACCAGGACTAAATGATCATATATCAGTAAAACCTATCTTGGTCAATGATGGGTAGACTGGCAGTTAATACATTTCACATTATTACATTTTATTTTGTATTATGTAGTACAGTGATTTCAGTAACCCAAACTATGGGCAAGATAAATGTTATATAAGGTGCCAGTCATTTCTCCAACTGGTATCACCCTCACTGTATTAGTTACACTTGACATCAAGTTGCACACATAGTGGAAGTGTAAGGGTTCCCCCCATTAGGTCCATGATTTTATTAGAAATGAGTACTATAGTGACTATTAATATGCACTTATTCATTAATTTTTTTAGTAATTATATTAGTTTAGTTTATATAAGTATTAGAAAATGTACAAATCATAAGTATGTGGAAATGTAATGAATTATTTATACAATATGTCATTATTTTTTAAATCAGAGCATGTATTTTAAACTTTTTAATACTATTATTAACATTGTCACTAAGGTTTTTATTGCACTAGCACTTTAAATGATGTGAAATCAAATTGGTTAATCAAACAATTATTTAATTATACACCCTATATATATTGTAAGCCTAAAGGCAGTCATTTGTTCTGAGGAAATCTAGTTACTGTTAGATGAAAGCGCTTAACAAATTATAATAAAAGTTTTTTTTGATGTTAACTTTAAAATAGAGTTCTGACACCTTGATTCCATCGCCAGGGAAATAGATTTTGTGTTACTGTTCATACTGTTGGACTGTTTCCTTCACTTTTAGATTTATTGGTCGTTTGTGCTTGTTTCCCAGCTTTCCTGTAACTAGTCTAGTCAATATACAGATTTGCTGTATCCAGGACTGTTTGTAAGCTTCTGAGCCCCCCAAGCCTTTCTGTGTTGGAGGGAAGCATTCTATCAATGGGAGTGGTAAGCACTAGGTAACCTATCTACCACAAGATCCAGGTACAGATTCTTAGTTTTAGCACTTGAATTTGCTTATTCGTGCTCAGAACTTGTTCAAAACTTGTTGTCAGCACTAAATAAGCTACAAATTACTACAGCACTCACCCTTCCTCTTTACCTAGAGGAAAACAATTTTTGTACTTACTTTCCTCACTTGCTTAGAGAAAAACAGCTCTTATACTCACTTTCTTCACTTGTCTCGAGGAAAGTAGATTTTTATTCAGGCATGCCCAAGGGTCAGCTCCCAGTGCTCTCGGCTGTCTATCTGATGAATCTGAGCATCTTCGGGCAATGTAACAATTGCCTCATGTACACAGACAACCCTCTCCTCCTACCAGCCAACACCACAACCTGTGACAGATGCACTTGTCTAGCATAACTGGAGGTAAATCTCTCTCCTACCAAGACTGAACTTGACAGCCAAGAGGAGAAGGTAAACACTTGCACCACACCATACTCATCACATAGTCCCACTAAACCTATACCACCAAAATCCACACATAGAAACACAAAAACTTGACTAAACTTGAGCTAACTTAAATTTGACTTGCATGTTAATAACTGTATCAAAAAGACACATTCAAAACTAGGGCTCCTTTACCGTAACACGAAATTCTTTAACTCTGAAGCCAAGATTACTCTCTCTCTTACCTAGGCTAACACAGAAGGCCTCTGGCTAATGAAGTTTGCAGATGACTGCAAACTAGGAGCAATAGTCGAGTCCACAACTGATGTGGACATCCTACAGAAGGGCCTCACTGAGACAGATGCCTGGTGTCAGAGGCATGGCCTCAAACTCAATGCCAAAAAGTGCATTGTCATCCCCTTTGGTAAAAACTCTGTACCCATGAACTATCACATAAACGGCAGTCTACTTAATGCCAAATGTGTGGTAAGAGACCTTGTGGACAGTAGTCTCTCCTTTGATAATCACATTGCCACAATAGTCAGGAAATCCTTCTATGTGGCACACCTCATCACAAAAGGGTTCTCATCCAGGAAAAAAGAGGTCACTGTTCCCCTCTACTAGGCACTCATTAGACCCATTATAGAGTACAATGCCCCTTTTGGAATGTACCTCACAAGACATCTGCAGCAGCTGGAAAGGCCACAGAAGTACCTCACAAAGAGGATTATTGGCCTCAAACAGATGCCCTACACTGACCATCTCAAAAATTCCAGCTTTACTCTGTAGCATATTGCCTACTCTGAGGAGATCTCTGCCTAACATATAAAGCTATGTTAAACCCGGAGTTGTTAGACATGCTACACCTAAAGAAATCCCAATCCCTCAAAGCTACGTGCTCTAGGGACCAAAACCTTGTCACCACAATAAACAGGACATTCTGGAGGGATAGATTCCTGTCCCAGAGACATCCTATACTCTGGAACAAGCTACCCATCTATGTCAAGCAAAGTTCCTCATTAGCACTCTTCAAGACAAATCTTGATGAGTGGATGGGAAATAAGAAATACACCTCAGGGATCACTTCTGTGGCTCTGCTCAGAGACACAGGAAATAAACTTTCTTGGGTGGCATAAGCCAGGGAACCTTGTTGGCTAGGCTTACTTAGGCCCTTGGGCTGATAGCATAGTACCTACGTATGAACCTATGACAAATAAAGTATACCAAAGCCAAATCTGAGGTACATTTGACCTCCCAGGCCAAAGACAACCACAAGACATTCTTTAGCTATGTCTGCAATGTCAGAGGCAATACATAATTGTTAATAGAGCAACCCATAATCAGCCAGAAAACAGAAAATGTACTGACAGACAAATTTAGCTTCAACTTTACTCCCCTTACCCCCTCAACCTTTCCTCATGGAAACCATGAAATATAACTCCAGCTGCTATCACTAGGGAGCAGGTCCTTAATGCTTTCTCTAAAGCCAAGGACACTGCATCAATGGGCCCAGACAATATCTCGGGATACCTTATAAATTGCATGAAACATGACCTATCAGGTCCTCTGTCATTGCTATTTACCTGTATCCTCCAAACATGCTTCATGTCTGTCCACAATCTCTCAGGGATGGGTCCCGGGACTGCTTTTGTTTGGCATTTATTTCTCTAAAATCAAGGTCATTGTCAATAGCCTGTGGCTAACTAAATTTGCAGATGATTGAAAATTAGGAGCAGTCATAGAATCTCCCACTGAAATAAATGTTCTCCAGGAAGGGCTGACACAGCCAAATAACTGGTGTCAGAGCCACAGACTAAAACTAATTGCCAAGAAATGCATAATAGTATCCTTTGGGAAGTCATACACTCCTGGTACCTATCATAACTTAACTCCTATCACCTATCTATCACCTATCTATCTCCCTGTTCCAACTTACTCCAACTTATTCCTCCTATTCAAATCTTATTCCCTCTTGCACCTCCCACTCACTCCACTATTCTCTCCCTACTACTAACTACAATTCTCCCTACTATTATTCACATTCTACATTTAATGTATCTACTGCTGAAACATCACTAACTCACTGTAACCAACCTGTAATTATACCTCATTTTGCTCTACCAAAACCATATATATTTTGGAGTAACCTTTCTCAACTTCCTGTGTCATATTTCAATTCCTTCCATCACTAAATGTCTACAATGCACTATACTATGTTTATACTGCTTATTATAATTATGTCTTTTCCAGGAACTGCTTACGATATCTGCATTTTACATTGCCTCCTACATCAGCCATGTTTTCACATTGTACTATATTGCATTTTATACTGCTTGTTTAAAATTATGTCATTTATTAATAACAGTTGTTGCTTCCAAACATCTCTGTACCATATATTATATTGGGTCTACTTATATGGTCAACATTTCACAATGTCAAAACTCATATCGCCGAGACCATATGATCAACATTTGAAATGTCGACCATACAACTAGAACATAAAAAACAAAAAAAAAAACTTACCTTAATGCTGTTAGCAGGGGGGCTTTGCCCCCTGCACCCCCTGTGGGGGGCTCTGCCCCCTCCACCCCCCAGAACTTAAATATACCAACTCTGAGATCACACTACATGGAAATCTTTCCATTCCACACTGTAGGGAGATTCCGGTTCCTCATGGTCGACATTTCAAATGTCGATCATATGGTCTCAGCCATATGAATGTCAACATTGTGAAATGTCGACCATTCGAAGGGGACCCATTATATTATATTAATTGCCTTTTGTGGAGCTTTTCTCCCAGGCCTCCACTGAAAATTGGTTCTTTATGGCCCAGTGGACTTTCCTGGTAAACAAATGCCAATAAATAAATAAATATTTACAACAAACGTTGACCCAGTAGTCAGGGACTTGGGCACACACATAGATAGTAATCTAGCCTTTGACCATCACGGGTTGACAATAGTAAGAAAACTATTCTATGTTGTGCAACTTATAAATGAAGGTATGGCATTTAAGTCCAAGGAAATCATTATTCCACTGTATTTAACATTCATCAGCACTATCATTGAGTGCAATGTCTGCTTTGGTATGTACCTAACCAGCCACATCCAACAACTGGAAAGTCCACAGGAGTTCCTCAATAAAAGAGCACAGAGCATAAGTAACATGTCCTATGCAGACAGCCTCAGGGTCTTATCCTTGTATTCTGTCACCTACAAGCTGTTGAGGGGACATCTATGCCTGGCATACAAGACATCATCAGACTCTTCCCTGATGGACCTGCTGCATATCCACAAAACAAACAGCACCATAATTACCAGATCTAAAGACTTAAATCTTGCCTGTAATATAAATAGGACCCGCTGGAGAAACAGGTATGTATCCTAGACACTATCCCTTCTCTAGGACAGGCTCACCATCCACATGAAGAAGAGTTCCTCCCTAACCCAATTCAAGTGTAACTTGGACAGTTGGACGAGGAACAGGAAATTCATCCCTGGTTTGGCACCTATATAGCTATTGGACATAGACTGCCTGTAGATGGTTTTACCAGGCCCCTGCTTGTGAATGTTTTATCTCCAATACCCTGCTTATACTTATTAAGGGTACAAGAATTTGTTAGAGATTTGGGATGCATGGCTAGGCTTAAAAATGCCCCTGTGATCATTAGCTTTGCAAACACCTATGAACCTATGAAGCTATAAGAAGAGCAGAGCTGCTAAGCTGAATTGTGCAATTGATGGCAAAGTATTAGCACATGCAAAATCATATCTTGAGCCTTTAAACTTAGAGTAGGAAATAGGAGTAGTCTGTGGAACTCTGTGCTGACTTTTGTGCAAAGAAGCATTATGCAGAAACAACCATATGTGAATCTAATGGAATACAGAAATCATAGTCTAGATTCATTAGCAGCATAGTGTACCAGCAACTCAATAGGAGCATAATTTGGAACTCATTAAGCAGCTCTGTATGATGTTTAGTGCCACCAAGCAAAGAGAAATGGCAGAATATGCTAATGACAGCATTAAGAGTTGAAGTACATGCTAAGTAACCAATCCAACATGTGGAGCTAGGCATGAAGCCATAAAGCAATCATGTACACTCAGTGCAGGCTTTTGCATTGTACAACAAAACTCTTTGGAATACAGGTATGATTACACTTAGAAAGAGTATGTTAGAGGTTGCTGCTGTTATTATTATGCTGCATGTGCAACAGGCTTTAAATAAAGGTGTTGCTGCTGCTACCAGTCCTTGGGCAAGAAGAAGAAGGAAGTATAGAGCTGATTTGACCTTACACAGACAGCAAGAAACAGAAATTGTTGTGAAATACAGCGTGGACAGGAAAGCACTAGAGAAAATATGCAACCACTGCAAACCCCAACTCAGGTCCCAGGAAAATCGTGGAGAACCCATCCCAGTGGAAACAAAGGTATGTTCAGTATTACATGCACTGGCTACTGGTACTTTTCGGTGAAGCACAGGGGATGTATTACGAGCATCGCAGGCATTAGCCTGTAGAATATTACATCAGTTTTTCAATGATATGAAAGAGAGCATATCTATTTCCTATGAACCCTACAGGAGGGAATAAGAACCATGCAGGAATTTTATACTGTAGCACATTTCCCCAAAATGCTGGTGCCCATTGATTGCATATACATGGAAATAAAACACTCACTTAGTCAACAGGTAGGAAGTGCAGCAGCAGAAAATGATTCCCCTCTATGAACTGTCAGGTTGTCTGTAATGTCCAAGGAATCATCTCCAGTGACAGTGCATGTAGCCCAGGCAGTTGCCATGACTCACACATATGGCATACTTATGAGCCACACACCAAGTTTGCTAGGGATGACATTCCTGAACGACATCTAGTAGGGGATGCACTGGATCCTTGGCTGATGACACCCATTAGAAACCCACACAACAACATTAAGCAAGGATGCAATGAGGTGCACGCTCAAACTAGGAATATCATAGGACATGTGTTTAATTTGCTTAAATCAACATTCCAGTGTCTAGATGCACTATGTGATGCACTGCAGTGCAACCTGTGCACATCTGCCAAAATAATTAAAGTCTATGCCATGTTGCACAATATAATTGCCAGGAAACAACTTCAACAAGGTCAGCAAGGGTCAGGACCACAGTTTCAGGGCCCACAGGCAGGGCCAACAGCAGTAAATGCAGATGAGGAATCTGAGGGAGAATTGCCAGAAGCAGATGGTGTTGGCAGACACAGGCATGCACACTGTGCCCTGGCTCTGGCTAAGAGGCAAAAGATAGCAAACACAATCACTAACTAGGTCAAAGCCACTAGAACCACCTCTGCCATGTGTTGCAGTGCTACTTCTATGGATCTTGCTTGAAGATGTCTGAGGAACAAGATCTCCTCATGACAATGTCCAGAACTATGACCCAGTAGCTTACCATTTCTGGGTGCAGACACTGCAATCACAGACAAATTAGGGGGTGTCGTGTCACTGTATAAGTGGGATGTTGAATGGCCACATCTGCTAATACCAGAAGATGTAGTGGCTCTCTGGCCAAGTGGATGTCCACCCTCCCCCGACATGCAATATGTCACAGGAACTGCCAGATCCAGTGTTTCTTTCAGCTTGTCTAAGGAATTGTCCACACAATTCAGAGAATCAATCATGTCAGAATGCACAACATTTAGTAGTTACACTATCTCTTCCGAGGCCTGGGTGAAACGTGCCTATGCCTCCATTACTGCCCTACACATACACCTGGTGGCACCTAATGATGCACCAGTTTCAGGAGGAGAGTGGACAACATGTTTCCTTTGAGCATCCCTACCAACCCATCTGTCTTGTACCACGCCCTTACCATGGCAACTGGGAGAAGCAGCTGGTTCTGAACTGGAGTAACCACACTAGCCTGATCAACTATGTCACTGTCAACCTGTCCTATATCAGAGTTCTTTGTCTCTTTGCTGTGTGTAGGCATACGGAGTGTCGCTTTCATGTTAGGACATGAATAAATAAATATTTTTGGGTTCTGTACAAGCAGTTTTATTATATACAAGCGCATTACTATTGTTGACTATAGATTGTAACTTAAATAACTTAATGCGGGGTCTATATTATAAAACTGAAAAGACTTATCTGCAAAAACTCACATGAGCAAAATGCCGATAATCGAACTTGCTATTGTAGGGGGCTCTGGCCCCCACACCCCCCGCTAACTATATATTCCACCTCTGAGGTTACACTACAGTGAAGAAAGGGCAAATATTCCACTCCTCACTGTAACACGACTCCACAATCACAGTTTTGATTCTCGACATTTTCGCAAATGTGAGCATCTGCGCTAAAGTCTTTTTGTGCATCTAATATAGACTCGATGATGCATGCTCACTCCCTAGCTGCTCTTTCAAAATGGGACTAAGGTTATGCATGTGTGCGGGTTCTATAAGTGCACATACAGCTTCACATACTTCTTAAAGATACAAGCACAAATACTTTACACTCTGCTCTACATCCTCCCTCTTTGAGAAACAGACCATACAATTATTGAGACTGGCATTCAAAAATCACAGATAATCTATAGACGTGCATTATCAATGTTAAACATATAGGTATGTACAATCAAGTCCACGTTGCTGCATATTTCACACTTAGTTTAGACACTCATCCATATCTTGTGACATAAAACTAGGAATTAGATTTAGCATCTGGGACAGTTTCTGCAAAATGGTTGACCTGTGGAATGTTTGAATCACTTTCTGGAACAGAATCAGACTTTTGAACTCATTCTGGTCTGGAAAAAGTGTCTGACTCATTCTTTGATTTACAGTTTGCATCACAGATACAGTGTTGTGATTGCAATGATAATAATGGTCTGGCACAGGAAGAAGATGTTTGCAATTCCTCCTATACTCCACTCCTTCAGAATTTACCAAGTATGATCTCGGTTCTGCACAGATGCCTGTAATCTGTCCTATTCGATCAAAATGTTTCATTGTCTGGATTTGTACCATCTCTCCTTCCCCCAACAGATGAAATAATCTGGTTGATCTGTCATAACTAGATTTCTGGTTATTGCGCTTCTTAAACAATTGAGACTTGATGGTTTTAGTGTTCTTGGGTTTAGTCTGCAATAAACTTGAAGAAATATGTAGTATAGTTCTAGTTTGCCTGGAAAGTAGTCTTTGAGCAGGTGAACCAAGAATATCATCATGGGGTATGTTTCTGAAATGAAGTAAATTCAAGAATACATTGGTGTTGTCACACTTTGACCTTTCAAGTAACTGCTTTGCACTCTGCACTGCTTCTTCAGTTAGACCATTGGACTGAAGATATTCAGGGCTACTAGTGATATGCACAAAGTCTCATTCTTTTGCAAATTTCTGAAATAACTGGCTAGTGAATTGAGTACCATTGTCAGAAAAAGTTTGTGTGGACAACTATGAACTGAGAAATTATGTTTCAACTTATTAATAATATTAGTTAAGGATAAGTCTGGTAGTAAATTAATCTCAAACTAATTTGAATAAGAGTCTACTAAAACTAAATAGTGTTAACTGTTCCACTCAAAGATATCAGTTGTTACAGTAGACCAAAGTAGTTCAGGAATTGGATTTAGCTGAAGCATTTCTCTTTGCAAATGCGGTCTAGTACTATTGCATAGTGAACAAGAAGAAATAACTCTATAAATATCTTTTGATAATGAAAGCCAAAATAAAAAAAAATATCTGGCTCTTCTTTTAGGTTATCTGGATCCTGGGTGACCATGATGCAAAATTTGAATATATTCTTGTTGTAAGGAAGCAGGAACAACAATTTTAGGACCTTTGAAAATAATGCCATCTTTCCTCAACAATTCATCTCTGTAAGGAAAATACACTTCTTACCTCAGGTATTACACTAGATTGCTTTGACCATCATCCAACATTAATATAATGATTGAGCTTCTGTGAAATTGGATCAGTCTGAGTGTGATCTCAACTCATCATGTACAGTGGTGGAAAAATTATGCACTGACATCACATCAAAGTCAAAAGTCTCTGCATCAAGCTGTTCAGTTGCATTTCTAGGAGATCGGGATAAGGTATCAGCCATATAAAGCAACTTGCCTTTAGTGTAGACAAAGTTGAAATTGTACTTTTCCAATTTGAGCATCATTCTTTGGAATCTTGTTGGAGCAGAATGCATAGGCTTCTTTAAAATAGTAACTAGAGCGTGATGCTCAGTTTCAATCTGAATAGCTCAACGATAAATATAATCATGAAACTTGGAGCATGCAAATACTATAGCCAAAAGCTCTTTCTCAGTTTGAGCATATTGCATCTCAGCTTGGGTTAATATTCTAGATGTAGAGGCTACTGGTCTGCCCTCTTGAAGTATGATTGTGCTTAGGCCAAGTTTTGAAGCATCACATAGGTGTAGTGGCAATTTTCTGCTTAAGGTCTTCAAATGCCTTCTGTTGATGTTCCAACCATGACCATGCAACATTTTTGCATGTTAGCTCTCTTAAAGATGCTAACTCACTGAAGTCTGGTATAAATTTGCCTAAATAGTTGACCATGCCCAGAAAATGCTGTACACTTTGTACATTGTCTGGCACTCCCATCTCTAGAAAAGCTGCTTGGGTGGTAGGGTCTGGTCTCAAGACTGTACTTGTGAACAAATGTCCTACTTCTAGACTAACTTCTAGAAATCTGAATTTGCACTTCAGAGGATTGAGCTTCAAGTTCACGTCACATGCTTGAGGTTTCTATCATGCTCTGCTTCACCATTGCCTCCAACCAGCAGATCGTCTACTATTATGGCACAAGGATAACCCCCAAAAATTTGTTCTGTTGCATGATGAAAAACTTCACTTGCAGAATTTATTCCAAATGGCATCCTTAGGAATCTGTATCTGTCAAATGGAGTACCAAAAATAGTTAGAAATGAGGATTTGTGATTCAGCATCACTTGCCAAAATGAACTCTTTGCATCCAAAACAGAAAGTACAGTGGCATTTGGTATTATAACTGCATTTTCTTCAAATGTGTGCATTGGATGATACAGCCTTTTTAATGCTTTGTTCAAATCTCTTGAGTCAATGCCTATTCTGATTTCATCTGAGCCTTTCTTGTGAGCAGCTACCATGGACAATACACATTTAGTTGGCTCTGTGACTGGACAAATCACACCTACCTGCACCATTTTATCCAACTGTGCTTTTAAATTATCTTGCATAGCCATCAGAACACTTCTAGCTGGTCTGACTACTGGTGTGATCTCTGGGTCTAGCTTCATGGAATATACAAATGAAAGCTTGCCCAATTTGTCATCAAAAATATCAGCATACTCTGAGAAAATGGCTTTGGAGAAATTGGAACTCAAAACTGCACTTCATGATGAACTTCTTTAGCAGACTACATAGAATAACAAGTTGCAACAGTTCTCAACCAAATAACATGAAAGTATCACTGAACCTTTGTTTTGAATTTCTTCACCTCTATAAGTAACAAGTCTTGCACCACTGGTTACATTGAGTTGTTCATTAGTTCTCACTTTTGCAAATGTGTCCGCTGATATAGCATTACACTTTGACCCAGTGTCTACTTTGAGCTCTGTGGATTTTCCATTAATCCATACTGTAAAAAACACTTCACTTCTTGTCAATAAGTTTACTGCATCACCTCTTTCACCAAGCACTGATACATCATCTCTATACATCTCTATACAAAGCTGACTGTTTCAACTCTTCTTGATCAACTTGCTTTTTTGTGTGACCTTTCTTTACAACTGTGTGAGGCTTACTTGATTTACAAATCTTTTGGAAATGGTTCCATTTTCTACACTTGTGACATTGCTGACCAACTACTAAGCACTTCTCTCTTTTAGAGTCATGATTCACACCACAATTGTGACAGTTAACAATAAAGCTAGATCTGGGTTTTGCTGATTCAGCTTTGTGTTGCACTGAGCTTGTGCTGGAGCTTGCACTTTTCCTGAAACTTTCTTGAAAACCTCTTGGCTTCTTTGGAAATCCTGTGGCTGCCATGTGCTTAGGCCTGTTTTTGTTTGTCATGTGTTGCATACTGTCTACATGTGCTCTGGAACCAACTGAACCCATGCTTTTGTCAATCCCAAGCATACTTGTATGTTTGTCTGTCACCTCATGGATTTAACAAATCTCTATGGCTTTGCTCAATATTAAATCATGGTCACAAAGTAAAATATTTCTCATAGCAGCACTATTAATACCACATACAAGCCTTTCCTTTATCAGCTCATCTTTTAGGTCAGCAAACTGACACATCTTAGCTCTGTTTCTCAAGTCAGTTATATAAGCTGCAAATGTTTCCCCTGGTTTCTGATCGCTTTTGTAAAACAAATGCCTCTCTAATGTAACATTCATCTGGGGGTTGCATATTTCTCTAAACTTGCACGTCAAACAATTGGGGTCTTCCCTTGATTCAGCTTGTACAACAATATGGCAGTCTGCACCTTCTCCTTCATACAGTGCTGCTGCATATACAAATGAATGCTCCCTTTCTATGGCCTCGAACCCTGCTAGGGTTAGCAAAATGAATGCCCTGGTGCATGCATATCTATCTGTGTTAGATTCTTGTATGAAAATATCATACTCTTGCTCAAGTATTCACCGGTTCTTTCTCTGCAATATTCTGATCAAACACAAGAGGTAGGGGTTTTCAAAAATCCATCAACCATATTAACACATACCAGCGAAGGAGTTTTTTTTTTTCTTTTTTTTTTTTGCAAATAAGCATGAATGTATACGCATATTCATATGCAGATGTTTCTGGCATAAACAGAGCTTATCTGATGCCTTCATGCTGTGAACTTACATTCTCATTGGACTTATCAGAATTATGTGAATGAATGAACTTGTAGTACTTTCGAATAATTGGACTTTGTGAAATAAACGTCTTGGACTTTTTGATACTTCACTGAACTTTGCAAAATAACTTCTCTGGCTTTTCAATGGTTTCAAAATATTATCAGTTAAGGCAGAAATGCTGAAGTAATTTATCATCACTTGTGAATTTTATCACTAATGGCAGAGATGCTAAAGTCATTTACCATCACTTGTTCAAGTCAGCTCTTTAAGAAACATTTGAGAAATTTATGATGTGACTAAAGAACTCATGAGCACTGTGATACTCTTGTAATGTCATCTTTGGAAGAAAACACCTCTAATTAGTGTAAGAACCATGTCAAGCAACTGCACAATGTGAATGAGTCGAACCTCTGTTGCCCAAAACTCAATAGCTTTTGAAGTAACTGCTTACAACACACTGAAATGTCCCATAAATGGCAATACCTTGCTAGGCAACTCTTTACAGTACAAAATGCACTCTGTGATGGTGGAACTTTGTGAATAGACATGCTCAGCACAAGAACTTTTTGAAATAGCTATACTTTGACTGAATTGCATGAAATAGTTGCACTGTGCACACAATGAACTCTTTGAAATACATGCACAGTAATAATCTCACACTGCAAGCCCTTTTACATACTCTGAGATGCTCTGAATAACTTTAGTTGTGCCCCTGATGTTATACGAAGTCGTAGTTATGCCTAAACACAGCACTTTGTACAAACACATGCAGTCGCCTTGCTTTATTTTGCTTAATGTGCCCTTTTCTTTTCTTATTGTAATTGTTTGCTTATTTAAGACCTGTTCATGCCCATAATACATTTCTTGTGCTCGTATTACTCTAAACATGCCCAATTTTGCCTCAAGCACACTTGCTTTTGCTTAAACATACTTGTTTTGCTTTAAACATACTCATTTTGACTTACAGTTAATTGTTTTACCAAATACTTAAACATTTTCTTTAGCTAACAAACTTTTCATACTTTCTGCTTGCCTGATAATACAGTTTGAGCCTTTGTAATGCCCCTTTATTGTCTTTGGCATCGAGTAAATAAATAATTTTATTTCTCATTACCTTTGATTCTTTCTGGCTATGTGTGTGCACTTTTCTCTCAAGTTTTACCTTTGCTGTTGTCTTTACATCTCATGGCTCAGAATATTCTTGTCTCTTCCATCCCGGTTCTGACACCATGTTGCTTTTGTATTAGGACACAAATAAATGAATATTCATGGGTTCTGTTTAAGCAACTTTATTATTTACAAACACATTACTATTGTTGACTATATACTGTAACTTAAGTAACTTATATACAATTAATGACTATGATCATGCATGCTCACTCCCTAGCTGCTCTTTCAAATGGCACTAAGGCTGTTCACATGTTTAGGTTATATACATGCACGTACAGCCTCACATGCTTCTTAAAGATACAAGCACTCACACTTTACACTCTGATCTACACTGAGTGTGTCCAAAACATGGGCAAGGGATGTGCATGTCACAACCTTAATGTCAGACTGACCCTCTGCACCTCCAGACTGTTCCTCTTCAATACCACCATCATCATCAGAGGCTACCAGTCTTCTGACATCAGGTGGTAGGAGTGTCAGTCTCAGGATCACCTATGATAACAAGCAATAAACACAAACAGAAAAATTGAGAATAAAACTGATCACATATTTTCCTTAAATTAAAGTTATGTTAAACATCTTAATAGATGTTAAAGCTACACAAACTTTACTGTCACAGAGACCTGAATCTACCTTATATGTAATATTAACTATAACAAAGTGTGTACTTGCCATCTGCAGGTGGGCTGGCAGCCTGCAGTCCAGAAGTGCCAATATATGAGGAATAGAAAAGAAAGAAGTATGCCAAGAATCACAACACAAATTAAATAAGAAAAAGAGAACAGTCTCCTTCAGCAGTGCAAACTAAAAGGGTTCTGATAAAAAAAAATAAGTGAATGGTTGAATTTCCTCTCCCAGGCCCTAAGCAATTTCCAGTGTTCTCTATGACTGTGAGTCACATGAGTCACAGTTATTGCTTACTCACACTCCCTCTCTCTCTCTCTCTATATATATATATATATATGTGTGTGTGTGTGTGTGTGTGTGTGTGTGTGTGTGTGTGTGTGTGTGTGTGTGTAAATATATCAGACATCTGAAATATATGCAGTTAAAGATATAACAGGGATGCTTGCTTTTTGCATACCTGGAAGGTCTGCTTGTAAGACTCTGGATGTGTTATCCACATCTGCACCATCAATGATTCTAGTAACTTGCAATACTGTGCTATCTTCTCTCCCAACAGATGAGGAAACACAGTATTGCATCATGCGACCAGAACTTTAATTAGAAACAAAAGTGCATAAAATAACGATACACATTAATCGTTGAGTTAAGCGCTTTCACCTAATACAACATAGGCTTCTTCAGAACTCAATCACAAAATACTATGCGCCATTATAAATAAACTTTTTGGCGCCAATTTTGCCTGGCTGCACTTGAATTTAAAGTGCCCCTGTGCCTGTTAGTTCATATTAAATACAAATGAAATAACTCATACAAATTCATTCAGCTATACCTCCTTTTTAAAAATACAATATACTACAAATGTTACCATAAATAATTCATAATATTTCATGTAACTGATTCATTTGAATTACCCTTCCGTTTTAAAATATGTCATAATGCATTACACTAGTATGGTCAGAACTGACAACTGGACTTAGTCTACCTGATAATAATAAAATTGTAATAAAAATATAATATAAATATACACTTCTAACTAACATTGATACTATTTTTGTGTAGTGTATGTGAATGCTTGTTAAAAATCAATTGAGAAACATATTATTAATACATATAACAATTCTATACTAGTAAATATAAAAACAACTATTGGACTCTAAATGTAATGAACTGTTTTTTGAACTCGAAATGTATAAAGTTCATTTTTTCTGTTACATAATGTGCAAACTTGTATACTGCTATATAAACAAATTAACTCCTAAATTGCTTAAAACTAGTATTAAGTATTGATTTCATCAATTACACATCATAATTTATTGTGAGCTATAACAATATAAAATGTTTAAAACAATTTTTTGTTGTTGTTTGAAAAATTGTTTTTTATTTTTAATTATATTTCATAATAATGTCTTTATAAATTGTATTTTAATGTAAATTGACTAATTTATTACTCCATACTAATAAATGGTCATTGTTTAATAATTTATTAAAAAAATTTTTATGTGTATGTATAAAGACATTAAGTAAATCTCAATTTAAGAATATGTTGTTGATAGAATGTTTTAAAAATATTATGAAAAAGATTTAAAAAAAATATATATAAAAATATTTAAAAAAACGTTTTAATAAAAAAAGTTTTGAAAATTTTTTCTATTTTTTTATTTGTGAACAACTAAATATAGAAAAGTAGAAAAATATTAATGGGTTGGAATATGTTGAAAAATAGTACAAAAATTATGTAAATTGTGGGACCTATATACATATTAACCTAGTAGTGGCTTAATGGCAATGGTATCATTTAGTCCTGGTATTGTGGCAGCATCTGTATATAGCTGCCACCAAATCTCTCTATAACTTAATCGTCCTTTTATATTTCCCCCCTTCCAATCAGATTTGATGTGTTCAATTATGGCAAATTTGAAGCTGTGTAGGTCTCCTTCGCTTTCAACATGTCTATATAAAGCATTATTGCGATCTTTTTTTCGAATACAATATAAATGATCGTATATTCTTCTTTTGAAGGCCCTCTCAGTCTTCCCAACATAATATGCTGGACACATTTCACATCTAGCAATATAGACCACATACGTTGTGTTACAATTCCCCTTCTCACATCTGATTGATGTCTTGTTGATGTTACCTAATGTAACTTCTGTGTGAGTCATAATGAATCTACACTGATTACAATTGCCACATTTTCCAGTAAATGTATTTTTTTCACCTCTTCTGCCCTTACTGTTTAATGTATTCCCACTTTCAAGAATTCTTTTCAAATTGTGTGACATTTTGTGAACAAATATTGGTTTGTCTCCTAATATTCGTGATATCTCAGGATTTGTTGTGAAAATGCCCCAATGTTTGTACAAAATTTCTTTCACCATACTAGCAAATGGTGTGTATGGCAAAATGTAAGCCATTCTATATTTGTCTGTAAGGTTTGCAGCTGTCTCATCGGTTGCATGCAGCACAGCTCCTAATATCGGAAAATATTTGGTTTCCCTCTGAGATGTCACATATTGTTTAACATCCTGTAACATGATTCTACTGTATTTCCTGTCTATAAACATTTTGGTAATATATTCAAACTCCGATATCATGTCCTCGTGTCTGGATGTCATTCTGGCTGCTCTAATGAGTTGCCCCTTGAAAATATTTCGCAACATCTTTTTAGGGTGATTGCTGTCATATTGTAAATAATCGTTTGAGAATGTGTTCTTCCTGTGTATTTTAGATTTGAAACCTTTAACATCATTCGAAACAATAGTGTCTAAATAAGGTAAACCTTCCTTACTAGTTTCATATGTAAATTTCAAAAATTCACTACTGTTGTTAATGAAAGTGATAAAATCGTTTAATTCATCCTTGTTTCCTTTCCATAAGATGTAAATATCATCCAAAAATCTTGTGTAGTGGGAAATATGTGTGAAAAATTTACTCTTAAATAATATTTCTTCTTCCCAATACAACATGACAAGGTTGGCATAAATAGGGGCACTAGCTGACCCCATTGCCACTCCCTTGCTTTGTTTGTAGTACTCACCCTCAAACGATATAAAGTTGTTTTCCAAAACTAAGGACATGCAGTCCATAATGAGACAAATTTTGTCCCAATCAAACTTAGTGTATTTTCTAATACTCTCACAGAACATTTGCAAACCTTCAACACTGGGTATACATGAAAATAAATCAATGACATCTATAGTCACATAAATCAAATCACTTGTAGCAATATCTATAGGGTATTTTCTTAAAAAGTCCCAGGAGTCTTTCAATAAATGGGGGATGCTTTTGTATATGTCTTTTAACCAAACATCTACTAATTTGCCTAATGGAAATGTTTTGGATTTTGTGCCTGACACAATGGGTCTGAATGGAGGGTTGGTTGGGTCTTTGTGTATTTTTGGTATGCCTACCAAGGTCGCTGTAATGGGGTATGACACCTTTAAAAAATTGTATAAATCGTTGTTTATTCGATTGTCAATCCAGAATTCTTCCAAATATGAACTAATCCTCTAGTAGGCAATATTTATTTCGTTCAATGAAACCATAGTGTAATTGCCTGTTTCCGTCAGAATGGAATGAATTCTGGACATGTACTCCATTTGGTCATATATAACTATCCCCCCCCCTTGTCAGGCTTCATAATGCGTATGTTCTTATTTTCTCTCAAATTGTTTAACTCCTTTCTCTCTTCCTTAGACATATTGTCCCTCACTTTAATGTTTTTCACTGTGTCAGTCAATTTGTATATGTCTCTCTGTACCTGTTTTTCAAAAAGCTCAACCACAGGGTTCATATGTGGAACAAATGTGCTTTTAGGTTTTAACATATAACTGTCCCCCTCAGTGTTTAGTTTGTTTTTCTTGTTGTTCTGAAACATGATAGATAAATTTAATTTACGGGTGAATAGTTTAGTTTCTATCAAATGGTCAACTAAACCAAATTTCGGTGTGGGGATAAATTTCATACCCCTGGATAAAAGTTTGTAATGAACCTTTTCTACCTTGAAGTTAGTGAAATTGTAAATTTTAAAATCACCAAGTTCATTTGTTTTATAATTGTAGTCAGAAATGTCCATGTCCATAATCACTTCACTGTCATTAGTATTATTGGGTATCAATTCCATTTGTTCCCCCTGTGAAGATCTGATCGCACATTCTGAGGGTTGTAGTTTTTCCTCCCCTTGAAATCTACTTTCTTCCAATACTGAGGGTTCCAATTCCTCCGAAAATTTTGTTTGTGTCCCTCCTGATCATCGTACCATTCGTAATTTCCCTCCTCACCATATTCTCCCCTTACTACCCTGTTCCCACTCTGTTGTCTATAGAACCAATCCTCATGTTCATTGGGCCCTTTTGTCCTATTACCCCTTTCATTATTCCATTTATATACCCTTTTGTCCCTATACTGTGTAATGTCTCTGTTGATTTTTTTACACTTCCTTTCATGTATAGTTTTAGATTTCTTTTCCACAATGATAAACTGTTTACAATATAAATTGTTCCATTCATCAAATAATAAATCACTTTCTATTTCTACATTCAATTTTTCAACCTCATTAATTAGTTGCGTTAATGTTTCGTCATTGTACTTAATTATCATACTCATAAACTTAAATCCACATTGATCAAAAAAGTCATTAAAATCATCCATAACAGATTCTTTGATGTCTATTCCTAATGGTACTTTAAAAAAACGGAGTCCCATTGGGACTATCTTTAGAGTTAAACATTTGTTTAAATAAGCATTTTCTATTTTTATATTGTCAAGCTTGCACATAATATCTCCCATCTTATAAATTTTATCCTTCAAAGCTAAATTGTTAGAACTTCTGTTAATAGGGAATCTTTCTTTCCCCTTATTAAACTCATCAAACTTGCATTCACTAATTAAAAAATTATTCAAATGACAATTATTACTATTGTCCTCCTTGGACTTGTTTTGCAGTCTAGGTTGAAATTCAGTACCTTTGTTGGCCTTAAAAGTACCCACTGAGTTAGCGTAGGTCTTTACAGGCTTGACACGCTTTGGTTTAGTCCCAGTTCGTACCGCAAAATCGTCGTCCTCTTCAAAATCATATATTGAAAAGTCAAAAGTAAATCCTGTAGTGTCAATTCGATTACTGTCCATAATGTGTCTCGTCTGCTGCCCAGCTGGTAAATCGATGTCGGCACTGTCTCCTGAGAAATTTTTTTGTTTGGTAGAAAGTACACCTTCAGATAGTCTGTCCGGTGTTGAATTAAATCGGTTGTTAGAGCCGTTAGATGCATTCCGTTTGTGCGCCGCTCCGCATTCACCAACCTGCATGTCAGAAATAGGACGGACACTAGCGTTACCTTTTAGCACGCATTCTTTGTGTTTACCGGAACTAGTAAAGCACGTTTTGGTAGTGTCTTTAAAATTAGAAGCTGTTTGCTCCTTACTGCTTCTGCAAATATCCTTGTTACTGTTGTGAACCGCGTTGGTTTCACAAACACAGTTAGACCCCAAATTTTTGAAATCACGTTCCACTTTGTACATAAAGGAGGTAAGCGTTTGCACTAATTGTTTCAGTTCACCTCTGATTTCCGCCAACTCCCCACCGTGGGTACAATCGTTAGATCTACTAGGTGTCTCATCCTGAAGTGCGGTCGCCAACACTGTATTTCCCTCCATGACAACTGCAGAACAAAAACGTTGCGAGGGAAACAACCTAGTAACTTGCAATACTGTGCTATCTTCTCTCCCAACAGATGAGGAAACACAGTATTGTACGACCACCAGAACTTTAATTAGAAACAAAAGTGCATAAAATAACGATACACATAAATCGTTGAGTTAAGCACTTTCACCTAATATAACATAGGCTTCTTCAGAACTCAATCACAAAATACTATGCGCCATTATAAATAAACTTTTTGGCGCCAATTTTGCCTGGCTGCACTTGAATTTAAAGTGCCCCTGTGCCTGTTGGTTCATATTAAATACAAATAAAATATCTGATTGGAAGGGGGGAAATATAAAAGGACGATTAAGTTATAGAGAGATTTGGTGGCAGCTATATACAGATGCTTCCACAATACCAGGACTAAATGATACCATTGCCATTAAGCCACTACTAGGTTAATATGTATATAGGTCCCACAATTTACACAATTTTTGTACTATTTTTCAACATATTCCAACCCATTAATATTTTTCTATTTTTCTATATTTAGTTGTTCACAAATAAAAAAATAGAAAAAGTTTTTCAAAACTTTTTTTATTAAAACGTTTTTTTAAATATTTTTATATATATTTTTTTAAAATATTTTTTAAAACGTTTTTTAAAACATTCTTTCAACAACATATTCTTAAATTGAGATTTACTTAATGTCTTTATACATACACATAAAAATTTTTTTAAAGAAATTTTTTTTTTAACAAATTATTAAACTATGACCATTTATTAGTATGGAGTAATGAATTAGTTAATTTACATTAAAATACAATTTATAAAGACATTATTATGAAATATAATTAAAAATAAAAAACAATTTTTCAAACAACAACAAAAAATTGTTTTAAACATTTTATATTGTTATAGCTCACAATAAATTATGATGTGTAATTGATGAAATCAATTCTTAATACTAGTTTTAAGTAATTTAGGAGTTAATTTGTTTATATAGCAGTATACAAGTTTGCACATTATGTAACAGAAAAAATGAACTTTATATATTTCGAGTTCAAAAAACAGTTCATTACATTTAGAGTCCAATAGTTGTTTTTATATTTACTAGTATAGAATTGTTATATGTATTAATAATATTTGTCTCAATTGATGTTTAACAAGCATTCACATACACTACACAAAAATAGTATTAATGTTAGTTAGAAGTGTTTATTTATATTATATTTTTATTACATTTTTATTACATTTTTATTACAATTTTATTATTATCAGGTAGACTAAGTCCAGTTGTTAGTACGGTCTACACTAGGGTAATGCATTACGACATATTTTAAAATGGAAGGGTAATTCAAATGAATCAGTTACATGAAACATTATGTATTTATTTATGGTAACATTTGTAGTATATTGTATTTTTAAAGGAGGTATAGCTGAATGAATTTGTATAAGTTATTTTATTTTATTTGTATTTAATATGAACCAACAGGCACAGGGGCACTTTAAATTCAAGTGCAGCCAGGCAAAATTGGCGCCAAAAAGTTTATTTATAATGGCGCATAGTATTTTATGATTGAGTTCTGAAGAAGCCTATGTTGTATTAGGTGAAAGCGCTTAACTCAACGATTTATGTGTATCGTTATTTTATGCACTTTTGTTTCTAATTAAAGTTCTGGTGGTCGTACAATACTGTGTTTCCTCATCTGTTGGGAGAGAAGATAGCACAGTATTGCAAGTTACTAGGTTGTTTCCCTCGCAACGTTTTTGTTCTGCAACCATCAATGATTCTGGTGGAACAATCTACTTAGCTATCAGGATCTCTGCAGTGGATAGGAATTCCACATGTTTTTTTAGTGGTGGTTCAGTAGCAGTACCATCCTGCCATAGCCACCTATTCCCATGCAATCTTATTAACCTTACAGCCGGCATAGGTTATCATGTTACTTGCACAGTGTTGTATCTAGATGTAGATTTGCCATGCCCTCTGACAGCATTAATATTATCAACCATCTTGCCATATCCTGCCTCATGCAGATTGGCCACCTCTACCTCTCCCTAACAGAAAAACTCCATGGTGGCATAAGACCTGCATCACTATATGATGGCTTATGGGTAGATATTTCTTCTTGGGTATTAAGATGAAACAGAAAGCAGACACAAATAATTAAATAAATAATACACAGACAGGATGGCTGTCAGCTTAGTTATATGTGACTGCATGTACCCAACATGCACAAAAACAATTTAAACATGTTAAATGCTCACTTTAACTACACCAATACACTTCTGTAATGGAGATAATACAAGTTTAACTGTGCAATACATTACATCATTAACAATACCAATTGCAAATGTAACATTAGAAAAGTAATACCAAATTGTTATAACTCCCATATGCACTGCTGTGGAGGTCAGTAAGGTAGAAATACACAAATGGAAAAAAAAATTATTTTCTTGCTAACACAGATAAAAGCACCAAACTTTCCTACATACTTACAATTCAATCATTCACAATAACTATGCAAACTTGACATTCAAATTAAAATGAGCTGTTTTTAGCATTTACTTGCATAATTGTGGAAATGCAGACATGGTTACAGCAAAAAGAAGAGATAAAAGAAAAAAATGTAAGATAGTAGAACTGCTTTTCAGCAGTTACTGCAATTCACCTTTTGAATTTAAACTAAAAGCATTAGTTAAGAAATAGCATCATACCTTGGCAATACAGCACTGTAGAAAATAGATAAACCTCCTAAAGTCTAGTGTTACTAGCAGTATTGAGCTCTGTGTTTCAAAACAGTATCTCCAGTATGATACAAGGGCATTAGCTATACAATACCTTAATATAGTGCAGAGTCAGCCCTGTAAGCATTGTGAGTATCCAAATCAGGTGTGAAATCCTTAGTATTCTGGAATACCAAAATCTGCACTAAGTGTAGGGAATGTAAACATGGTATAAGGACCTACATGATTACATGCACATGGTCTAGCGCTACAAGGATGTGCATTAGGAAGTGTTTCCAGTTAATGTTGTGCAGGTGTCTATGATTAGTCTGACCACAGGAACAATCAGCTTTCACAGTCTCACTTCTTTCATGTACACTTACTTACCAAATAGTCTAAAAGTACATTGACTGATTTAAGACAGTAGTATTCCTAACATTCAAATGTTGTTTTCCTGCTTCTTCCTAAGAAACATGCATATTAGATAGAGTACATTAAACATTAATACAGTTACCATAAGCAATAAAAGACAGATAGCTGTGCTGTTAGCAAAGTATAGAAAAGATAATGAGGCACCATAAAGAAAGAGAAGAATACATCTACATTGTTTGAAGTGTTTGTTTAATATTGTGTATTATATTTTTTTCTACTGCCTTCTGCATTTACTCTCTGCTCAGCCTAAGGAAAAAAGTGAAACATTCAGTTTATGCTGTCTTCTGTAGTGCAAACCAGCCTGGTGGCATTGAGAGGCCATCATCACTATGGATAATATTCAGTGAAGGAAATGCAACCATTAGGTAACTTTCTTTTTGGTACAAGGTGTAAGTGCAGTGAGCTTACAGAATAGGACAGCGGATGCATCGTTGGATTCCACTCAACTGATAATGTTAGAGATGGTGGTCTGAATACGTTTAATCACATTGTGTGTATTATAAATGTAATTGTGTATCTGTTTTCTGTTTCATGTTATACAGGGATATTGCACCCATGAAGAAATGTCTACCCTGCAAGCCACCATTCACTAATGTAGAAGATGAAGTCATTATCTAGGCTTTATATCACCATGCAGCTTTTATCTTATTGAGAGGCAGAGGTGGTCAATTTGCTTGAGACAGAATGTGGTTGCAGGTGCTTAAAGACATCAATGTTGTTGGAGGGCATAGAAGAAGTTACTCCCAAATACCACATAGTTACGTTATGTGATAACCTCTGCCTGCTGTAGAGCTGCTGCAGTTGCCCAAGAACAGGTGGCTACAGGAGTTGGTTTTGCTACCATACCACCACTAACTGAAATAGAGGAGTTTCTGTCCACTGGAGTTTCAGCTAGCTTAGCAGATATTTCCCACAGAATCCCTGATGTGGGTACTGATGTGGACAACATACCTATATTGTCTCAAGTGGAACTTTCAATATTTGTAGGTATCAGTATCTCTCTCTCTGTGTTTATATATATATATATATATATATATATATATATATATATATGCCTATATCATATGTGTCTTATATAGCTAGAGCCATCGATATGTGTAAGTCAGATGATACAGTAACAGAGAGATAAAGGAAGATTTTGAGGGGGCTATTCAATTGGTCAGTAAATGTCTGTATGAGATCATTCTTAATCTGTGCATGTAAAGGGGATTGTTCTCTGTTTCTTGTTTTATTTGCATTGTGATACTTAACAGCCTTCATTCTTTCCTTTCCCTTTCTTACATACAGGAACATCTGGATTTCAGTCTGCAAGACCAACTGTACATTGTATGCACACAGTTGTTATTCCTATTATTATTTATAAGGTACATTCAGGTGTAACTTATAGTATTTCTACTGCTTTTTAACATAGCCTTTGTATATGAAAAGGTTTAGATCAATTTCATTCCCAATTTCTCTTTTTGTTGTGGTTATTGCTTGTTACCATAGGTGATCCTGACATTGGCACTATAGCCTTTGATGATAATGTTGGCAATGAAGAGGCACAGTCTGTGGGATACAGATGGTCAGTCTAACATTGAGGTTGTAGGTCTCACATCTCATGTCCATATTTTGGACAGTCAGTGTGTCTTTGCATACCCAAGAAATAGAGACCTCTGATATGGGACAAGTTGAAGATGACAAAGTTGATCAGGGTAGTGTGATGATTCCATTTTTAGAGCTGGTTGCTTCTCCCTATAATCATCATGAGTGTGAGGTATCACAAAGAAGAGTTGGTAGAGGAGCTCAGAGGAGGCCTGCTGTCCACACTCTTCCTAATGGTTGTGTGTCATTAGATGCCACCAGACATATGTATAGTGCCATAGTGAAGATGCAAGTACATTCTACCAGGGCCTCAATAGACATAATTCAAGTACTAAGCATCATGCATTCTAATGTGTGTGACTCCCTGAATCATGTCAGTGACTCCATGGAGAAGATGAATGACAGGACTGGATTGGGTAGTGTCTGCAATGAAACATCTGCTGAGGAAAGATGGATATTTACATTGCCAGAGAGCTGCTACATTTTCTGATGTAAGCAGATGTGGCCATGAATGATCTCCATTCCATAGTAACACTACTTTCACTGCTGCATCAGAAATTGCAGTGTTCCCACTCAGATGTAATAGGCCATGGGGTCATGCTCCTGGACATAGCTGTGAGTAGATCTCATCCAGCAGATAGCACTCATTCACATTCAGGTAGCACTCTGACTTATAGCCATGGAAGTAGCAGTGCATCTCCTGGCAGAGATGTTTTTTTTTTGGTCAGGTGTGACAACACTTAACCAAAGTTAAGTGGCTCACACATGCTTGAGATGCCAGGACATAGTTCTACTATAGTGCTTGATTGTATTCAAACAGCAACACTCCCACATTGAAAAAAAATCACTTGTCCATACCACCTCACACACATGCAATTTATCTAAACTGTACCGTTTGAGTGCTATAAATCTGATGTTACTGGCCCTGAACACTGTATACTATGATAGACACATGTTACTTACATGCAGACACTCACTTCTTTGGTGTCAACCTTGCCCTCTTGCCACCCCCAGCTACCCTGTGCAAATGGTGATGATGACTGTGCCCTGCCCTTTGCACATGTTTTTGATACTTAGGGTTCCATATATATCTGATGCACAAAGTTGATAACTAATACTTGCTTACTTATGAAGTTTAATTTATCAATATTTATTACAGAAACATTGTTTTGTTCCAAGTCATTTGTAAAGGATTGCTTATACAATTATTGAACCTCATTATATTTCAGTTAGAATTGTAAGTAAAGCATTGGAATGAGTAGACACTTCAGTCTTGCTTCTTGATATGCTTGTGCAAAAGAGGGCATAATTGACCTGTTTTGTATTTTATAGACAGCAGTCTACTGAAATACTTAATGCACAGTATTGCACAGTATAGAATACATAACTGTATATTGCAAACATCAGACATATGAAATATTACTGACACAAATGTAAACCTCAGACAAATGCTCTGCTTAGGGCATATACATATTCCCATATGAAAGTACCCTGTTATCTAACCTTTTTATTTTTATTACAGGTTCCACATTTACCTTGAAATTACTTCAGGTACAAATTGTGCCCTTGTGGGTTGTCCTTATCTGATGCTATCAGAACACAGCCATTACACTGGTAAGTAAAGGCTATGGAGTTTGACAGGCAACAATTTTCCTATTTGTATATAAGTGGGAGATCAGGCTTTGAAAGAGGTTGTGAATGGGTGTGCTATCCATTGCCTCTTAGTCAGATTCAGGGCATACTTTGCATGCCTCTATCTGCCAGTATATTCAGCAGCTTGTGTTTCTTCTTCAGACCCTGATTCTGTAGCTGCAGCGGCTGCTACTGTTAGCCCTGCCTGTGGGATTTGAAGCTGCTGTTCTCCCATTTTCTGTCCTTGTTTAAGTTGTTTCCTGACAATTATATTTTATAAAAAGGCACCAGATTATAATTATTTTGTCAGAGGTGCCTGGTTTGTATTTCAGTGCACCTCCTGATGCGTTTAGACACCAGAACCTTGATTTGATCAATCCAAACACACATTCTGTCATATTCTAAGTTTAAACATGGGCCTCATTGGATTCTTGCTCTTTGGGGTTGTGGGGGTTTCTCATAGGTGAGATGAAAGTCGCCCCTAGCAAACCTTGTGTACAGATCACAGGTGTGTCATATGTATGAGTCATGAAACTCCCTGGGTTACCTGTATAGACATTGCATATACTCCCTTGGACATTACAGACAGTTAATACAGTGGTAACCTTTTCTGTTGTTGTACCTCCTTTCCTGTTCACTGGTTGGGACTTTTATTTCCATATTTGTCCATTCTATGGCCCCAACACTTCAGGGAGGTGTGCTACTGCATAATATTTCTGCATGCCTCTTGCTGTCTCCTGTGGGGTGTATGGGAAACAGATGTGATCCTTTGCATGTAGTAATACTGCATTTAAAAAATATAATATTATACAGGCTGATGCCAGTGACACCCCTGATATATCCCCTATGGGTCTCTGGAAAGTACCAGTAGCTATTATACATAATGCTACAAGTACCTTTGTTTCCCACTGGTCTGGGTTCTCTGCAATTTCCCTGGGTCCTGAGGTAGGGGTGGCAGAGGATGCACAGTTCTGAAAGTGTTTCCCTGTCCCCTATGTACCTCTCAGCAATCTCTGTGTCATACAGTCCATGATAAGTCAATGGGGTCTAAACACCCTTCTTCTTCTTGCCCAAGGTCTGTCAGCAGCAGCACCTTAAGTTAAAGGCTGCTGCACATACAGCATAATGATAGCAGTGGTAACCCTTAACATGTTTTTTTTTCCTAAATGTAACTGTGTGTGTATCCCACAAAATTTTGAAGTTCAGGGCAAATGGCTACACTGAGCTTACAAGATTGCTTACCTTCCTGAATTGCTTTGTAATGTTGGATTGGTTAATTAGCAAACAAGTCAGCTCTTTATGCTTTCATTAGCATATTCTGCCATTTCCCTATATGTTGTGGTTCTACATGTTGTGTAGATCCACTTAATGAATAATAAATACTGTGCAATAGTGCCACCAACGTGGTATCAGCACTTAGTGTTCCTGTTAATAAATCTGGCCCTTTGTCCTATGCACAACTTCAACATAAAACTGAAGTCTGTAGAACTCAAACAGTACCCAGTAAATACATTACAGAACGTACATGCCTTATACTAGTTCCTTGAACACATGCCATTCCACTTGAAACACACTTATATTAAACAATATACTGTATAATTTAAGCAGCAAATTTCTTGAACTTGAAATTAATTAAATGCCTCAACTTTTCTCATAGAAATTTCAGCCAATACATTTATTTGCATGGGTTTATTTAAAAATGAGGTTGTGTATTGAATATGAAATTAAATTAATTAAATGCCCCACATCGAGAATGTATATTAGCATGCTTCGTACTCCTTACTGTTTGCTGCAGCACTTCGTGTGTGTTTTGTGTGTTTGTGTGTGCATGCATTGTTGTTGTTTAGTATGGAAGCAAACCATACAAGCTAACATCATGTTTACTAACTGCTGAAAACAACTATTTTCACTAAAAAGTGTTTACACTACATCATAAACATTCTGGGGAATTCAATGAAGCCTACATGGTAGTTTTCTATAGCATGCACATTGAGGCGCGATGTGTACATGGGCATGAAAACTTAGATTCAGTAAGCACCGTGTAATGGCATGCACCCTGTGCAAACAAGGTAAACACTGCACCATGTTAATTAGCTGAATTGCATGCTAATTAACCAATCTGACATGGTGGAGCTATCCAATATGCTATAAAGCAACTGTGTAGACTCTGTGCTGCTTTTCACAGAGAATTCAAAAACGTTTTGAATACAGCCATAGAAAGGAGTCTACATGATTAGAAAAAAAACTGTAAAGTGTCTGACATCTGTACAGAACTGACTCTAATATCAGTAGGCTGGATGCAACAAAAGGAGAGTACCAAAAGCAACATAAATCATTTTTCTTTGTGCCAGAGTAGAAATGCAGCTTTACTCCCACACCCCCAAATTAACAGTACACATTGCAGACCATACCTTCAACCTCTTAGGGCAAGAAATCTGGACAAAGCTATAAATAATGGTGGGGAAAAGGCCAAACAATAGGGACAGTTTTTAAATATTGCTCTTACAAACTTAGAAAGTTGATAGAATAACAGGTTTTGTGTTAGCATGAATTTTCCAATGAATATGAAATCTGAAACTTAAATGTCTGTCATTATTTTCTGACTTCAATCTTTAATGACTGGGCATTGTTTTGCCAGAAAATCACACATCCATCTAAAAAGCAGTACTCCTCTGTGCAGATTTATTCCAAGGTAGTATCCTCCTTTCTGTGTTCAACTCCCCTTCAGTTTCCCTAGCTACGTAGTTGCCAGTGGTGTAGATTCAGGGCTGTCAGCATGGTGAAGATGCAAATGAGGTCTGAACGCATTAGAATTACTGACTCCCAAACAATTGGATACATGAATGGATGTAAGCATTGTGCAGGCACAGCTTCAGTGTTTATGTTAACTGGATGCAGCAGTGAATGCTTACATTGGGGGGGTGTCAGGTTAGACTTACAAAGTGTTACATGTAGGTCTGTCAAGGTTGGAAATGCAAGTAAACAGTGCACAATTCACAGGTTCTATTTCATTAACATTCAACCTCCTCTTAATTTGTTTGCAAATTGTGTTTTTTCTGTCATTTTTTTTTTATTTCTGAGTTTGCACAATGCTGTACTTTGCACAATTAAGGGAAACAGGAATGCTATGCTTATCTTGTTTGCCTGGCATTCCAAGATGGGTTAAAGGGTGAACTTAAGTATGATGAGTAAATAAAGGAATATCATGTAACCATTACAGTGTCAGCATTGCTAAAGTTTGACAATTAGTATTGAGTATAGGAAATACACCTTCTGCTTAACTGACTCTCTGGCAGCACTTGTTAATGCATTGATACATTCCTTTTTTGGGGCCAGATGGTACTGGCTTTGAATACAGGTGTATCTAATACTTTAAAATACTTTTCATTGCAGAGTGATAATGCAATGACATGAATTGTTTGTATGAGATAAGTTGCTGTACTTTTGCATAGCAGAGCTAGGTTAAGCAGCATTGTGCGGGGGTAACCTCATCTTTTACTAACTCTCACTGTTGGTGGGCAATGCGCACCTCTGCACAAACATGGAGCCCAAAAAGTGAAGGGATCCATGTCTTCTCCAGCATTGCAAAAGTCCGATAGTTAGTATTCAGTCTGCAGAATACACCTGCTACTTAACTGACTCTGTTGCAGAAGGTGTTAAATCACTGGATACAAGGATATGTTCCTTTTTGGGGCCATATGGTACTGGGTACGAATACATCTGTATCCAACAATTTTAAGCGCTTTCATATTACTGATGCTGCACATTGATGTTTGATGCACACCAAAGTTCAATAATGCATTAAAGAAAAGAAAATGGGGAAGATAGGACAGTGGTGAAATGGGAAGCAAGCAGAGGGAAGAACAAATGGAAAGTAATACAGGAATGTGCAGGAGGGAGGGAGGGAGGAAAGAACCATAGCTATCCATTTCTTCAAACAGTAAAATCTGATAATATATGCAGAATATTAGCTGAATTTGGACTGTCACCTCCAGATAGAGGGGTGACCACAAAACAATCATGCTGTATAGCCAATTGAACAGAATCAAGTTTGTCAAGAAGACGTGTGCAAAATGGACAGCTATGTATGGTCAATTATTTATTTTTTTTTTGTGGGACAGGTCCTCAATTTTTTTTTTTTGAGAGATACAGGAATGTTAGGGAAGGGATGTAGGTGTGTCTGAGTCTGGCAAGTAAGTTAGGTAGGTGAGGAAGCAATTGCAGACAGACAAGACAAACAAGACCAGGCACAAGGATGGTGATGGAAAGAAGAGGGTGATGGACACCATGGATGGGGTAAAGGTGGGACCATCCAGAACCCATGGACATCAAGCTGGTTGGCAGTGAGAATCAAGTCCTCACCCACAGGGGTGTCATCACTGTCAACTCAATCCACCACTGGATAGAGCACTCGGCATCACCTCCTCCTACTGGTCCTACATGAGGGAGTGCAGCAAATCCATCTGACATAGGCATGCACCAACTGTGTGGTGTACAACCTTATGCAGCATCCCTGGAAGCTCAGTACAGGTGATAAACTCACCACCCCTGCCACTATTTCTGGAGGCAACCATTGTTTATCATCTGGGGCAGAACTAACCTGAGGGGGTAGGTAGTGCAGGGGCAGCAGAGGTAGTGCTGCCAGGTTGGTTCCCAGATGTGCTGGGCAATGACACCATGGCTGGTGGACTGGAGTTATGTGGATCCTGTGGGGCAGGCCTACCAGGCTCTGCTGTGAAGCATTTTTTGTTGTGTTACACATGGATGACATGGACACATTCTGACAGCACATAATAAAATAAAAAAAAATAAAAAGATATAAGGGTTCGAGTGAGAGAAAAAATATGATTAGTACAGTCATATGTAACACAGAATGCATTAATACAATTATTTGACTCTATTAACCTTTGCTCTTAAGACCACCACCGCCTAATAGATAACTTTATTTAAGACTAGCAGCTCCTAACAGATGTACAAGTACTCCTTTACATGTGCATATATTGCACATATCCATGTTCCAATCATCCAGATTACAGTTTACAGCAGAGCTCATGTACCACTGGTATAGAGCTTTTACTTGAAACCTTTAAGTTACACACAATTGAAGAATTAACAGTTATTGTATAGTTGGAAAGTATGGTATCTGAACCCACCACCTCTGATTAAGTCTAATATTGCCTCTTGGTTTGTTCTACAGACTAATGCATGCATATTTGCTTTTACAGTGAGAATATGCATGTTCAATTTAATACAACTGTATAAAATACTAAGCAAGCTATCTTTAACTTTTAATTGTATGATAATAGTATTCTTCTTCTGCATGCATACCATATGCCTCCCTCATTCTCAACAATCTACTGACGTGGGTCCTAGTATTGCATTCCCTCTCAGTCACAGCTGTGGAGAAAACAGAACAGAATACCATTATGAATGCCAGTCTTGCCTATATTCAGCTTTTAAGACTTACAACTACTTTATGCAGTTGATATTTACACATCTGTGAGATGTCCTCCATCCTAAATTCCTCGATCCAGCCATCAAGAGTGCCCCTCTTTCTCCTCCAGATGTCACTGTAGTGATGTCTACACTGTTCAGAAGTGCATGGCATACCAGTGGCACTGGTTATAGCACAGGCCAAACTATCCCACACGTCTGTCTTAAACTGGTTCCCAGAATACCCCTCCTGCACCAGCCTGGCACTTTGTTCTTTCACTAGGAGTCCAACAAAAATCTTGAACTCCTGGACATCACTTCTCTGAGCCCTAAATCTCAGACAGTCTCCACAACTGCCTGCCATGTCTACCACAGGTCAAGAGCAATTGAGAATGATGGTTTCCCATCAATTCCAGTTATCTCATTTAGTGGGAATGTGCACACTGTTTGAAAATGTGCATTGCACACCATTTCACAAACCTGGTGCTCAGGGGTACAAGATGGTAAGTGGTGCACAACAGTGGTAAGCAATGCAGTTTCAAGGTTATTTGATGTACAGGCAGTTGTCTAAGTGTATTACTGAAATATGAAGGCTATGCCACTCCAGATAGAAGAAATATGCTTACAGCAATATAGTACACAGTATACCCACAGTCATACATTTAATAATAAATGAGCAATACATAGATGAATAAATAAGAAAATAATTGGCACAATATTAGTGTCTCAGCCCTAAAACATATAAAAATTAGTGTAGTGTCATCTACACTATATGTCAAGTGTTATAAGTAAGAGTGACTATAATGGGAAGTGGAACAACATTAAATGTCTGTGGAATTTGTTGTATTCAAACCCAAGACCATGTGTATGGTAGGTCTACACTTACACCTGTTGCCACAAGAAGGTTTAAAAAACACTTTTCTATATTGCACTATTCATTGGTAAGTTGTTGCTGTTAACTACAGTGCAACATTGCTTACTGGGTTTGCATGATGCACAACAGCAATACTTGAATGCATCCAGTTTCTATTTTTGGCTGTCTGGGTCCAGTTTGCACAATGCTGCCCTTCACATAAATGAGATAAGCAGAGTCAACCTTGTTTGGGCTAAGTGCAGCATCACACAAACACTATAAAAAAATAAATAAAAAGGGAGAAACACTTGAAATGAGGAAAAGCAATCTATGACGTACACACTACAAAATGTCAGTACACTGTTTCTACATAGGTCTGCAATAGAACTGTCACTCCAATGCACCTTCAATGTGCCATATCCCTCTTTGCTACCCAAACAGCTTTGCAGCAAAGAACAGAAGTCATTCTTTACACAACCAACTGCAAGAAAATGTACACTGATATAAAACCATAAAATGTTATTTTCACATTTATTATATTTATTATATTTGGACATAGTGCTCTTAGTGATCATACAACCTGTTATGATTATTGCTTGCAAATATACAGCTCTATCTTACTTTTCTGTGTTTCTTGGTCATTCATCAGTTATCTGACCAGTACTCTGAGATATGCGGTGTGCAAGCCATTCTATATCATTGCCCATAAAATGTGTGAGGATATTAACTGGGAATAATATGATATGCATTTGCCAACAACTGAAGGGGAGGTTGGGTGGCACAAACAAGCAAAGGCTGCTCTTTGTAGGGGAGCAAAGGTGAGTTACTGTTATGGCACATACAATGTTCTTTTGGGATTATCAAAGGTGAATTACTGTTATGGCACAAACAAGAATGGGCTGTTCTTTTGGGGGTGCAAAGGTGAATTACTGCTATGGCACAAACAAAGATATGTTGCTCTTGTTAATCTCCTTATTTTTAATCCTGCCTGTTGTCTGATCTTGTGGGGCTTGTGAAGTCTGAAACTGCAATGTGTATCATTACTTTATAACTTATCTTTTGAATTATTTTCTGGTACAAATGTATAGTGCTAAACTGAGGGTATGCAGAGATCATCATTACTTTTGAGAGGTATGACTGTGCAAATATTTGATGCCTGTGGCCTACTACCCATTAATGGACACATATAAGTCAAATAAGTCTCTGCTATCACATGCTAAAGTAGTTTGTGTACAAATGTCACACCTTTAACTTGCTTACTGTATCAAGTGATGAAATACAAGGATATGCTATAATATTATTAAACAATACATTCCAGGTTTAGGACTTACCTTGTAAATGCAGCAGATGTCACAGTGTTATTTCCAGGCTGACTCTGTCTGATGCAAGTAGTACACAGACAATAGATGGGGAGGTAAAGGTTGTATGATTTGCCTGGCATCAGTGTTACTATATGTATGTGAGTAGGCGGAAGGTTTTAGGCCCTAGTTGGTGAGTGAGTGTGTTATGCGTTGTCTCTTAGCCAATGCAAGGGCATACTGAGCACGCCTATGTCTGCTGATCCTGCTGCAGCTGTTTCCTCAGGATTATGTGGTGTAGCATGGCACATACTGTGATGATTTTGGTACATGTCCATGGATTGCACTGCATCCCCCTCCCCAGCTGTATCTAGGCACTGGAACTATGACTTCAGCAGCCCAAACACATGATCTGTGACATTTCTCGTTTGAGCGTGTGCCTTATTATGGTTTTCTTCTGAGTGCATGTGTATTTTTGATGGGTGTCATCAGCCGGGGTTCCAGTGCATAGCCTACATCCCCCCAGTAAATGCCCCAGTGGGATATTCCCCCCTAGCAAACATCTGGAAGAGCTGCGAGGTGTGCCAGTTATGTAGGTAGTGGTAACTGCCAAGGTTGCCAGCACACACATTCAAGATGATTCCCTTGGTGTTACACATGACTTGGCAGTTGATAGAGTGGTAGCCTTTTCTCTTAATGTAGACCCTACTCTGTTCCTCAGGAGGTGTCTTCACTTCTACATGAGTGCAATCTATGAGACCCAGTACTTCAAGGTAGTGTGCTACCTGGTAGAACTGTTGCATATTGCTGGCCCTATCCTCAGAACTACAGGGAAAATATATGTGCTCACTGGTATGTTGGAGCATACCATCCAGGAATTGGTGGAGGATCCTGGATACTGATGCCTGTGATACCCCCAGAATATCCCTTGTTGGTCTCTGAAAGGTACTTTTAGCTAAGATTCTATGCAGATCTTGTTTCCACTGGGATGGCTTCACCTCGGTTGGTTTTGGCTCTAAATTGAGGGCGGCAGAGGTTACAGAGTTCTTGTAGTGTGTCCCTGTGTACCCTGTAGTGCTCTACAATTTCCATGTCATGTAAGTTGTGATAAGTTAAACTTAGCCTGAAAACTCTTCTCCTTCTTGGTCTAGGCCTACTGTCAGCAGCATCAGCACTGGCTTCAGCCTCTAGCACATACAAATGGATTAAAGCAAAAGCCCCTAACATTCTGTCTGTGTAGACTTTCTATGTCTGTACTTCAAAACGTTTGAAATCCACGGGAAAAGAAGTATGGAGTCTACATGGATGCTTTATAGCTTGTTGAATAGCTTTACCAGATTGGTTAATTACCATGCAATTCAGCTGCTTATATGAAACACAGACTAAGACAGATGCAATTCATCAATAATCCACTCCATTATAAAAAGGCAAGTGTGTATCTAGCCACACTGATTATGAGGAGAGTTGTTATATGTTTGCAAGGCTGCAAAAAAGCTTTTCCTTCAGGATATAGCTTTACAGAGGAATATTGAACTTCAGTATGGATCCATTTTGTTACCCACATAATGCATAAGTTGGAATGTATTTAGAAATAATGTGAAACAAAGGCTTTTAGACTTTTATCTGTATGCATTCTTTAGAAGTGCACTGATGGCATGGGCTTGTTTGTCAAGCCATTTCAGAGGTATGCATGATTGATAATACATGAAAGTGGAATGCTGTGTGATAAATCTGTACAAATGTTTCAGAAACAGGTTCTTTGATAGCATTTTTAGCATTTCAAAGATGTTTTGTTAGCAAAATGGGTCATTTGCCTGTTCTTTTTTGGGGGGAAAGATGAGTTACTGCTATGGCACAAACAAGAATGGACTTTTCTTTGGGGGAGGGAAGTAAAGGTGAGTTAATGTTATGGTACAAACAAGAATGGACTGTTCTTTTGGGGGGAAGTAAAGGTGAGTTACCTTTATGGCACACACAAGAATGGACTGTTCTTTTGGGGGGAAGTAAAGGTGAGTTACTGTTATGGCACACAAGAATGGACTGTTCTTTTGTGGGGCGAGAAGTGAGTTACTGCTATGGAACATACGAGGATATGTTGCTCTTGTTATTCCCCTTGTTTTACATCCTGCCTGTTGTTAGTATTTCACATCTGTATAATGTTTTATCATATCTGTATAGTGTTTTATGTTTCTCCATTGGGTTATACTGACTGGCTAACTTTCTGTTTTATCTAGAACCAGTTATTTTGTAGTTAGGTGTAACTTATGTGTATTATCATTCTTTTGCCTTTTAGGACACCTACAACTATGTCAGTTAGTTGTGCCATCCACAGAAAGCGGTCGACAATAATTTAATTTTCAGCAACATGGTGCATTTTTCCTGGGTAAGGGTCCTGCAGATATGGCACACTGGCTGCAAATATGGCAGCAAATCATACAAGATGTCAATACTGTGAGTGTCCGTGGTAGAATATATGAACAGGTGCACTACAGGGCCACTGACATGATAACCACTGCACAGAGGTGAGCGGCTGCAGTTGACAGTGACCAAATGGTTACCAGGGGGAAATACTTGCTAGAGGGCCACCTCTTACCTTCAATGAAAAGTTCCTGGCAAATTTATTTTATTTTATTTATTTATTTGAAGTTTGTTAACTGGGAAAGTCCATTGGGCCGAGATGACCCAATTTTCAGTGGTGGCCTGGGGAGAAAAGCTCCAATATAGTCTTACAATGACAAAATATACAAGATCCTGACAGCTCACAGTAGAGTGGAGTAGATCATGTGTTGAATGTGGGTGCCACACCTTCTGAGACAGCAAGCACATCCCAGGATGAGCTTCCAGGTTGGCATTGTTATCTGAACAATTGAATACTGTTGTATAGTAAAACAATTGAAATGAATGTTAATTCTGTGTCACATGTCTTTTTTGAGGGGAGGGTTGGAGATTGCTGCAGTCATAAGCTTAGTTTGGAGTTGTCAGACACATTCTTGTCAAGAGTAGAGTTAATGCACATATAAAGGAGTAAATGTATTTCCCCCTGTGTTACTGTTAAATTTGACAATGTTGCCCTTACCTCTTGCTTAACTTCTTCCAGGACAGTCAGGACTCCAGCGACATAGGCCTCTTGCAGCTGGTAAGCCAAATCATTTTATGTTATTACTGCAGTTCAATTTAAAGAAATATTATAGTGTGTCATCTTAAGTCTGTTGTGTGTATTGCTGTACTGTCTGCAATGGTGGCAGCACTGTTTATTAGCATATATTTCACTATAGCAGTGGAGGTATTAATTTATTCCAGTGATTCTTTATTTTTATCACAGTTGATCATGACAGCAAGAGTGTGGGGTCTATGCCACGTGATGTTAGTGTCTCAGCCGACTCTGATTATGATGGTGGCCAATCTGAGACAGAGTCAGTGGTGCAGAGGTTAATCTAATGCTGAGGTTGACATACAGCCAACATTTGCATTTCCATTGGACACAGACAATAGGCCTGCACCTACCTAGTCCACTGAGCCCACAGATATTGGACAGGTGGAGGATGAGGACATTAATCAGGGAAGTGTGGCTACTGTGGCTTCAGTGCCTGTTAAGTCTGGCTGTAGTCAAAATGTGGATGAGATACCACACAGGAGGATTGATAGGGGAGCTTAGAGGAGGCCTGCTCTCCCTCCTCCAGCTAGTGCAGGTTTCACCTCCTGTGCCTCTCAACATATGTTTAGGGGCATCATGGAGGCACAGGCACATTCCCATAGGTGCTCCAGACAAACGCTCAGGGTTTTGGATGTGGCACAGTATGACAAGCATGACTGACTCCACCATGTTGCTGATTCATTGGATTGGATATATGACACATTGGAACAGGGGTGTCTGTGATGGACTGAGGGGTGTCTGCCATGGAATGAAGAATTTGTGATGGAAGTCTGCTGGAAGGGGAAAGGCATTCTGGTGGGTGTAGGTCAGCCACATCATCTACTGTCGGCCACTATAGCCAGTCCAGATCATGATCCCAGAATGGCAGTTCTTCCATTGCTCCATCAGCCAATGTGCTGTCCACACCAATATGTGTCAAGCCATAGGGTCATTGTCCTGGGCATCCCTGTGTAAGGAGTACAGCCAGCAGACATTGGTCATGTTCAGGTAGCAACACTGCATCTGATCTTGGGCATGGAGGTGCCAGTGAAACACCTGTCAGAGCCAGTTTTCATGGTTGGGGATGCCAAAGGTGAACTGCCACCTCTACCATGTACAGCTCACACCTGTTCAACAGACTAAGATGAAGAGCTAGCACAGATCTTGGCTGTGTTCATTCACACACTCACAAACCAATTTCAGGACCCATACAAACACACACACAAAACAGGTACTCATTTTGTCTCATGAGCCATTTGTTGTTTTAACCCAATGTCTGCCTTCTTCTCCTTCCTATTCACTCACCCACCTTTTGCGTCAGCCTAGGCTTCCTGTCCCGCCCCTCCCCCACACACTACACCCTGTGCAAGTGATGATAACTGTGCCATATCCCTGTTTTCTATCTTTTGGATTCAGGGATTCAAAAGCTGTGTCTGATGCTCAGGGTACATAGCTAACCTAGTGCTTAGTATATTTACATTTGTGTTGCTGAACTGTTTGTTGTACCTTTGACTTGTATTGGCCTTGGCAAGTTATACAGTTGATAGCATCATAATTGCACAAGTTTATAGTGAATGCTCTTATAAGGGTTGTGTAGTCATAAACTGCAATGTGTATCATTACTTTCTAACTTCTTTCTTTAATGTTTTTTCAGTACATACGTATGGTGCACATCATGAGTCATGCCATCAGTTCTTAGGAATGTATGACAGTACTGTAGTCAAATCTCATCAGAACAGTAATACATTCTACTGCTCTCTTTTGCATGTACCTCACCAGATACATGGAACAGCTGGAAATACCACATGGCTTTCTCATCAACATAACACAAGGCCTACAAACCATACCATGATGTATGTGGATAGATAAAAAGACATGTCGCTATAATCTGTCTGGTATAGGATGAGGTGATGTCTGCCTGGCCTCCATGTCATTGTCTGACCATGACCTTGTAGAATGACTGCATATCCAATAATCTGACATAGCTGATGACATCAGCATTGTCTGTTGAGAATATGATAATAACGGTGTCCCACAAGCTGCTGTAAAAGGCTGTCTGTAATGTCAGGCAGGAGCTCACATGCACATGCACAGTTGACTGCTATGAGAATAGAATCCATACCTATCTAAGTATACAGACTACAGAACACACTATGTAATGCAAGTTCCATGGCACAACTCTGATTTTTGCAGACCTACAGCTGAACTTATAGTGCATGACATCAGCAGGCCATATGAGAGATAAAATGTGGCAGGCCTACATAGGTTCACATGAGGCTACTACCATAATGGCCCTAGGTTCATAAGTTCATAGGAGGTTACTAGGCTAATGGCCCTAGGGCCTTTTCAATCCTATGTGTGACGACAAGGAGACGCTGTTGCCCAAAGGTCTGCTCCAAACACCAAAACCAAACGTACTCAGGACAAACTGGAACGGACCACCACAATGAATGGATAAACCACAAATCTTTAATCGGACAAGCGCTTTCGCGTGTAAACCACGCTTCTTCAGATCCTTAATACAGAATGAAAATCTAAAATACATACTTATACATATTCTGAGACAGACACACCTCTCCAATAAAATATGTAGCTAATTGAACAATTAACAATTAAGTAATTAATTGATTGTTCAACTGAGTAATCTGTTCTCCAACACTGAAAACACCTAAAGCACTGTTCATCAATTTAAAAACTGCTCACAAAAAACAGCTATAATGTATAAAAATATATAATATAACTAAAGTCACAACGGACATTGACACAATTTGAAATCAAAACACCTTAAAAAATGTACAGAAACTGTCTTAAGCATAGGATACACATTGACATGAAAAATACAATACCTAGCACTAGTTATACCCTCCATAGACCCTCGTCAAAAGCTCTTCCTGCTCCAATGAAACTACACATTGTATCCATCAACATAAATACTGTACGAGAAAAAACATATGCTGAACAGCAGAAATATGCACATAGGCAACAGCGAAACATACAGTTAGATAAAAAACAGTTAGATAAAAAACATTAGACACGCATCAACTTACTTAAAACAATTCCTTCAGGATTATCTAAAATCTGCATCCAATAACTACAATCTAACACTCTACGATATGTCGCTAGATGTATGCATAAATCCTGGCAACTCATGCTGATGCCATACTCGCTATCTTATCAGATAAAAATCATGATGTTATAAGATCCATCAACAAATCTCCAATCAATGTAAACAGCACTTGAATAAGCTGTTAAATCTAGCTGCAACCATCAACATATCTTACTTCGATGGCTCTCAGAAATGCCCTCTACATCCAGCAGCCATGATCAACCGCTAATCCACCTCAGCGTGATCCACAAACTCTAGCGTCCGTGAACGCCTAGACTGAAGGAAATGCAATTACGCTGTTACAGTCTTGTGCCATCAACCCATCAAAATGCAAGTATGTATTATATATAACTATCCAAAAAATGGACATATATTCAACTATCCCCCTATCTATGAACACTAAGCATCGCTGAGCTCTGACTAACTATACTACAAAAAACGCAGACATCCAGTTGGAATCAGGTTCTAAATCGTCCGGTCACACATTCACAAACATTCAAACAAACTAGACAATAACATGAAGGAGAGTGACTGAGATCAAGAGCCAAAACTACTTAAAGCCTGGCTAATGGAGCTCTTCATATATCTAACTAACAAAACAAGTCAATATATAACAAGTGCAGTATTCTAAAAGTCCCACCTGGATATCAAACTCTCTCACTCAGGTTCGTGCTATAAACACATGGATCACGCTACCACAAACAACAACAGTTATATAAAAAATATATATATACAGAGGATATATATCAAACTTGAACATGTAAAGTTTGGATTAATTGTATCCAGCCACCAACGAACAAAAACATCAGCCATCCTTTGTATATGTGCCATAGAATGTATGCTCCCTATAAACAAGAAACAGCATACAGAAATGTTTAAGATGCAGCCTAATGAGATAAATCAATTAAACTATTAGCTTAATCCCAAGGCGTTATGAGTCTAACTATCCAAGAACATATCTATATAAATGTAAATCTACCTAATCTACTATAAGATGATAAAATACATATAAAATATGTACATGTAAAATATATATAAAATCTGTACATGTAAAATATATAGCCCCTCCAGCTCTGCCACTATAAATAACTTTATTGGTTCATCCATAAAATAACAGGCATCTTTAACTGCAAAGCCTCTCAGACTACCAAACCAACCAAGAGCCTATCTGAAACCCCAACCATTGCCTCAGTCTTTAAACGACGCTCCCTTGTACAAGAAAAAAATATATATATGTATACAAACATGTAATATCTGGACTAAATGTCCACGTGTGCATTACGCTGCATATATTATGCACAACTGCAAACCGAACTTATTTATATATATGTGTCCATATATATGCACATGTGTATATATATTAAACTCCTAGTGGTATTTCCAACTCTCAGACAAAGTACATTCTCCTGCACCACACCAGTGGAAACATAAACTCAAATTCCATGAATATATAGATGTATACTGTGACTGTGAAGATGTATAGCTACCTAAATTGATACTTCTATACCAAAACTAAAAAATGTGAACCTAGATGTATCCCTCCGAAGGACAAGTGTACCTGAACCACCACTTATTTGAGTGAACGTGCCTTCAACGGGGCCCTAATGCTCACGTATTGATTCAACCCCGGCTCATATTGAGCCTTAAGTTTAAAAATCCAGCTTAATTCCACTTGTTCCAGGTCATTAAATATGTCTCCTGCCCTCTTGCTAGGTGTAACCTTCTGTAGAACCCTAAATCCAAAAGAATGCCCACTATTTGCTGTAATATGTTTCACTAGGGCATTCTTCATATCACTCTACAGGATGTCATTGACATGTTCTTGTACCCTTTCCTTCAATGATCTCGTCGTCATCCCCACATAGAAAGCACTGCACATCCCACAGTTGGCTAAATATATCAAGTTTCTGTCCTCACATGTAGCTTTAAAATGTGGTTCAAACCTATATGGCAGAGTGGGATGCATAAATATCTGCTCCAATGTGATATATTTGCAGATGTTGCATCTCTGACAAGGAAAAGTGCCAGGGGCATCTCCCCTGGATGTCTTGGATCTGATTGTCTGACTGGGTTCTATACAGAGTAATCTTTTAAGGTTCTTGCTGTTACGGTAAACGTAAGAGGGTGCTGGGCCCACTAGCTTCATAATGCGTGGGTCAGTCAACAAAATATGCCAGTTCTTACTTATTATGTCTCTGACATATTTGATGTCGCTGGTATACCTAATGTTCAACCTCACTTTGGTATTGTCAAAATTCCTGCTATCCCCCCCTCAAACCATTGTGTATTCTAGCATTACTTAATTGCATGCTCTGTTTCTCTGACCTGCAGCTGAACTTATAGTGCATGACATCAGCAGGCCATATGAGAGATAAAATGTGGCAGGCCTACATAGGTTCACATGAGGCTACTACCATAATGGCCCTAGGTTCATAAGTTCATAGGAGGTTACTAGGCTAATGGCCCTAGGGCCTTTTCAATCCTAGCCAAGTTGTACCATTGTTCCCTTATAGACCAAGATATGTAGTGAATATTTGTGAATCCATGATTTCCTATCAAATTGTGCAAGCTAAGCTTAACTATGGTCAGTGAGGAGCTCAGTTTCACATGAATTGGGCATCTGTTTCATAGGAGTGTCAATCTCTGGGAGACATATATGCCTCTTCAACATATCCTGTTGATGTTTCAGGCTAGTTTAAGATCCCTCCAACAAGTGTGTCTTGTTCCATTTGATTTTTGGAAGTGCAGCATTTCCATTAAGGCCGGCCTCAAGAGTGCTCTGTAGGCCAAGCACAAGTTGCCTCGCCTCTCAGCAGTCTATACGACACAGGGTATAGTGACAGGACCTTAAGTCTGCCCATGTAGGTCATGTGTTGAAATCCCTCAATTTTCTGGGTGAGAAACCTCTTAAGACTCTCCAGCTGCTGCAGGTGTCTGGTGAGGTACCTGCAAAAGGGAGCATTGTACTCTATTACTGGTCTGATGAAGGACGAGTAGAGTGGATTGCTAGCAGCCTTAGACTTGGATGCCCGTACTTATAAGGTGTGCAATGTAAAAGACCTGCCTTACTGGTGTGGACACATGATGGCCAAAGTTGAGGTTGTTATTAACCTGCATTCCCAAATCTTAGAATACTGGTTTGGAAAATGAGGGGGGTATTATTAATAATGTAATTTGCAGGGACTTCTCCTTTGCCAAATGTGATAATAGTGCAGTTTTTTGGGGTTAACATTAAGTGTGTGGCTTATGCAATAATCATTTATGTATGTCAGTCCATTTTATAGTATGTTGACATTGTTTGGGGATTCAATATTGCACACAGTTTGCAGTTATCAGCAACTTGGTGAGTTACGGGCCATCTGTTATTGCCTGAATTTCTGAGAAGTACATTCCAAACAGTAGGACGCCCAGCACAGACCCTTGTGGAACACCACTGGTAACAGGTCTGCTGGTAGAGGTGAAATCCCCAACCATTACTTTATGTGTTATATTTATTTATTTAACTCATTCACTCCAATGGAGTTCAGGAAGTTTGCACTGTAACCCCTAATGGGCTGAACCTAAGCCTTTTGATAGAATCAAATTATGTCTTCACATTTCAAACAAATGTTCATATTTCTGTTACCATAGGGGTTATGAAAGAAGTATAAATGACACACTCTTCAGCACAAACTATTTTTATAGAGGTAGTATTTTCTAGGTTCTAGGTCTTAAACCAAATTTTATGTCACAGTAAATGCAGTAACTATTACATTTGTAATATTTTGTAAATAACTTATAATATCTCATCAACTTCTCATGTTACACACATGCTGTCAGCAGCATTTTATTCATCTAACTGACGAATAACTGCTTTCATATGAGCATAATGAGTTATGTTACCTGGTTGTTGAAATATTTAGAAAAATGTGAAAATTATATCTATATAAATTAATATCATAAAAACAATAGTCAATATATATTTACCTGCACTAGACAGAGGTCAGATATTAATACAGTTGAGTTTGCCATTGTGTAAGCTTTAAGGTGAAATATTTTAAAAACTTCTACATAGCATGGTTTTGGAATTATTGATGCAAATATGAACAATCAATATTTGACGCCTAGAGGCATCAGAAAGAGGTAACTGCAGATGCACCTGGAGGTGTCACTTGGATGTAATGAGTTAACATTTGTTTACTGGGAAAATCCGACTTGGAATGAAGTCAATTTTCAGCAGAGGCTCAGGGAAGAATGCCCCAAATTAATGTCTTTGTAAAGTGGGAGGAAACCTATCTGACTGCAAGTAGGGCATGCAGACTCCACACAGAAGGCACTACAGCCAAGAATCAAACCAGAGAACCTCTTGCTGTGAGGTAACTTCTGTACCACTGCACCATCCACATGTTGGTGAGACAGTTGTCTATCCATCTAATGATGTATGGGTTAATCCCTAGCTAGTGGATTTTCTCAATGTTGCCTGAGTAGGGGATTGTGTCAAAGCCCTTGGCCAAGTCAGGATAGGCAGTATGTACTGATTTGCCTTCATCCAGGGCTTTGGTGACACTCTTGAAGAATTCCCCTAGGTTTAACATGTATGACTTGCCCATAACTAAGAAAAACTGGGTTGGCTACTGAGTTTGAAGTTCACCAATGCCCTTGTTGATAAGGTCAAAGATTATTCTTTCCATGGCCTTACAAACAAGGCTGGTCAGGTTTATGTGTCTAAACTTCCCTGGGTCAGTTGAGGGGCACCCTCTGTGCAAGAGGATTACAGTTACTCTTTTCCACTCTGCTAGGATAAAGCTACATCTTAGACTGTGGTTGATGACAGTACCCAGTGGTTCTGCTAACTATTGCTTTACACCATTTAATAAGCAGCCTGGGATGTTATTTGGTCCTGTACAGGCTGTGTTTTTGGCCTTGGCCAGTGGGATTATGACCTGTTCTTTGGAAATAATAGGTAGAGGACTGGTGGCTGGTATAATTTGGGATATGATTGGTGGAGACAGTGGTGTGAAATTTTTGCCATACTTGTCTGCTAACAGGTTAGTGATATCCTCAGGTTCAGTATGAGTGGTAACGTCCACTATGAATTCGGTGGAAAGCTGGGTCTTCTCTTGTACATTACAGACATAGCTAAAGAATGCCTTCTGATTAACATTACCTATAAATGCAAATTAAGTTTTATAATTAGCTTTAGAGGACTTAACAAGATGGCTAATCAGCTTGTTCAATCTATGGAGGGTGTTCTACAGGGACCGTTCCCTCTAATTCCTGGACAGCAGTTTCTTTCTCTTATTGCATAATCTATTTATGCTAGATGTCTGCCAGGATGGCTTGTTTTATTGTGAGCAAGTTTTGATCCAAGGTGTTTATACAGGGTATTTGTGTACACCTCCATATAGGAGTCTTTACTGTCAATAGTGTTAGGAGTTTTTAAAATATTTATCTCATCTCTTAGAATGTTATAGTTTGCTTTAGAGAAACATTTCAAACTTTTGTATTATGGGGGGGGGGGTCATATGCAATTTTTACATTGAACATGACTGATTTATGGTTAGACCTTACCAGGGAGGTTCTCACACATGGGGTGGTGCAGCGATCTCCCATGTTGTTGAGTACTAGCTCAAGAACATTTGAGCCTCTTGTGGGGTTGTGGACTAACTATTCCAGAGCGTTTGTGTTTACAAAGTGCATGAACCTTAGGGTGAGCATGTTTGAGCTCATATATGTATCCCAATCGATGGAAGGATAGTTAAAGTCACCCATGCCTAGGATGCTTGGCTGTATTATGAGTGGGTCATGTAGGTCCAGGAATGTACTGTATGGTTTTCATGGTTCATGTTGGTGGATGTACCTAATAATGACATGGAAGGGGGTCTTTCCTACAATTATTTGGACTTGAGTAACTGTAGGGAGTCATACTGCTTAACTAGTCTTGAGGTGTATTTGTCTTTTATGAAAATGGATACACCTCCTCCTTTGGTAATTTCATTTCCATTTTGTGGCCTGAACATGTGCAAGGCATTATAGCCTTTCATGGCTTGAGTACTCTCTGCAGACCTAAACCATGCCTCTGTGACTGCACAAGCATCAACATCTTCCAAAGTAAGTAGAGCCCCCAATGAGTGCTGTTTAGACTCCTTGCATTAAGCAGCATAACCTTGACTTAGTCTTTTGAGGATATGTTTATGTCAGGAATTTATGTTCTTATGACATTGCCTAAAAAAGACACTATGGGGGAGGCAAGTACCTTTGCCAATAACCAAATGGCGAGAGGTGACAGATGAAGACCATCCCTGGCAAAGCAGCATTGTCTGTCAACCATATCATTCCAGACTGACATATACTGCATCTCCCTGGATTGACACCAGTAGCTAAGCCAACAATTGAAGTTGATAATTTTTTTTGTCTGTATTGAGGCATCATCTTGGGTGAAGGTAGAATGCTGCTTAGGGCTATGGCCATACCTGTCTGGGACACATAATGTAAGAGCTCAGTCATATCTATCTTCATATAGTCCATTGAGGTACATCTGAAGTAATTTACTCCAACATGGAGTACAACAAAGGTGTACTCTGTGCTTGTTGGTGAGCCACTTGAGAGTGTGCATGAGTTTGCAAACCCTGGCACATGACAGGCAGCTGAACCATGACTTTTTCTATGTACTACCTGGTGAGAAGGACATCTGTGTGTCTCAATATGGATTCTCTTATGACCAAGACATTGAGTTTCAGGTATTTTGCCTTAAGGGATTAACGAGTGACACGATGATACATTTGCTTTTATGTGTAGTGGGTTCCATTGGGACCACAATTTGTGCAAAAGGTTTGTATTTGGCCTCTGCTCTTTTGGTAAGTTTCTAATGACTTCCTCTGCATACCACATATATTGAGTCTGTGAACATTGCTAACCTGTTAGCGGACAGGTTCTGTAAAACCTTCACTCCCCTGTTCCTACCATATATTCCCTATGACATCACTACCAGCTGTCCTCTACCTTGTATCTTTAAAGGGCAGGTTGTGAATGCTGTCTCTAAGGTCAAAAACACAGCATCTATGGGACCTGATAACATCCCAGGCTGTGTCCTACATGGGCTCAAACAAGAATTAGAAACACCACTGCGTACACTTTTCAGTCATAGCTTAATCACAGGCGTCATCTCAGCTGAATGGAAACAGTGACTGTTTTCCCCTTGCACAAAGATGGTGCTTCGACTGACTTTGGCAACTATAGACCTATTAACCTGACTAGCCTTATCTGCAAGGCCATGGAGCGCATCATCATGGACCTTATCAACAAAATATAGGTAATCTCCAAACACTTCACCCTACTCAATTTGGATTTATCAAAGGGAGATCATGTCTGTTTATCTTGGTAGACTTCTTTGAGACAGTCACCAAGGCCCTTGGTGAGGAGAAATCTGTGCATACAGCCTATACAGACATAGCCAAGGCTTTTGGCATGATCCCCCACTCAGGCATCATTGACAAACTCACCCAGTTTAGTATCAACCCTTATATCATTAGATAGGTCACTAACTTCCTCACTGATAGAAACCCATATAGTCAAAAAAGGGAATCCACCTCCAACAGCAGACCTTTAACCGGTGGTGTTCCACAGGGATCAGTCCTGGGACCTCTACTGTTTGGAATCTATTTCTTTGAAGTGAAAGCTAAAACAGAGGGTCTGTGGCTGACACATTTTGCAGATGACGGCAAACCGTGAGCAGTCATAGAATGTGCGAACAATGTCAACATACTACAAGAGGGTCTTACACAAATGATTGGTGCCAAAGTCATGGCGTTAAACTCAATGCAAAAAAAGTGTTATCATCCCTGTCAGTAAGAGCAATATTCCTGATAACTACCACATCAGTAACAACATGCTAAGTATGTACTTAACACCCTAAGTATGTAGTCAGTGGTGAGAGACCTGGGCACACAGGTTGACAGCGACCTTACCTTTGATCACCATGTCTCCACAGTGGTAAGAAGGGCATTCTATATTGCTCATCTGATAAGTAAGGACATTGCCTTCAAAAAAAAAAAAAGAAGTTATAGCCTCCCTCTACTCTTCCCTTATCAGCCCAATAATTGAATACAATGCCCCTCTGTTATGTACTTTTCCAAGCACCTGCAGCCATTGGAGAGACCACAAAGGTTCCTCACAAGGAAAATTCAAAGTCTTAAGTATCTGTCCTATGAGGATCATCTGAAATCACTGTCACTTTATTCTGCTTCATACAGACTACTCAGAGGCAATCTCAGTTTTGCATATAAAGCAATCTTTGGCCCTGCTTTATTGTAAATGTTGCATATCCATAGGTCAAATGGCATTCAGGTTATTCGCCTTAAAGGCCTTAATCTGGTATGTGACATTAATAGAATCTGCTGGAGGGACATATTTGTCTCCCAAAGGATACCACACCTTTGAAACAGACTCTCATTTCATGTCAAGCAGACCACCTCATTAGCACTCTTCAAACTCAGTCTGGAAGATTGGATGGGTAACTGTAAATTCACCCCAGGGGTTCCACCTGTGTCCCTCTTGGACAGGGATGATAGGTGCTGATTGTGGAAATAAGGGTGAAACTTGGCTAGGCTTGAAAAGGCCCTAGGGTCATTAGCCTAGTAATCTCCTATGATCCTATAAGCCTGACCAGCCATGGCATGTATAATTACGGACTTCATAAATAAAGACATAGATGACCTCCAAACCCTGGATCCTACTCAGTTTGGCTTCATGAAGGGGAGATCCTGCCTGTTAAATCTGGTGAATTTGTTAGAAAATGTGACCAAGGCCATTAATGAGGGCAAATCTGTACACACAACATACTTCGACCTAGCAAAGGCTTTCGACACAATCCCACATTTAGGCATTACCGATAAACTCAGCAAAACTGAATGTAAACACCTTTGTTGTAAGATGGGTTGCCAACTGACTCACAAACAGGACACACACATTATCAAAATGGGTGACTCCAGATCAACCAGCAGATCTGTTCCCAGTGGGGTGCCACAGGGGTCAGTGCTTGGCCCCCTACTGTTTGATATATACTTCTCAGACGTTCAGGTCAAAACTAAGGGGTTGTGGCTGACCAAGTTTGCAGATGACCGAAACTAAGTGCAATCATTGAATCCCCAAATGATGTCAGTATACTCCAGAAGGGTTTCACGCAGACCAGCAACTGGTGTATTAGTCACAATCTCAAACTGAATGTAAAGAAATGCATCATCATTCCCTACTGCACAAACAATGTCCCCTTCAAATTATCAAATCAACAACGATACCCTAAGTACCCATGAAGTGGTAAGGGACCTGGAATCACAAGTTGACTGCAACCTTAACTTCAACCACCACATGTCTACTGTAGTAAGGAAAGTTTTTACATATCACACTTGATTAGTAAAGGTATCACCTCAACAGCAAAATAAGTTATAACCCCCCCCTATACTCGGCACTTATGCATCCTGTAATTGACTATAACACCCCATTTGGCATGTTTATAACAAAGCAGATCAACTGGCTCCAGCATGTGCCATACACAGACTGACTAAATTCTCTGCACTATACTCCTTATCATATAGACTTCTTAGTGGACACTTATGCCTGTCCTACAGAGCAATCCAAGACCCAAACCTAATGTACTTGCTCCATATCCATAAATCAAACAGGACTAGGGCTACCCATTTCATGGGCCTAAATATGGCCTGCAACTTAAATAGGACATGGCAGAGGGACAGATTTATCTCCCAGCAACTGCTGTGTCTTTGGAATAGGCTACCAATTCATGTAAAATAGATTACCTCTATGACACTGTTCAAGAGGAAACTGGACAAGTGGATGGGGCACTGTAAATTCTTACCGGGGTAGAGCCTACAGCCCTCCTGGACATGGGTAGTCATCACTAAATGCAATCTTGGGTACTGACTATTATTTATATAGTATTACATTAGGATGATACAGCTAGGCTTAAAATGACCTCCAGTTCAATAGCCTAGTAATCTCCTATGATCCTAAGATCCTATGATATGTGGGGTTATGTGTTGTGTACTTGCTTTGTTGAAGAGGTGAAGTGTGTGTGTGTGTGTGTGTGTGTGTGTGTGTGTGTGTGTGTGTGTGTGTGTGTGTGTGTGTGTGTGTGTGTGTGTGTGTGTGCTGACAATCTGTTTGATATCTGGTCTGTTGTTACCTGAGAGAGAGACAGCATTTTTTATAGTTGCATCTGTCACATATTGTATTTGTAAGTTTTAGGAGTACATGGTTGTTGGTCTATATGAAGCAACCAAAGCCTAGGTGTTTAAAAAAGACAAGTACCCTTATTAAGCATATTTAGATGGTCACTGTTAGCAGAGCACTTTTGTGAGCAGCAACAACTGGGCCTATGCGTGAGGGACATATGTGTTACCCCAGAGGTGACTTTAGAATTACCCAACCAGTAGTGAAGGTTGCCCTTGAAAAGAGTCATTGAGGAGCACTGCTTTGCACACAGGATAAGCCTATTACTGAGTAGTGTGAGTCATTCTGGGATATATCTTTCTCCCCAGCATGTTCTGTTTATGTCACAGGCAAGGTTGAGAACCCTTTGGAATTAAAGTTGTCCTATTTGAATTGCAGATGTGCAGCATTTCCATAAGGGCATGGTCTGAGACTGTTATGCAGGGCAGCCTTCCCTCACCTCTCAGCAACTTGCATGATACCGAGTACAGTGACAGGTATGTAAGCCTTTCCATGTATGCCATGTTTGTAGGCCTGTGAGTTCCCAGGCACAACCCTGTGTTCTCTCCAATTGCTGCAGGTGTCTGGTGAGTTACAGAGAAATGTGAGCATTGTCTTCTATTATTGGTGTGATAAGGGTAGAATACAGCAGAGATATGACTATGTATGACTACCCTGGTCTTGGATGTGATGTCCATATGTATGATGTCTGCAATGCAGAATGTGTCTCACCACTATGGACACATAGTGATGAAAGTGTGGACGTCTAATAACACTGTGTTTGAGATGAGAGGGTTACTATGTATATCATAATTAGCAGGGGTACTTCATTGCTAAAGTGGGCAATGAAGCATTGTTTTCTGTAAGGTTCAGTCTATGAGTATGGCACTAACTTGTGTCTCTGTTAGCCCCTTCTGTAATATGTTACCATCATTGAGACAATATATATAAAACTGTGTCCAATTAACAGTCATCTCCAAATGTGGTAAACCACAGGCCACCTACTATTGCCTCTGCTGCAGGGAAGTAGCCAACACAGAGTTGAGGGCCAAGCACATATCCCTGGTGTATTCCATTGGTAAGTGGCTAGTGGGTAGCATAGCCCCAACTTTGATAGTGTGCATTCTGTTAGTGAGCCAGTTGGCTATCCAGGTAGTACTGTATGGCTTAATTCCCAGATGAGACATTTTCACTATGAGATGTGAATGAGGGGTGTTGTCAAAGGCCTTGGATAACTGAACATAAGCAGTATGTCCTGTTATCTGTCATCCAGGTCTTCCGGGTCAATATCAAAGAAGTCCATGATGTTCAATAGGCAAGATCTATCCTTGACAAACACAACATGGGTCGAGTCAAATGTGTTGAAGGTCACCTATGTTCCTGTGGATAAGGTCCATGCTGATCCCCTCTTTAGCCTTGCAGATAAGGCTTGTTAGGCTTATAGGTCAATACTTATTAGTTATAGTTCTGCATGTTACCAGATTGATACACATTGCATATGACACAACATTTGATATTACTTTCTGTAGTGTAGGTGATATATCTGTGGGAAAGTACTATGACACCAGGGTTGCAGTGCTGTGGGGGGGGGGGGACACATGGCTATATTGTAAATATGTGACATAGTGTGAGATAGGGCCTTTGTGTAATGTCATGTCATCCACAAGAAATGGGCAGTAATACTTAATAATATGAATGTCATGTAACTAATCCTATGGCATCAGGTGTTAAGTGTAGGGCTGGAGCCCAGGTAGTCTGTGGTTCTAGTCCATCTTTATTTTACTGTTGTGACATTGCAGTTTATAGCAATGAACTGCAATGTAGACAAGTGTTTGTTCACTTTGGTTGTCAGTCTATATGAAGCAACCAAAACCTAGGTGTTTAAAAAAGACAAGTACCCTTATTAAGCATATTTAGATGGTCACTGTTAGCAGAGCACTTTTGTGAGCAGCAACAACTGGGCCTATGTGTGAGGGACATATGTGTTACCCCAGAGGTGACTTTAGAATTACCCAACCAGTAGTGAAGGTTGCCCTTGAAAAGAGTCATTGAGGAGCACTGCTTTGCACACAGGATAAGCCTACTACAGAATAGTGTGAGTCATTCTGGGATATATCTTTCTCCCCAGCATGTTCTGTTTATGTCACAGGCAAGGTTGAGAACCCTTTGGAATTAAAGTTGTCCTATTTGAATTGCAGATGTGCAGCATTTCCATAAGGGCATGGTCTGAGACTGTTCCGCAGGGCAGCCTTCCCTCACCTCTCAACAACTTGCATGATACCGAGTACAGTGACAGGTATGTAAGCCTTTCCATGTATGCCATGTTTGTAGGCCTGTGAGTTCCCAGGCACAACCCTGTGTTCTCTCCAATTGCTGCAGGTGTCTGGTGAGTTACAGAGAAATGTGAGCATTGTCTTCCATTATTGGTGTGATAAGGGTAGAATACAGCAGAGATATGACTATGTATGACTACCCTGGTCTTGGATGTGATGTCCATATGTATGATGTCTGCAATGCAGAATGTGTCTCACCACTATGGACACATAGTGATGAAAGTGTGGACGTCTAATAACACTGTGTTTGAGATGAGAGGGTTACTATGTATATCATAATTAGCAGGGGTACTTCATTGCTAAAGTGTTCATGAAGCATTGTTTTCTGTAAGGTTCAGTCTATGAGTATGGCACTAACTTGTGTCTCTGTTAGCCCCTTCTGTAATATGTTACCATCATTGAGACAATATATATAACTGTGTCCAATTAACAGTCATCTGCAAATGTGGTAAACCACAGGCCACCTACTATTGCCTCTGCTGCAGGGAAGTAGCCAACACAGAGTTGAGGGCCAAGCACATATCCTTGGTGTATTCCATTGGTAAGTGGCTAGTGGGTAGCATAGCCCCAACTTTGATAGTGTGCATTCTGTTAGTGAGCCAGTTGGCTATCCAGGTAGTACTGTATGGCTTAATTCCCAGATGAGACATTTTCACTATGAGATGTGAATGAGGGGTGTTGTCAAAGGCCTTGGATAACTGAACATAAGCAGTATGTCCTGTTATCTGTCATCCAGGTCTTCCGGGTCAATATCAAAGAAGTCCATGATGTTCAATAGGCAAGATCTATCCTTGACAAACACAATATGGGTCGAGTCAAATGTGTTGAAGGTCACCTATGTTCCTGTGGATAAGGTCCATGCTGATCCCCTCTTTAGCCTTGCAGATAAGGCTTGTTAGGCTTATAGGTCAGTACTTATTAGTTATAGTTCTGCATGTTACCAGATTGATACACATTGCATATGACACAACATTTGATATTAATTTCTGTAGTGTAGGTGATATATCTGTGGAAAAGTACTATGACACCAGGGTTGCAGTGCTGTGGGGGGGGGGGGCACATGGCTATATTGTAAATATGTGACATAGTGTGAGATAGGTTCTTTGTGTAATGTCATGTCATCCACAAGAAATGGGCAGTAATACTTAATAATATGAATGTCATGTAACTAATCCTATGGCATCAGGTGTTAAGTGTAGGGCTGGAGCCCAGGTAGTCTGTGGTTCTAGTCCATCTTTATTTTACTGTTGTGACATTGCAGTTTATAGCAATGAACTGCAATGTAGACAAGTGTTTGTTCAACCTTCTTGTGGCAACAGGTGTAAGTGTAGGACTGCCATACACATAGTTCTGGATTCCAGTACAGCATATTCATAGATATTTAATGCTGTTCCACTTCCCATTATAGTCATTCTCAGTTATCACACTTGATATATAGTGTAGCTGATAATCTGTATATGTATGAGGGCTGAGACACTAATATTGTGTCAGTTATTTACTTATTTATTCATCTATGTATTGCCCATTTATTATCTAATATATGACTGTGGGTATACTGTGTACTGTGTTCCTGTAAGCATATTTCTTCTAATGGAGTGCAATGGCCTTCCCATTTGAGTAAGACAGTTATAAAACTGCTTGTACTTTAACGAACCTTGAAATTGCATTACTTGCCACTGTTGCACACTACTTATCATTGCGCACCCTGGAACACCATGTTTGCATGATGGTGTACGGTGTGTAACATTTTCAAACACTGTGCACATTAACAGTAAATGTGATAACTGGAATTGGTAGGAAACCATCATTCTCCATCGCTATTGATCTGTGGTAGACATTCTACGTGCTCATGGAGAGGGTCGGAGATTTAGGGCTCAGAGATGGGGTGTCCAGGCGTCCAAGACTTATTGGAATCTTAGTGAAAGAATGCAGTGCTGTGTTGGTGCAGGAGGACTATTCTGGGAACCAGTTTAAGACAGAGGCTTGGGATAGTTTCACCTAGGCTGTAGCCAGTGTCACTGGTATCCCCTGCACTGGTGAACAGTGCAGGCATCACTACAGTGACCTCCACAAGAGGAGGAGGAGGGGTAACCCTTGATGCTTGGGTTAAGGAATTAAGGATGAAGAACATCCCATAGATGTGTAAGTATCAACTTAATAGAGTACTTGCAAGTCTAAAAAGCTGAATATAGGCAAGACTGGTATTCATAGTGGTATTCTGTTCTGTTTTTTCCATAGCTGTGACTGAAAAGAAGTACAATATTAGGAACCATGTCATTAGATTGGCAAGGATGAGGGAGGCATGGGGTATGTATGCAGAAGAAGAGTATTGTTATTGCACCATAAAAAATTAAAAATAGTTTCCTTCATATTTTATGCAGTTGTATTAAATTGAGAATGCATATTTCAATTGTAAAAGCAACTAACATTTGTCTGATGCACAAAGATAGCTTGTTTGGTATTTTATAAATGTGTATCAAATTGAACACGCATATTCTGATTGTAAAAGCAAGTATGCATGCATTAGTCTGTAAGCCAAACCAAAAGTGCAATATTAGACTTTAATCAGAGGTGGTGGGTTCAAATACTACACTTCTCAAGTATAACATAACTGTTAATTCTACAATTATGTGAACGTAAAGGTTTAAAGTAAAAGCTCAATACCAGTAGGCACACATGCCCTGCTGTAAACTGTGATCTGGATAATTGGGATACTCATATGTGCAATATATGCACATGTAAAGGAGTACTTACTGCCATCTGTAGTATATTTATTTTTTAAATGTTTTTGTTGTTTTATTTTATGTGTTGTCAAAAAGTATCTATGTCATCCATGTGTACCACATCACAAAATGCTTCACAGCACAACAGGGTAGGCCTGCCCCACAGGATCCACTTGCCTCCACTACACTGGCCATAGTACCATTGCCCAGCATGTCTGGAAGTGACCTGGCAGCACCACCTCTGCTGCCCCTGAACTACCTGCCCCCTCAGGTAGTTCTTTCCCATAGGATAAGCCAGTGGTTCCGTCCATGAGCAGTGGCAGGGGTGGGGAGTTTATCCACTGCACTGAACTGCCAGAGATGGTATGCAGGGTTGTGCTCCACAATTTTGGTGCACATATACACCAGATGGAAGGGCTGCTCTCCCTCATTTTATGTAGGATCAGTAAGAGAAGGAGACATTGAGCACTTCAGACAGTGGTAGAGTATGGTTACAGTGATGTCAGTCCAGTGGGTGAGGACTTGATTCTCACTGTCAACAAGCTTCACGTCCATGGGTCCTGAATATCCCCACCCTCGCCCCTTCCATGGTGTCCACCAACCTCTTGTGTCTATCACTATCCCTGTGTCTTGTCTTGTTTGTCTTGTCTGTCTGCAATTGCTTCCTCACCTACCCAACTTATCAGACCTAGACCCACCTACTTCCCTTCCACAGCATTCCCGTGTGTCTCAAAAAAATGGGCACCTGTCCCACAAAAAAAAAAAACAATCATCGCATACACAGCTGTCCACTTTGCATACATGTCTTCTTGATGCATTTGAATCAGTCAAACTGGCTATTCAACATGATTATGTTGTGGCCACACCTCTCTCTGGAGGTGACAGCCCAAATTCAGCTAATATTCTGCATATATTATCAGTTTTTACTATTGAAGAAATGGACAAATATGGTTCTTTCCTACCTCTCTCCTGCACATTCCTGTATTGCTTTTCATTTGTTCTTCCCTCTGTTTGTGCCCACATTTCACCACTGTCCTGTCTTCCCCATTTTCTTTTCTTCAATGCATTATTGCATGATGGTGTGCATTGTGCACCAATGTGCAGCAAACATAATGGAAAAGTAGATAAAAGTATTAGATTCAGTTCTATATGAACCCAGCCCCAAAAAGGAATATATCCTTGCATTCAGTGCATTAACGTTTGCTGCAACAGAGTCAGTTAAGTAGCAGTTGTATTCCACAGACTGAATACTAACTATCAGACTTTAGCAGTGCTGGAGAAGCAATAGATCCCTTCACTTTTTGGGTTCCATGTTTGTACAGAGGTGGGCATTGCGCACCAATGGTCAGCGGTGGAAAAAGTACAGTTCAAACAGTGAAGGGCCAAGCAGAGATCCCCAGGATTTGCCAATGGTGACAGCTATACTGGTACAGATTGACTCATCAACTTTCACACGATGTGTTTTGTCAGTGAGCCAATTGTTTACCCATCAACTGATGTAAGGTTTAATCCCTAGCTTGGGGGTTTCCCTCAATGATATCTGCATGCGTGATTGTATCAAAACTCTAGGCTAGATCATGATAGGCAGCATGCACTTACCTTCATCTAAGCTTATCACATGGAATCCATGTGCTGTGATAATATCACCGATCACCTATGGTATGACTCAACACATACACCTTCCTGATACAGTTGAATACACAGTTCAACACACCCTCCACATGGCTATGTTCCCATAGAATGGCATACATCAACATGCATCCTTCTATGTTGGGGGGCATCACCTGATGCATGCATGTATAGAAACATTCTCACTCTCCTTGACTGTGATGTAGACCAACATGTCATCATGGACCTCTTCCACATGTACACTAGTAATATTCCAGATGTGTTCAACAGAGTTGATCAAGGACATGAATGATGACAACAGTATCATCTTGTGGAACATGACCAGGTCAAGGCATTTGACAAAAATCCACCCTGAGGCATTCAGTCAACACTGTCATATGTGGCCACGAACAGCTATATCACCAAATGCATAGGTCAGTGTATGACATATGCAGCATCTCACTGTGTTGAATTGTGTGATGTGATGTATATCTCAGATCCAGTGATCAGTTCAGAACATCAAGTGTGTCTGTTAGAGCCTTTCCTGTCCATTAGTTAAGTGATGGACATCACAGATGACATGCACATTCTGTGTCCAAACAGCTGCCTGAAGAACTACAGCTTGTGGGCAATTATTGACTCCAACTGTGATATTAACACAATAGAGACAGAATCAACACATAACAGAGACTGCTGCCACAACCATGACAACACCTGCATTGACAAGACACATGGAGGGATTTGTTGAATCAAGAAACAGACACACCACCCAAGTATAATGTGGACATCACACCCTATAATCCGACCAATAGGTATGTGACCTGTGTCTTGGGGTAGTGGGTAAGTGGTACATCCTCCAGCATGTGGTCACAGTGCCGACTACTCCCTTAAATGTAACAGGACTACTGGGTACATGATGGACCTGCACATCAGAGGCCATAATAACATCATGGTTCCCAGCCTTCATCACTCCAATAACTGTGCACAATGCACTCTTCTTCATGTACCTCCCTACATCTTTTCCAGTGATGTGTAATTGGTGTACCACCTTTGTCACACTGTGTTGTCACACAGCTTATTGGCCATACCTAGGTATTGTTTCTGGGGAAAATACATGACTGTGATGGATACATACCTGTCTCTCCAGCAGATACTATTTATATCACAGGCAAGGTTTAAGTGTTTAAAATAGGTAATTCTGGTGTTGTTTGTTTTCTGGATATGTAGGAGTTCCCATCAGAGTGGGATCTGACAATGTCCTGTATGCCAGGCATAGATGTTCCTTCAAAAGCCTGTAAGAGACAGAATACAAGGATTGGACCTTGATGTGGTCTGCATAGGACATGTTACGTATGCTGTGTATTCTTTTAGTTAGGAACCTCTGTAGACATTCCAATTATTTTATATGCCTAGTTAAGTACATACCAAAGGGGCATTGCACTCAATGATAGGTCTGATGAATGCAAAATATATTGGAACAATGACTTCCTTGGACTTAGATGCCATACCCTTGTTTATAGGTTGCACAACATAGAATGATTTCCTCAGTACTGTAGACATGTGATGGTCAGAGGTCTAGATTACTGTCTATGTGTTTTCCTAAGTCCCTAACTACTGGGTCAACTGTAAGAGGTGTGTTGTCAATATGACAGTTAACAGGTGCAGTGGTGCAGCAGTAGCATTGCCGTGTCACAGCAAGAGGTTTTCTGGTTCGATTCTCGGCTGGGGTGCTTTCTGTGTGGAGTCTGCATGTCCTCCCTGTGTTTGTGTGGGTTTCCTCCCATGTTATTAAGACATGCATCTGGAGCATTTCTCCCCTGGGACCTGCTGAAAATTGGCTTTGTTCCAAGTCGAACTTTCCCAGTAAACAAATGCTAAATAAAATAAAAATAAAACAGGGGTAGATGACTTCCCGAAGGATACTATTAGGCATTTTTTGGCATTTAGTTTTAGTCCATGGCTTTGACACCAGTTGCTTGTCTGTGTCAGCCCTTCCTGGAGAACATCTGTGTCAGTGTGGGATTCAATGACAGCTCTTAATTTGCAATCATCTGCAAATTTAGTCAACCAGAGACCATTGACATTGGCTTTGATTTCAGAGAAGTAAATGCCAAAAAGTAGAGGTCCAAGGACCAATCTCTGAGGGACTCCACTTGTGACTAGCCTCTTTGTAGAGGTGGACTCCCCAGTTCTAACTTCCTTGGTCCTGTCTGTGAGTCAGTTGGCTATCCACTGGGTGACATACGGGTTTGTACCAAAACCACTGACTTTATCAAAAATGCCTGACTATGGTCAATGTCTTGGCCATGTCAACGTAGACAGTGTGAACCATTTTGTCCTCATCCATTCCTTTGGTGACCTTCTCAAAGAAGTTCACCAAGTTGAGTAGGCATGACCTGCCCTTAACAAAACCAAATTGGCTTGTTTCTAGTGTTTGTAGGTTTACTATATCACTGTTGATCATTTCCATGACAATCATTTCCATGCCTTTACATATATGATCAGTGATACTTATAATTCTGTAGTTTCCAGGGTCTGTAGATGGTCCACCTTTGGGCAGAGGGATGACTGCTGCTGTTCCCTATTCATGAGGCATAAAGCATGTTTAGAGACTACAGTTAAATAGCAATTCCAGAAGCCTGATAGGTCATGTTTCATGCTATTTATAAGGCATCCTGGAATATGGTCTGGGCCCATTGATGCAGTGTTCTTGGCCTTAGAGAGCTGTTACACCTGATGCATGTGTGCTACCTGTTTAGCTTATGTACACACTACATACATAGGTGTTTGACAACATTAATGGGCATGTATTTAATTTGTGACAGTGTGGATTGTGCCATAGATATATGCCATGCACACAAGGCAACTAGCTGTATTGCCCAGACTGTCATATACAGGTATAGCAGTGTCCCTTTTAACACTTCCTGTAGATATTACAGTACCAGGACAGTGCGCATGGTTATACTCATAGAGTGTGGATGCATTATAATAGTTGTCAAGTGTGTGTGTGTGTGTGTGTGTGTGTGTGTGTGTGTGTGTGTGTGTGTGTGTGTGTGTGTGTATCTGTGTGTAGGCTTATCTGTTATCACCCCACATCACATATGTTATGTCACAGGCATGGGATTAATGGTGGTATTATTCTGATATTGTGCATGATTATGTTTGATACTTGCAATGTTTGTTTACCTGTGGCCACCTTGCTGGAAACCTCTGCTGAGAATACTCTTATGTTCAGGTATAACAGTTTGCTCAACTTCCCAGTATGCACCCTACCCCAGTTGTATGTCAGATCCTCTGAATTATTCATGTATGGATGCTTATCTCAAACACCCACATCCTCCCTATTGTTATGTCACTTTGTGTGACAGTCCCAGACAAGACATTTTCACTGTACAGTCCTTACTGTACCATATAGATATGTGCTTGGTGTTGCTGCTGCAACCATCTTGACATCTTGTCATCCATTAACATGCGCTCTTCTGCTTTCCATGCAGGGGTTTCACCTGTACTCTTTCCCTGTATTCATTTCTACAATTCATATGTGTATACCTATTCAATACACACACTTCCCCTGAGTGATTATTGTACATGGCAGTCCCATGTCCTGCTAAAGATCATTAACACAGCTTCAGTACAGTGTGCCAGGAATGGGATCTTACAATACTCTGCACTGTAGGTACACTGTCATGTACTGTGTTTGAGCCATATACTCAACATTCATACCTCTCAATTGTCCAGATATTCCCAGCTTGTTCGGATGTTTTTCTTATCAAATATATGGCTTTCTGCCATATCACTGGCATGACCTCTGGACTGATGTGACTCAGTAATACATACATTTGAGTGCATACCTGTCAACTGTCCTGATCTGTACAGAATGTGTAGTTTTTGTGTTGTAGTTGTGATATTTTCCTCATAATATTTTTCCTGGCAAATCATTGGCATGTCATTGCAGAGTACAGTCAGGAACTGTTGACTAACATTTGAGTTTCAAAATTCATGCTCTTCAGAAAGTTCATGCTAATGTACAACCTATATAGTCTAACAACTTCCTAAGCTTGGAAGTGCAATATTAAACATCTGTCCCTGTTTTTAAGCATTTGTCTTCCCATTGTTATGGCTCTGTCCATATTTCTCACTCTAAGAGTTTGAGAGTGTTACATTCTAAGACATTCCTATGTGATATCTATAGTCAAATATGCCCATGTTACTGGTTATTTGTCCTCTGATTAAGTTGCCCTCTGTGCAGATGTGTTGCACTAAAAAAATGACAGCTATTTGTAAAGACCTGGTGATCATTGTGGCATTCCATACAAATCTGCACACTGTAGCTGCTCTTCTTTACATGGAATTGCTGTCCACATTCAATTAAAAGGTTTCCCAGCCAGCAATACTGTTGTGAGCAGCGAAACCTAGCTGAAATGCACCGCGCTTTATTAATATGCATTGAGCGAGAATACGCCTCGAGCACCATTGCACTAAGACATAGACACTGTGTAAGCTCTGCGTGAAACCTACATGGAGTTTATTGAATCCCAGGGATTATATAATGATTGTTTATTGTGAGTTATTTAACCTATAGCTTTGTTTAGATTCTCTCTCTCTCTCTCTCTCTCTCTCTCTCTCTCTCTCTCTCTCTCTCTCATTCACTTACCTACACAAAGCAGCTTTACTCCACTGATGACAACTTACCACAAGGGCCACCTTTACCTGCAGTCTCACTAGGTCTAATCTCCATTAAACTAGGCAGACTTGCAATACATGGTCAAAAGAGGCAAAGTGAGTAGCTATTTAGGACTGTTGACATTTAAACAGAATCCATTCACAGGAACAATTGAGTAAAACAACTGTTTCTCAACATTTCAACACGCTAGTTAATAGCTTTGTACTAATAAATCAAATGCTTCTGAATCCCAACTACTAGATTTCCTGCATCAATCAACTCCTTAATGTAAAACTAGTAATACAATGAAAGCAGAACTGATTTAAATGACCACTGCTATACCCAACTCCAGGACAGTTATATCTAATATCTTGTTTCCCCAACATTCTCTGGCCATCCCAACACTTAGTTTAACCTCTATTGGTTGTAGTCCCTCTAATTTCAGTTTTATTATTATTATTTTATCAAGCATACATCTGTCTATTTATCCACCTATACATAAATGTATAGTTATGTAAACTACACCTGCTCACTCTGCTTCTCTACTTAGTACATAAAAAAAACAATTTAAAACTCCATAGCTGAGGCTTTCCTCTCTGTAGGAGCAATGTTTAGAACACAAACTAATTCATACTAAGCTTGAGATGATTGTTGAGTAAACAGTTAAATAACAACCAGCAGTTCACAAGATTTGCAAGTTGTATGCTGCAAAACTGAAGGGAATGTAGATGGAGGATAGCAAAGGAAAGATAGAGCTAGACCAACCAAACAAATCTTTAAGACTGAATCAATGTGCTGGATTTTGTTCCAGCCAGGCTGATTAGCACTTGAAGGGCAGATCTCACACACACACACACACACACACACACACACACACACACACACACACACACACACACACACACACACACACACACACAGTTTTTGTTCCAGTTAATTGTGGTACTCAATTTGAAGTATTTATTGCTATGACTATGTCCATTATATAGTAGAAAATGACTTCAGAAGAACAAAAAATGCAAAAAACGTTTTCTTGTTCAGTTGAAAAGTTTAGATCACACAATTTTTCCATAACTCCAAAGTCTAAACAATTGCTGTCCATCCAACTTACACTCAGGAATGTGGCACCTAACTAATTGGTTGCTGGTATATCTTAATAATTGAAAATAAAAGTTATTATTTAAGATACATTAAAGCAAGAATCATTCTGTGGTAAATAGTGCTGTTAAAGAATGTATTATAAGTGGAGATACTGTTAATCCTAAGACTGAAAGATCATAGGTGCATAGAAAATAAAAGACAAATAAGTGATGTCAACAATCTATTTGTTTTGAAAGGTAAAATTGGCGAGTTAAGTAAAGTAGAACAAGGGTAACTTTACCAAGTACATGATGGTATATCCAGCATTTATGAAACAAACAAAACAAGCTCCTTCACTTCCTTCATACACTGACATATGCAAACATGCACACATGAATCTGTTCATGTTTGTGTGTACATTTGTAAAGTGACGTAATATAACAGTAAATTTGTCCATCTAGCTACTAATGCGAGACAGGCAGCAATAGCACAAAAAACTCTGTAAATTAAGAAAGAGGACAAGAATGATATGTGGCAAGAGACTAAACAGAAGATAATACAAAAATTGAGAAAATGGAAATGTTGTTATATGGATATGGATACTAAGATACAAGCCATTAGAATGTTTTTAGGCCCTTTATTCTTATACACAGGTCAGGCATACTTTTATCAACCGGGGAAGTTGTGGATGGCATTTAAAAAAGAGTTGAAGGATTTTATCTGGGAAGGGAAGATGGCAAAGGTCAAATGGGATAATCTGATTCTAACAATAGAACAAGGTGGACTAGGATTACTTGATTTTAGGGGGTTATTTTCGAGCAACACAGTTGGGCGGCCATGGTGGTGCAGCGGTTAGTGTTTTCGCCTCACAGCAAGAGGTTCTCCAGTTCGATCCTCGGCTGGGGTGCCTTCTGTGCGGAGTCTGCATGTCCTCCCTGTGGTTGCGTGGGTTTTCTTCGGGTACTCCGGTTTCCTCCCACATCCCAAAGACATGCAGTAGGTGGATTGGATACTCTAAATTGGCCCTAGGTGTGAGTGTGTGTGTGCCTTCTGTGGAAGGTTGGGTGCCGGGCTAGCAACTCGACACTGTAAAACTCCACTGTCACTCATGTGTGTGGACAGATGATCCGCTGTGGCGACCCCTAACTGGGAAAAGCCGAAAGAAGAAGAAGATTTTCGAGCAACACAGTTAAGGCTGTTATACATAGCACAAGCAGAAAGCTATAATTCAAAGTGCAAATGAATGATGCTGACACATGGAGGAAGCACAAGAAATAAGGAGAGACTGGGATTTTGGATGCAGAATCTTAAGGAGAACAACCAAAATCATACCGAGTATTATATTCATAAAATAGCAGGGAGTATTCTAAGAACCAAACCAGCATGAGACTGGATAAAAGAGATTTTGCCGATAGGGTTAACTGTTTTCAGAGATACAGATAATAGGCAAGATGGGGCTGGAATTTATTGGAGAAAACTGGCAAATGAACCCAGGTATTGGGAGCAAATAACTAGAAAGGGAAAGGTAATAGAATGGGAAGAGACCAATAATTTTTTTAGACTGCAGGTTAGAAATTGCCTTCCCTATCAAGTATTGGTATCAGAGTATAGGCAAAGAGAAAGAAACAGGGGGTCCTAAATGAAATATCAGCACTGGTAGAGTTTTTAGTAGAATCTAGAGCAGAAGCTGCCATTAAAAAAGGAATAATTAGTAAAGCATATAAAATATTGCATGATAATTATAAGCATCAATCAGAGGAGCTAAGAAAGGATCAAGAAGAGAGAATGGATAAGCAATTCACAAAGAGACAATGGGGGTTATATGTATATCTCCCAAATATACAACAAAGTCTAGAAGATTTAAGATCTTTACCGGCAAGTGATTACATAGGTATTTTTATACCTCAAATAGACTCCAAAGAATTTTCCTCAGGTGAATAGCAAATTTCCGAGGTGTGATGGACAAGAAAGAGGTAGCTGGGAACTTATTTTTTGGAAGTGTGATGAGCTGGCAGACTTTTGGGATTCCCTGTGGACCACTCTGTTGGAGATGCTGTGTGAGCAGATTGGACTAACTGGGGAGATGATTTTTTTTTGAGTTATGCTACAGAATCAGAACTGCCTAGACATAGAAAAGCCTTGCTGATTCTACTTATGGTGGCTGTCAAAAATGCAATTAATAGAAAATGGAAATCAAAGTCTAGACCAGCTTTACTAGTTGACTTTCCCAGTCAACAAATGTTAATAAATAAATAAATAAATAGACCAGCTTTACTAGAAGTAGTGAATATAGTGACAGAGATAAAACAACTGGGATTTGGATATTTAGAAAAGGGAAGGAGCAAACTGCATAGGAAAAAAAATAGGAATTGTGGGAGCAATATATGCAGAGCAGGAACGACAGGATTTGAATGAGCTATATAATGCTTAACTGATAATGACTGGATTTTTTTATAAGTGAAGTATAATGTTTACAGCTACAGTTGTTTCAGTGGTGTCTGTGATGTAAACTGTTTGCACCTAAAGTGATATAATTTTTTATGTTTTTCATTTATATACATTTGATTGCCTTTGTCATATGTATACATTTAATAAAGATGTTTGGAAAAAAAGAAAGAAATACAGTAAAACTTAAAATGCTTCAGTAGAGTTGCCAATAACAGCTTCCCTAAGATACAATAAGCAGCAAAAATGTTCAAGGCTGAATGCTACATTGATATTTATCTATTTGCAATGATATCAGTTTCTGTGGGGATATTTTCAGTAGGCTTTAACAGAATAATATCTATCATGTGCCCTTAGCTTTCATTTAATTGTCTCATTATTCATGCCATCTAATTGAAGCTTGCAGAGGTACTAGAGCCTGTCCCACTGCTCAGTGAATATATTGCAGGTAAACTAACCTAGATTAGATACCACTCTGTCACTACTGATATATAGACTCATGGCACACAGATCTTCATGTATGGCATGACTTTGAAATGTGGGTGGAAGATGGACTGCTTGCCAAAAACCCTTGCAGACCCAGGGAGGACATTCATACTTAGCACAGAAGGCATTTCAATAGAGATCCAAACTGGAAGCCAGTATCTGGAAGCCAGCAACATTAACTGCTATATCACTGTGTTAACCTACTACAGTACCATAACAGCAATCAGAAAAGAGGGTGACTGACACTGGCACAAAGTGTCAGGGAGTGCAATTAGTAGTACTGAAGATCAGCAGAACAAGTTTGAGAGAAGTGTCAGGTTTAGTTTCAGCAGCTGCACCTCATACTCTGTCTACTGAAATGAATGTGCATAGTAACTTAACCTCTAGCATGGAGCTTGCATAAGCTATAAGCTCCATGCTAAAGCTCAGAATCATGGAGAACCGTTTTATTATTTCTGTCTTCAAGTTTGTAAAGCATTTGTTTTTCCTTCTCAACTTTGGGTTGAATGGGGGTAGAAGTCTGGGAACTGTCTGTAGTACTGAATGACCAACTACAGTGCTGCTTTACTGTCATACAAAACTAACATTGTTGCTCAGAATTTAGCAAATACATTGATTTGGTAAATCTTGTTAGCCCCTAAATTTTCCTTTAACATCACCACCACCACCACTGCCACAATTACCATCCTACCACCACATCCACTGCTATCAAGTTTTATCTATGTCTGGGCTTCCAGCCTTTTCTATAGCCACTTAATCCTATTTCTAGAGTGAGCTGATATGATTGCTCTAGCTTTTGCTGCATACAGAATGTTGTGCTGAGTAATGTAAGCATGCTAGAAAGTACTTTTGCTTCAAACTACACAGACAGTCTGCTTATCACACACTGAAGGAAGTCACATCTTCATTTGTCCTACTTACACTTTCCTTTATTTATATGCAGTTGAGTTCACACATACAATTCTGAGCCTGAGACATTTCAGATCAAAAATCATAATGGTATGTAGCATGACAAATCCCAGTAATGAATTTAAACATGTTTGCTTTACCCATGCACACCATGGGATCAGACAAATTGCATATCTATCTTGAACTCAAAGCTGGAAAGCAATTATAATGTATTCTTTAACTCAGGAAACAGAAAGGAAAATTGTGAATGTAAGGGGAAATGTGGTAGGTGTTAGGAAATATTAAAGCAATACCACCACATTGTATCTTTATATGGTCAATATGGATGATATTATAGCTAGGAGGTATTACTTTGGAGTCATTTATGCTGGGTTTAAGCCACATTTCAGGCTTATGAACTGCTTCACCAGTAAGCACAGGAGTGAGCTCAAAGCTGAACTGTACTGTGCATCCACTTCCACTGAGAAATCCACTGGGAATTTGCCTCCCAGCTGGCTTTGGGCTCCAGTGGTTGATGCTGGTATTTCCCTTTCAAGTATCATCAAATGTGTCTGATTCAGCTCCTATCTGTGTCTACTTCAAAAATCTTTTTGGAAACAGCCCTTTAAGTGAAAGTCAGACAAATATAATAAGCAGTATATGCCTTTGTAAATGAGCCAGCTACGCTTTAAGTGGTTACTGGCTTTCTGACTGCAAGCATCCTTAAAGGTGTACTGTTAGGCTCGCCTTGCTCTTACTACACAAATTAATTTCAAAATACCCCTTAATTAATAAGCTATTTTCATAAGCCATTGTAGCTGAATTAGCTGCTCTTTAAGTAATTCAAATAAGGTCAGTTCTATGTCTTGAAAATGGATGCTAATGCTAGCACTTTAAAGTTATTGCAAGGCCATGAATAAAGAGTAAGGATTCCAAATTACTTGTTACATTTCATCAAAGTAACTTGCTTCTACTGGCTGGGATTTGGGGGAGAGAATTACTAGACTTTTTTTGCCAGCCAATACAGAACATAGGTCATGTTTAACAAAGGTAAAAAAGAAAGACTTAATGAGCAGTCAGATAATCATATATCCAATTTCTCTACCTCATACTTCTCTGTCATGTCATCTAACTGCCACTGGTAACCACTACCTTAACTGATTTTAAGAGACCTACAACACACTTACCTGTGTCTGGTATGGAGACACTATCCCCTTTTCTATTTAGATTATTTTTTGTGCTACAACTTTTATGATTAGGTGCCATTCCATTGGGTGCAACATGCACTGCTTTTCTTTGCCCCTCCCACCCTATTCTGGCTCCTCCTCACTTGAGTATCATCCATGTATATCTAAGTAGACACTCCTACTCCTTCTGCCTTGTTTCCATAGATTCAGTTACGCTGCTCTTTGTATTATTCAGTCTTGTGCCACAGTCTAACATTTTATAATTTCTTCCTGCTTTTTTCTTCTTTTATTCCATTGGTCTTTCTCATTCTTTATTCTCCACTTCCTTAATCCCACTTTGTAGGTGGCTTGTTTCTTTTTCCTCTCAAATGACAACAGGTTACTCCTCTCACTCTTTGTGCTGTGATATGTGCATGTTGCTATTAAATTTAATTTTTCTTTTACACCTAGTTGACAATAAATATAATTTTTTTCTACTCCTCTCCCATATTAGGATGTCCTTAGTATATTCCCAACTGTGCTGATAGTTGAGCTGTGCTAGTACTCTTATCTGCTACTTCCCCTTAGCAGCACTTCTTTGCACAGGACTGCTAGGAGCTTAGCCATCCTACTTTGCTTTCTTCTCTCTTTCAGCCTTGCTGACAGGAAAAAGCTAGCTCTTCAAAGCTGTATTATTATAAGTACATTAAGCTAGTGTTTCTTATCTACTGTATCTATACTTCACCTGATAGTTCTTCAGCTTTATAACTACTCCCATTTACCCCCTTCATTCTAACAATCTCACTTCTTTTTTTCAAACACTAGCAAGTTAGCTTCAATGCCTATACTTGCAAACTCCAACTTCTCTTTTTCCCTACAATAATGCCTAGTTTTAAAACTTAAGCTACAACTATGCAACTATTTACTATGGTCTAGATTCATGAAGGCTTGCACGGAGTCTTAGAATAGAGTAAGACTCCATACAGCCAACATGTCCACCGAGCGATCCAGGAACAACCAGTAGGGGCGTGCAACTGAGCTCTCCAAACTAGTCCTACACAGACAGGGCTGGGATATGCAAATTACCTCAAATGCAGGTGAAAGCCATGCAAATGAGGTAAATTTGCGATCCAGGAAACCCGAACCTGTCTGAGTAGGAGTAATATTATTTTGCAGAAATGTACTCAGTTGATAACTGAGTACGGTTCTGCAAATAGCAAAACAGAGCCATGTCAGTTGGAAAAAGGCATGCATTCACAGGAAGAAGTATGCCAATGGCCAAAAATATGGCCATTGGCAACGGGAAGTGATGCAAATTAAAAATAAAATAACTATTTTTTTTTATCCCGATCTCTGGGGTTTAATCGTAGCACAGCGCCACGCAAATGTGCTGCACCTTAAAAAGCAGAAATTTAATAATTAAGATCCACAAATGTGGATTTTATAGCTAAAATGAATTTACAATGCAAGGGAATGGCAGGCTGAAGACAACATGGCCACCGAGTAGAGGTTGCTAAGGGGGGAAGCTCAGTCTAAGAGATGTAATTAAGCATTAGTAGGCAATCCTATGCAAATGAGAGTTAGGATAGTGAATCGCAAGTTTACATAGCAAATGAGCAGAGTCAGTGGAATGTATGAGTAGGATAAGTGGAGTAACAGAGTAGAAGATAGGTGATATCACGAGGGGGGGTATGTATGAAAGGAGTGAAGCTCATTGGAGCAGAGTGTCATTTGTCAGTTTACATTTACATAATAGTGAAAGAGGTGTGTCAACAGGTAGGCCAGGTAAAATCAAGAAATCAAAGGTGTATGCCATGGATAACACCAACGTTTCTTGCTGAGCGTGCATGCGAGTGTGTGCGTGCCAGTAAACCTGAGTAAGACAATGTGCACGTGTGTTAGCGTGTGTGCGCGTGTGTAAGCTGGAGTAAGCATATGTAAGGCTGTGTAAACAGTTGTAAGCACGTTTGCGCCAGTGTGCACGTGTTTTAAGAAGAAGAAGCAAGCTTTAGTCCGTGTAAGCATGTGTGCCCATGTGTTAGCTGCTGTGTGCGAGTTCGAGCTTGTGTGCGCGGCGCCCCCCCCCCCCCCCGAGGAAACAGTAAGGAAATAGGAAGCACACCAAATAGTGGAAGTTACCAGGGAGTACTAGCAGATCTAGCAGGTGAAAACAATCAGAATCAGGCAATTACCCAGGCAGAACACTAGCCCAACCCAGCCCAGCACTTAAAAGTCTGCAAACAACAGTCCATTATGTTTCTCTCAAGAGACACTGCAACACTGCAGTAAGCTAATAGAAGTGAAAACTGAAATGGCTACACTGAGACAAAAAATGTTAGGGGCTACCATTGCTGTTATAAAGTGACATATGCAACATGCTGAGGGTGGTAATAATGCAAATGCTGCCGGACAACCCACAGTGAGGGGACAAAGAGGAGTGTATAAACCCAGGGTTACCTACCAGGGGCTACATGAGCTGGAGATAGTGGAGCGCTATAGAGTGGACAGAGACCTCTTGCAGCAAATTGTTGAGCTGTGCAGGCCACACCTCACACACAGAACCAACAGAGGGGAACCCATCCCAGTGGAAACTAAGGTATGTGTTGGCCTAAGAATATTAGCAACAGGTACCTTCCAGAGACCAACTGGTGATATGATGGGGATATCACAGGCATCAGCATCCAGGGTATTGCACCAGTTCCTGGATGCCATGTCAGCACATGTCAGTGATCATGTATATTTCCCCAATTCCTGTGAGGTATTGGCCAGCAAATAGCAGAATACCCTGAGGTAGTTGGTGCAATAGACTGCATGCACATATGCATCAAAGCACCTGCTGGTGAGCGGGGTAGGGTCTACTTCAACTGCAAGGGTTTCCCCTCCATCAACTGCCAGGTCATGTGTGATTCCCAGGGGATAATACTGAATGTGTGTGCTGGCTTCCCTGGAAGCTACCATGATTCCCATATCTGGTATCTGACGCAGCTGTACCAGACATTTGCCAATGGTGACATCCCACATGGTCACCTAGTGGGGGATGCTGGCTATGCACTGGAGCTGTGGCTGATGACACCCATCAGAAACGCACACACACCTAAACAGGAATGCCATAATGAGGTACATGCACAAACACGAAATGTAATTGAGCGTGTGTTTGGGCTGCCTAGACACATCTGGTGGAGCCTTGCAGTACTCACCAACTACATGTACCCAAATTGTCATGGTATGTGCTATGCTACATAATATGATCCTGTGAAAACAGCTGCAGCAGGACCAGCATAGACCTGGGCCAAACACAGGCAGAGTGTGATTCGGAGGAGAAACAACCTGAGCCTGCCCCAGCAGGCAGAAGGAGGTGTACCCAGTATGCTTTGGCCTTGGCAAAGAGGCAACACATAGCACATACACTGGCTCAGTAGGAACTCTGGAAATGATACCTCTCTCTGACCCGCACATATAGTAAAAGGGATGCCTACTTTGACACTACCTGCTTTCAAACATGTATAGGGAGTGTAGTATGTGCATCCAACATAGGCAGCCCTGCATCAACATCTGAGGCATGATTGCCATGTGTTAAGCAATATAAATCAGTGTTAAACAGCATTTACCATCATGAAGTCAATGTAAACAAAATTGCACACACCAACCACTACAAATGTGGTCAATATAGAGTAATATTGGCCAATCTCCAGCAATGATGGTTAATATTGAGGAATGTTGGACAAGCTGGGTCTAGGTAGGGCATAGCTGAACAAAAGCCAACATGCTCATATTTGCTCTACTGGCCCCCAAGCAATCTGGTCTGCTCAGTATGAAAATATAAGCTGCAGTGGGCCTTGAACCCAGGATACTGTGCACTATGGTCGTAGCACTGAACCATGACAGCAGTGCAGTGGTTAGCCTCTATGAAGAAATATTGATATGTCTATGCAAAGTATTTCACGGAAACCCTGCAGGCACAGCATAATCCCTGTCAAGTTATGACACAAAGGTGAGTCCTGCAGTATGAATAGAACCTGACTTTCAACACACACAGTACAAATGTTAATAATGGACATGTAGACATACATCAACAAATGTAGTGGACCTCAGACAGCAACATACTGAAAGGTCACACTGGGCATGCTCACACACTTGAATACATGAGACAAATGTCAGGCAACAGAACACTGACAGTCTGAACTGGGCATGCTCACACACAGGTCATGTTGGAGTACAGCATCGGGTCACACATAGCAGGCAGTTGCATGTGTTAACCCAGGAACCCCTCACTACACAGCAATCTGCCCTGTGCACACACTTATATGACAACAGGCACGTATATAATATAGTGGAGCCCTGCCATAAGCAAATATGTTCTGCAGATACCTAAGTGGTTCATATAAAGTGTGAAAGCAAAGATGGTAAAAACCTGCAAACAGTATCAGCAATAAACATTGTGCATCGTGAAAATTATCATAGGTTCAGAGGTTGATACTAGGCTATCTGCCCTAGGGCATGCACAAGCATAGCCAGAGTGTGTTTGGCTACTGCAACCCAGTCAAGTCAGAACACTGTGCTTGTGAATAGTAGGTCACACAAGATAGCCCATTTACGTTCAGTGTATTGTGCCTCTGTCTAGCAGGGACCCAGAAGATATCCCATGGGTAAACATGCGATCACCCATCCACTTGTCAAGATGTCACCTGTAGGTGGTCAGTGGGTGGCTCTGCCTATGCAAAACCAGGACTACACTCCAGAGTGAGTGGAGGCTTTCTGATAATAATCTGTCCCCCCAGCATGTCCTTTTAACATCAGTGCTGAGGTATATGTCCCTGGAGTGTGTAGCAGCAAGGGAGTTGGATATCCTGAGCTGGAGCATGTCCAGTAAGTCTGGATTAGATATTGCCTTCAACTACAGGCACACAACACATCCGTGTAGGTGGTAAGTGACTGAGTAGAGCTGGAGTTACTGTATCGGGACTGTGCAGGGCACCTGTATGAGTCCCTACATCTGCTCGAATAGTAACATTTGTGGCCATTACAGTTGCTGCAGGTGTCAGGTAAGGTACATCCCAAAGGTGACATAATAACCAAGCATGGTCGTGAAAAGTATAGGGGCAAAATGACCGCACATGATCAACATGTAAAGCCATGTGGGATATGGTGGGCTATGTAGACGTACTGTCTAACCACTATGGCAATAGGATTGTCAAAGGCGAGAGTACGAACAGGTCGTGTCCCCAATCCCGTAACAACTACTACTGTATGTAATGGATTACAACCTATGTGGTAATGCGTGGGCATATTGTCATCCTCAAAGGGGATGACTATGCAACTAATGGCATGTAGCCATGGGCCATGGCTCAGGCACCAGTCAACCTATCTCTGTGAGACCCTATATGAGTATGCATGTGCCAGCAGGAGAGCTGATTATGGCACCAAGTTTGCAGTCATCTGCAAACATCGGCAGCCATATCCCTCCTGTGATAGCCTGTATATCACACAAATATATACTGAACAAGAGAGGTCCCAGGACTGAGCCTTGTGGGATGCCATGTGTAACTGGTGTATAGTCAGACATGGCACCTGCAACACTGAGCATGTGGGTGCTATCCCTGCTCCAGGTAGCAATCCATCATGTCAGATATGTGTTGATACTGATGCTGGTGAGCCTATGCATAATGGCCGAGTAGGGCATTGTGTTGAAGGGTTGTGCAAGGACCAGGCAGGCTGTGTGGACAACAGTCCCAACACTGATGGACCTGGTAACTGTTGAAAGAATATGAACAGGTCCAACAGGCAAGATCTGCCCACAACAATGCTGTAATGTGTAGGACCCAGTGTCTGTAGGTTACCCATGTCTATGTGCATGAGTCCCATTACAATACACTCCATAGCTTTGCAGAACAGGCTAGTTAGCCTTTTAGGCTGATATTGTCTGTGGTCTGTTGTGGCAGTATTCAGTGGAGTGGGACCACTCACTGTATGCCATTCCGTGGGTACATATCCTGCAGTAACTCTTATATCGAACAGTGAAGTAATGTGAGTGTTACGTCTGTCATGAAGGCTGTGTACGACACAGGCCAGGACACCATCTGGTCCTATTGATGCTGTGTTGTCCGCTGTGGGGAGGGCAGCACTCACCTGTTTACTCGTGATGTCTGGGAGGTTACACTCTGTTGGTATGGACAGTACCACCTTAGGGGGGATGGGGGGGACACATCTGCACTGAACCTGTTTGCCAGGATGATGGCAATGTTAGTTGGTTCAGGGTATGTTTAGTCAGTATGCAGTAACACACAGCATATCAGTGAGTGTCCAGCCAGGTACATAAATCAACTGAAGAAGGCCTTGTGAGTGTCCGACGTGTCTGGTGCAATTGTTCGTTAGAAGCGTGCCTGACATAAATACCCGAGTGATTGTAGCAGTCTACTAGTACAGATCACAGATGCCGTCCCTGTCTGGAATTGTGCTCTATCATGTAGTAGCTTTCTCCATTTGTTGTAAAGCATATTAATGTCTGGGGGCTACCAGACAGGTCCACTGCCATTGGAGGAGTGAGTCCAGTTGTTATTTTGGATGTAATGATCCATGCGATCCTCTAGGTGTCCATAGAATGTGTATGTAAAGGATTCAGCAGTCTGAGCCATACTTACCACTGACCCAGGGTCTCTGAAGGATACCACCGTGGTTTGGAGGAGTGTGACGTTTGCTTTTGGGAAGTTCACCAAGATTACCCAGGATGGGTGTGGGGACAGGATATGGATGTCCAGTGAGATAAAGCATGTTCTGCCCTTACCAATGAGGGGTATATCGCAGGTAGAGTCCCCATGTCGGTGATGATCATGTCCAATATGTTGTCCCCTCTTGTGGGTGTGGTGACCGGTTGTGCCATAGTATATAAGTTTAGAAATAGTAGCAACTGTTGGGCGAGGGTGTTGGGGCTTGAGTACTATCCACAGTCAATGCGTGGGTATTTGATGTCACCCAATATAATGGTGCTTGGGGAGACCTTCATATTGTCCAATGTTCCCAGGAAAGCTGAGTGAGGTTGCTGAGTTGGGGAGTGTGGTCTGTAGCAGGCAACAAACCAAAAGGCAGATTTGCACAATGTTAGGTGCATATGTATGGTCCGTGATGCATTGTGCAGTGCTACCAACCCGGAGGTATATGTATCTGTGATGTATATGGATACTCCCCCTATTTGTGTTGGCCATTCTGAGTTATGGGGTCAGAAAGCATGGTGCAAAATGCAACCTGGTAGTGCTGGTGTGCATGTGGGAGCCTGAACCATGTGTCTGTTAGTGCACAGATATTGCTATCCTCCATACTGAGGAGATTCCTGAGTGGGCGCAATTTGAAGGTAATACATCTGGTGTTGAGCAGCATTATCCTCAGTGTTGTGTACTCTGTAATGTCTATGGAGGTGGTTCTGTCCTTTGAGCCCTGCTTAAATAGGGAAGTATGGTGGCAGCATGTGCCCTAGCCAGTATTCAAAAGTCCAAGGGTGACAGGTGCAAGCTGTCCATAGGGAAGCTACGTGGCATGTCGAGCATGTCACCCCAGGGTGACAGACACTGTATCCCTTTGAATAACACCAATATGTTAGCCAACTGTTAAATGTGATCAGTTTGTTGGTATACTGTGACATCATACTTGGTGAGTGTAAGATGCTAGACAAGGTCAGGGTAATACTGGGCTGGGCTACATGATCACAGAGTTCCTCTATGTTTCATGTCATGTGGTTCAGGGAGGAACGTCTGAGGTTGTACGCACCAGCATGGACAATGATGGAGCCAGTCCTGGACTTGCTTTGGAGTGACGTGAGTGCATGTGTTATGTGGCGGATCCTGGCATCTGAGAGACAGCTCAAAGTGACTATTCACTTGTTTGGCCTCGTAAGTGGGACGATAGTGTGTTTGACATTAAGTGTCACCTATAACAAGTGCATCAGGTGTGTTGATTAGCCCAAAGGGCAGTGACTGTGTGGCACACTGACATTGTGAACTGTGTAACATGTGGGCATTGTAGTGGGGTAGCAGTTGTATGTGTGTCTGCTTTGGAGGTCTCTGCTGCTTAGGCAGTGTGTATGTAGAGCCTCTGAATATGTGTATGTGTGATAATGTGGTCTGTTTGCTGTCACTATCGGTGTATTTGAGACTGATATGTGGTGAGTGTGGTCACCCTCACCACCTGATAGACTATGCCAGTCATGGGTTGAGAGAGCTCAGCGTCCTGTATGTCAATATTGTTACATCTCCCACATATATGTGAGTGTGATGTGAGGAGGAGAGGGTTGTCTGTGTACATGAGGCAGATGTGACATTGTGTCATAACCACAATATTCACTAGCTGGACTGGAGAGTACACATGAAACCGACCCCTGGACATGCCAGTGTATTATGATGACATACTTTGTAGCCTGATCACAAAGGATCAATAGGGTGTTAAGTGTGTAAAAGAGTATAACCAGGATTAGTGCTCAGGTTTGTCGGTGTTTTGTAAAGAGTAGCTGAGAAGGAGTCCAGACTGAGAATCATGACATGTCCTTCAGCTATGTAATAAATAGTAATGTACACACATATATGTGCTGAGTCAGGGACAACTGTACCTTACTGACATTGCCGACATCCTGTCAGACAGACTCATGTATACATACCCACCCCCCATTGACGATAGTCCCTGGCATCATACCAGGAGATATCACGTGTAGAATGGCTGAACAGCTCCCCCCAAATCCAAAAGCATGGCAGCAATTGGATTATATTGTTTCCCAATATGTGTCATGCATGCACTACAGAACAAACAGATCCTGCACCTGAACAGTCTGTTGAGCCTCACCCACTCCACAGGACCTGGAACCGTCAAATGTGTTACAGCAACATATGGCACTCCCTGCATATGTGGGTGCACAACACACCATGGGAAGTATAGTCCAGTAAGCCTATAAAGTCTGATCTGCAAGGCCATGGAGTCCATCATGGCAGAAGTCATAAACAGAGCTATGGGAAACCGACAAACACACAACCCTACCAAATGTGGTATGTTCATGTGCAGATCATGGTTCCCAAGCATGCTACACCATCTGCAAGGCAGCCACCCAGGACATACATCAAGGAACAGAGCTACACATGTCCCACATAGACTTTGAACAGCTCTTCATCAACATCACAGACACATGTCGTATCCACAAAACCAGCAATCTGTGTAGATATGTGTTGACATATGAAGGGATGTCAATGTGTCCACAGATGGATCACACAAGGTGAGACTCATGGGGTCCTGTACAAGCTGTTGATACCTGCCGACCTACATGGATCATTCCTGGGATTGCATAAAAATGTGTACACACATTACCATGTCCAGTCTGATGATGTCATCATCCTACAAATATACCAGGAGAACAACAACCACCCAGTAATGGATATAGCATGCTGTGTCAATGCATATCTTTCTAGCATCATAGCATAATTAAGTAGGGGTTTGAATCCAGCAAATGCCAAGTGTGTGTGTTGGGGTGTATGTGTGTGATTTCCTTTGAGAGGAGTAGCCTTTTTGGAGACTGGGAAAACACATTGAGAGGCGCAGCCCTCTTTGGAAAGTCTGATGATGTCAGCATCCTACAAATATTCAAGGAGAACTGATACCATCCAGTAATACATATAGCACGCCATGTTGATACATAACTTTCTAGTATTATAACATAGGCAGATAGGGATTTGAGTGCTGCAAACGCCAAGTGTGTGTGGGGGGAGGGATGTGTGTGTGATTTCCTTTGAGAGGAGTAGCCTTTTTGGAGACTGGGAAAACACATTAAGAGAGGTACATCCCTCTTTGGAAATTTGCTGATGTCAGCATCGTACAAATGTTCAAGTAGAACAAAAACCACCTAGTCTTGCATGTAGCGTGCCATGTTAATGTGTATCTCTCTAGTATCATAACATAGTTAGGTAGGAGTTTGAGTCCTACAAACGCTGTGTGTGTGTTCCACAGGTGGTCAATGCAGTGTTGGTTTTGCTTTTACTACGGTATGACATATGTTTCAAACAGTATGTGCATTACACACATCGGGTATCTGCGTGTCAAATAAATTTGTGGACATGTGACCTCAATCAGTACATAGGTGTGAAGCCTGCATACTATGTGAATACATTTGTAACCTTCAACAGATTGTGCCGCTGCTTCTCAGATCATAGGTCACATATGTATGTATGCGTCAAGCCCGACCAATGTAGTGATCCATGGCCAAGAACACCCCTGCCACACACACCCATGACACGTATTATAGAGTACTGTGAGTGAGGGTAATTGTCGGGTATATGTCAGACATGTTCATACACAACAACGACTGGCAATAATGGACAATCATTATAGGTGTGCACCAGCCCTGTGGATATGCATGCAGGCCCCTAATGTGTTATGTGAAACACCGAGGGACCCCACAATACCTATGGATATGTGGATACCAAGGGACAGATGACATAACACGTGTCTGTCTGTACACATTGGTACCCAACATACATGTTCAGGGCTACCACCTATGTGGTACTGTTGGGATAGTATGTTTAGTAAATGTGGATGACTATGCCATAGACAGCGTACTGCTATACAGCATGTATTGGACAACAGGTATCTGTCTGTATGATACCATTGTGTAGGATATGCGTCCCATCTGGGGAATGCAGTGTAGGCCAATGCATGCATTTCCAGATGTGGAGGGACATATCCCTAGTGTGTTTGCATGTATCTAAGAGGGCTATATGCCACACAGGTGTGGTCCCAGGAACGCGTGGCAGTCAATACCACTGGTTACTGTTATAGTATAGTACTGGAAGGATCCAACTGTTACTGAGTTCCCTACAACTGTGAGTCATTTGTCAGGACATCATCTAATGATTGGTTATAGTCATGCTGTTGAGGTGGTGTATACTAACAGACTGGAGATCATTTACAGATATCAATGGTATCACCCACAGCATAGTGCCAACCCATGTCATACACACATGTGTACCCATGTTAGTACATATCTGTAGTAGAATGCATACTGGCCATCGAAAGATACCATGAGATGTTAACAATGTGTAGAACAGGGTATGTCACACATCCCATGTGTCCACTATGCACGTACATGCAGACAGTGCACACACAACATGTTCACAGATGTACACACTCTAATTTGTAATGCACACATCACACGCGTACTGTCCACTCACTAACACATGCTGGCAACACTGTACACTTCAGTCAAGTGGCACATGGGTGGACAATACATACTCAGACCTAATGCTGGTGTAAACAATGCTACAATGACTATCAGAGCTGTGATGCATAATGCCTGCTCAGATATACCTACAAGGATATCAGTACACTTTCCTGTTGGCAACTTGCTACTATTGCTACACTGCTATAATGTCACCCTGTGCATCAGCACCATGTTAGCCTATTCCTGCATCAATGTGACAGATGACAGGAGGGGGCACAGGTGTCATCATATGCACAGGGTGTGTTGTAGGTTTGCCAGAGCCCGACATTGACCCATCCAATCTGTGTGTGTGTGTGTGTGTGTGTGTGTGTGTGTGTGTGTGTGTGTGTGTGTGTGTGTGTGTGTGTGTGTGTGTGTGTGAGGGACAACAGTACTGCATGGGCCAATGTTGATGTAATGTGTGTGTGTATGTGTGAGCCCTAGTTGTATGGTAAATGTGTGTGTGTCTACATGCACACAACTCCACCATGTGGCTGACATATACGGGTGGTTGTGGGACAGCCACAGACTGTACCTGCTAGGCCATATAGATCACTGTCTCTAGCCACGGACACAGTACCTGTGCCTAGCAGGGATGCTACGGGCAGTATCGGGTACCAACCCTGACTGGGTGCTATCATCAGAGGCAGAGGTATGATGACTGAACCCATGTCCCTGCTGGGACTGGCCAGCACCATGTTCACGTGGTCTAGTAGGACAGTCAATGGACAGGCCAGCCCCAGCATTGCTGGGGCTGGTACTGCCACTACGGGAGCGGCTGTGATCCGTGGTTCGTCCGCGATGACTGCCAGCTGATGCTCTTGCTGGCATGCATCCACGTCGGCTTCTCATCCATCCCGTATGGTCCTGGCTCATGGCTAACACATTCTGGAAGACATCTAATGTCTCCATCCAATGGCTATCAATGACCTCGTTGTAATTCCAGATGTCACCGGCAAGGTCATGGATGCTGTCATTGATAGCAGTGTAATGGGACCTCTGTGCACTTAGTCCCTGTTGGGTATACCATTCCATACGTGCCTGTGCCTGCATTACAGCCCGGAACATACTGGTGGTTGTAATACCTCCGGGTGCACATCTGCCAGGGGCAATATGATCAGTGGTGCTCCCCCAAGAACACCTGGACATCCGCCTATGTGGTACCATTCCAGTAATCCTGCTATGGCTGCTGTGAGGGGATGCAATGCCATAGGTACCACACTCTCCTGGTCAATGCCAACAGTATGCTGTCCTGCAGCTATGGTCATTGGTGATGAGGGATGTATTGGCAGTATGAGTGTGCACATAGATGGGGTTGACCGCTGTGTACTGTCAACTGGTGGACCAACGACAGACCCTGTCTGATCTTCCTGTGCCACAATAGATGTCTCATCATCTCCACTATTAGTGGTGGTGACATCAGGTTCCCTGCTGCATTCAGCCACCCCTAACTCAGCACCTGTGGAAGGAAGACAGGAAACACACTTTACAATCTGTACATGATGTTAGCACACATGCACACATGCACACATGCACACATACACACATGCACAGAAATACACTGCTCACCACAGCACATACACACACACACACACACACACACACACACACACACACACCAGCAATCCATCACATACACAATAGTGGGTGATGGTGGGTGACAGTATCACAAGGCAAACAGTCACCACACACGTGTCAGCATGCAGACCATGTGTTGCTCAACACCATGCAGTGCAAGTGTAGACAGCCCTATCTAATGACATTATACATGGATTTGATGCATGTGTGTAGTTGTTCAGTGATTGGCTACACCCTGGAACACAATGTGTACATGGACACACCATTGCTGTGCAAGTATTATCTGCTCTTCAATGTCATGTGCACCATCACTCAATGGTATACATACCATGGCTGCATGTGTTATCTGTGTGACACATAGATTGCCATGTCTGATGACAGTGTATGTGTCCATAGCACATAATAGTGGGCACAGGTGTAGCAAATGCATGCAATTTACAGACATGGGATGAGTGGTGCATATAGATGTGAAGGAATCCCAATGCTCAACATGGACATTGTACAGTGGTTATGGTGAGTGTGGGACATAATCCAGATATGTCAGTGCCAGCCATGACATGGCATGCTGCAAGAATACAACATTAAACACCACACGTACCCAATGTGTGTCATGTGACCTATACACCCAATAGCATTCCAGGACATATATGTGACTCTTTGTACAGATGGCGACTGCTGTGCAAAATGTGTATACTAGCATATGTAAGCACACACACAACATGCTATGCATAGTGTGTATAGGTGCATATGTTTGCACACACAGAACAATGAGGTGCACAGCAAAGACTGCTATGTGTAGTACTGTGGTCACTGCAACCGGATGGGGTGTAGTACCATGTGCCATCATCATCATCATGCATCTTGTGGTCACTCACAGCTACTACTGTGTGACAGACCACTGCCTAGCATGCTGTACCAGAACTGCAGTGTCGTGGCTATGTTCACTATTACACAGCCACTTTGTACATGGGTGTATGAGGTGCCCCATAGGGAGCATTGTCTAACATGACTGTGTTACGTGTTGAAGAGTGCTGCAGAGCCCCCTGATAGGTCTCAACCCCTGAGGTACATCATGTATGTGTGGATGACATGTGGGATACTGAAGTGTGACCTTACAGCTGGTGTGTGGTTATGCCATATGTAGCATGACTTTGTGTACTGCATGTGATAAATGTGTTATGTTGTGTACAGGTGTTGCAACTATGCCTATCCAATGTGCAGTATGGGATTGCCACAACTGTGTGTCATGCTCTGTGTATTGCATGTCATTGAGGCAGCTACTGACATTACTGAGCTGTGCAACGTCTCACAGCAAACGTGCATGGCATGCATTATGCGTAGGTGTGTTATGTGTGCATGGCCTACACCTCACCTATGACATGCATATTTCATTACCAACATTGCAGGTATAACACACTCACCAGCATGGATCTGCTGCCTTGCCATCACACCAGAGGGACCTACAAGAATATGAGAGAGTTCGTCAGTGGCCACAACTGTGGCATTGCTTCAGTGGGTATGCTAAACTGCAGTACAACAACAGTCAACAGTCACAGGTGTAGAGATATTATTCAAACTATCCGTATTGTACAACACTAGGCAGCGGCACTACTAAACACACAGTACACATCTCACATAGACATAATCTAACAATACAGTTAACTGTAGTCTACAAATAGGGCATGTTACCTGCTTGCTCCTGGTGGATGTGCTGGGTGGCTCTGGCCTCCATTACAACACATGTCAGAGGTTGATGTAGCTGTTGTCCAGGAGCCACCATGCTAAAGAGCAGCTCCTCCACTCTGGTGAGGGGGGGATGAATGGCCACCCCACCACCTGTGGCAAGCTGCTGTCTTTGGATATCAGACGCACGCCACTGGACTTGTCTAATTAAATCACTGCAGTGATGGCGTACCTGCTCATTTGTCCAGTTATGCATGCCTATGTCATTTACCCTACAAACAATTCCTGCCACAGTGCAGTCCGCTCCTGCTGGCTGCTTCTGGAGAACAGCATTGTGTACTGCTGCAATAGGCTTAGCAGTATTACCTCTTCCTCATCCGCTGTGTATGCTGGGTTGCGTTGGTGGGCCATCTGGTTGAAAAAGATATGAACAATATCTGTGAGAGTGTCCTGTGGCACACTTTACACCTTTACCCACAGATATCACTTTACTGACATATATACCATCCTATTGTCTGTCAGAGGTTACAGACGTTCAATACCACTTATTGGTTCTCAGGCCACAACTAACTAACACTGCCTGGCAGACTCTATATATCACACCACTATACAACAGTACCCGACGCACTGTTTGTGACACATTGCACAACCTCAAGACAGGGGTATATATCACACCAATGCATGAACAGAGATGTCATCCATTGCAATGGATGTAAAGTACAGGTACAGTAGTACCAATCAACCACCCTAGTCATTGATGCCATAGCATAGATCTATGGATCTATAGATCTCTACCTATGTGGTAGTTAATGGGTACACTGTTTTGGGAAGGTGGAATGGCACTGCAGTATCAACACTTGTCTACAGTCCATGCCTTGGTCACCACACACCTGTTGCGGTACATAGGACCCTGTGTCTCTCTGTCTCTCTCTCTCTCACTCTATATATATATATATATATATATATATATATATATATATATATTATATATATATGCATATCTATACACATACATGTACACATCCATTGCTGTACACATGGATGTACATATAGGCACATGTACAGTCTGCCTTTCATGGTGGGGATATCACTTATGCGACAGTTGTGGGATGTACAGGTATGTGATTAAATTGCACAGTGTTGTGCAGAATGCATGTGGGTGTCCTCAGCCCTTGTAGCATTAGCAGGGATGCTTTTCCACTATTTATGTAGTGTAGTAATACAATAATGGGGGCACCAGGAAGTGTGGTAGGGGCACCGTGGAGCCCTTTTGCCTAGGGTACCAGTTAACCTAAGGCTGCTCCTGAGCACTGCATGCTGTTTTCTAGGCCACACACTATGACCTACATGGATATATGCACATATCAGCCTTCACTGACAGATATCTGTCCACCCTTCACTAACAGTTGCAGTATGTCCCTTGCCCTATGCACATGTGCAGATACAGATAGACACATACTGCTGCCACACATGGATGATTTGCAGTGTGGAGTACTCTTCAGGAACATCTACAACATGCCAACACATACATGTGAGTTACATACCTTACCTTTGTATTTCCCTGCTCCGTGTGTTACGGTTTTGTAGTTTTTTTTTATTGGTGGTTTGTTTTGGGTTTTCACCCTCTATTTAACTTTCTGTCTCAGTTTCTCACTCTGTTCTGTCTCTGTCTCAGTCTGTGTCTGTGTCCGTGTCTCTCTCTCTCTCTATCTCACAGCACCTGCAATGATATAATTGCATGTGTGGACTGCAGGTACAGCCTGCTTTTCTAGGTATCTGCACTTGTGCATGTGACAGTCTCTGCACCAATTGCTGCCCACCATCCAGTAATTGCATGCAGCCTACTGTTTGGTGATTTCATTACTCACTGTGATTGTAGCGCCCTGCTGTAAAATGCTAGGTTAGGTAGGCGTAGCCCTTTCAGATTTCCAAGGTGGGGCCCATGCTTGTTTGCTCTGGACACCATTGTGTCAGTCTGAAGGTTGGTATATGTCTCTTATCTGATGATAGGGCTGTAGCCAGTTATATGCATGCTGTACTCAAACCTGAATGTTGCTGCTTCCAGTACACACATCTCAGTGTAAACATGTACGCACCCCTACAAATGCTAACACAGTATACATGGGGATATGTACTTTTTTCTCACTTACGCAATTAACTGCCATACAAATGTGGTTATTGCACTGTATTCCTGTGGCCAGTATTTATCCTGGTCTGATACTGTGTGGTGTTTGTAAGGTGCTACTTTAACATTATTCCCTGCTAGGATGGCTGGTTCTCCTTTCACAATCATGTCATGCAATTCCACAACCACTGCTGGTAAAGACCCACAGAAAAGGATTTGCATTATACTATTCCTAATTTCCATTTCCCTTCCCTCATTGTAATGCATGATATATTTATTTCAGAACCAAGCTATTTGTATATCTGTTGTGGCTTAGTGGAAATTCATGCAGTCTGTTGTGTCAATGGTCTGGGGTTTGAGACTGGAAGATGTCTTTTCTTTTGCTGCTGAGCAGAACAAGGGCCCTTCCATAAAGTGACTAAGGCACTTTTAAGCAGTTGTAAGTGGGTTTGCGTGGGTTTGCACAATGCTTAGCTAAGCGTACACATGCGCACACTCACTTAAACCCACTTACTACTGCTTAAAAGTGCTTACTCCCGCTAACCCCTGCGCTAATTTCTTTTAAAGAAAAGAAAATGGGGAGATAGGAAAGTGGTGATAAAGGGGGCACAAAGAGAGACAGACAGTAGGTAAACAAGCTCTGGATGTGCAGGACGGGTGTAGGGAAGGTCCATAGCTGCCATTTCCTTAACAGCAGCAGCTTTGCATATGCAATGAATTTGGAGTGAAATTTGAAACCTTCCACCCCTGGGAGAGGGGTGAGAACAACAAAGTATGTTGTACTGCCAATTCTAATTATCAGCTTACATGTCTAATGGACATGTGTGCAAAATGGGCAGCTATGTATGGGGCGTAATTTTTTTGTGGGCACAGATTGCCCATTTTTCTTTCCCAGGTGAGAGTGGGAAGTGAGGTAGAGGAAGTAGGCATGTCCGGGGAGGTAGGTTGGGAAGGTAAACAGACAAAACAGACAAGATGCATACAGGGGTGGTGTATGACACATGGGGTTGGCGAACACAATTGACGGGGTCGGATGTTTGGAAATCGCAAGCCCATGAGCCCACAGATGGTAACAGTGGAACTGAGATCCCCACCCATGGGCAGTTACCACTGAACCTTCACAGCCCCGAGAGTGGCTGTGCTGGGGGCTCCGTATGATGGGCAGGCTCACCCGTGAGACGCGGCACTCTCACCTCGAGCTGGCGTAGAGGATCAGAGACTGAACGCTGGATCTTCCTATGCACCACAATCCGGACCCTTCGAAGGGTGACAGGTGGCCCTTCTCCGCCAACGCTTGCACATGGGGGACGAACCCCCATCCCCTGCAGCGCTTCCATCTGATGGTGGCACAGGACCAATGGAGGAGGGGAGCCCGGGCTGGGCACCGGACCTGCTGGTGCCATGTGCACTCGCCAGCTGAGGAGGGACAGGTGGGTCCGCTGGGACCGGCCTTCCCATACATTCTGTGATTAGGTGTGTTTAATTACAACATAAGCAAACAGCATTCCAGATTAGTTGTAACAGCATGCAGTAATATTCCCATTAACCCAACACACCAAGGTTACAACATTTGAACAGCAAGCATAACACATGCATATATTGAACCACAGTGGATATTCCAACAGCATGCAGAGATGTTTGGTAGCAACAGGCCACCATGACTGTGGTGTTTAAACAGGGCACATGCATCAACGTGAATACAAATATTTATAGAACAATAGGACATATGTCCCAACAAATATTTAAGATTACACATACCCACTGAAGTGTGGAATTGCATGGTTTATGCACATACAGTAGGGTGTAGAAAAAACCTCGGTTAACATTTTATAATTACCCTTTTCGTCTAGACTACATTCCTAGTGATTGCAAGTGTATATCTCCTACATGTATTATTACACTTGCCACCATACATTAGGTTGTATAATGGTTTGGCTAGTTCAATATATGCCTGACCTATATCTGCCATACTAACTGCCCAGGATGAAGATGTTACTGCTACATATTTCTTGATTGCATTTATATTTCTTTATCTACATATCTGGGATGTTTTCACATGACATTTTCACTTTGATTTGTACAGAACCCTGCATTTCTTGACACACACTCACATTTCTGGGGCAAAATAACATGCTACACATGTGCCAGATTTACTTATTCATGCCAGCCAGTAACTGACTGTTGTGGACTGTCTATATGTTTCACAGCTACTAGCACTTCCATCACCCACTTTATATGGGACTGCACAACTCTGGGTTGCCAGCACCTTTTCAAACAGTACTGTTTGTATAATGCAAGGGTACAACAACATTTCAAACCCTGTGACACAGACAAACTCCGGGTTTTAGAACTTTATTAATGACATTACACACTTTTCCACAGGCTCACTCCTTTATTTGTTTTAAAGGTGTATATGGTGGACATGTTCAAGACATATTATACCTTTATTAACAGGTTAGAACACTCTTTTTTCAGGCTCACTCACTTATTTTATATGACAGTGCCTGCAGAGATATTATTACAGACATATGTTACCTTTCTTAATGGGTTACTACACTCTTTTTCTACCTCTCTGATGTTTTTATCTGAAAGTACATACAGAGGACTTATTCAGGCAATTTTATGGCTGTATTATTGGACTACAACACTTTCTTTCATGCTCTCTCCCATATTTTATATAACAATACATGCAGAATAATCACGAACCTGCCTGGTGGTGCAGCCTTAGCAGCCTATCAGCATAGGCTTGCTGATTCGCAGCATGGTCACCTGCAGCTGTAAAGTAAATGAAGGGATATTGAGACATACCTATCCATTATACATACTCCTTTATCAATTCTTACATACTGCATTCCATGGCTACATACTCAGTTGTGAGGCATCCCACATCCCACGGGCCTCCTGTATCCATTGGTTCAGGTGGTCCTGCTTTCGTCTCTTCAGGTCTGCATGGTGGTGACGGACCTGCTCACCAGTCTGAAGAATGCCTGTGGCACTGGTGAGGTTATGAGCTAACCGGTTCCAAGCCTCTGCCTTGTACTCCTTCCCTTGGAACTGGCCCTGCAGGAGTCTTGACTCACGATAGTGGACAAGGAGCCAAACCATGTATTTCGACTCGTCGATGCCCCAACGTTGTGCTCGGAAGTGTGTTCCCTCTCCGACACCAGACATTCTAACTGCAGATGTGAGCTGCAATCAGTTATGGTGTGTATTCCCACCTGTGGGGCTTAAATATGCCGCATTTCCAGCACTTTTTTGTGATTGGCCATTTTGTAAAATTCTCGGCTGACTGCAGACCTGCTTAGTAATGGTTAAACTAACATTAGTAAGTATATGAATGTTAACAGTGGCTGATTCCCCTATGTTGTCATGGCTTAGTGGTTCCGTACTTTGCTTGTGATGCACAGAGTCCTGGGTTTGAACTTTGTCATTCATTTTATTTTCATACTGTCCAGACAGGCTAGGAGGTGTGGCTGCATTTAAGCAACTTTGCTCCACGTTGCTCCTCAGTACCCTACAGTGCCCTGGTTGGTGCGGTGCACACGTCCACACAAACACATTGCGCTGGGTAAAACGCTATTAAACTATGGGCAACTCTATTGTGCTGGGTGAAGCGCTGCTTAACTGCAGGCAATTTTATATTGGGATCCTTTAAAATTTTGTTCACTGATACATTGGCCATTTCACTGCTTTTTAGTTATGTTTAAGCATATTTGTTAGGTATTATTCCATATACTGATTTAAAAAATAAATACGAAAGGGAGTGGTGGGACTCGAACCGTGAATGCATCTTCTTTGTGCGAATACTCTACCATTACGCTATTGCAATTTGGGGTGATTTGCATTAACATTCTTTCTTATGCTCTTCCATGTCAGAATTGCTAACTGTAGCTAAGCAATGGGCACACCCACGCACACACACGCAAATACGGGCAGCTATTTTGAGAATTTAAAAAAAAATTAATGTTATGCATTTTAGAACTGTGATGGGGTTTACAATATCAGACAGTGAGGTGTTGGGTGCAGGGACATTTGAGCGGACTCGCTCTTGTTTATTTTCTTTTATTTTGAACACTTGCAGGGGCGTAGACATTTAGACTGCTCGGCAGTCAGACATGCCCCCTGCTTTCTTACACGGTCCATGTAAGACTTATGGTTGAGTCAGCGTGTCCTCATGCATATTCATGACACGCTGATGTTATACCATTCAACTGCAGCCACTGAGTAAGACTTTTTAAGTCTTACATGGAGGATTCGTGAATCCGGGGGTATGTCTTTACCTATCAAATATTCTCCCTGTCAAAGCACAAAGCTATACAAGAGCACATCAAATTACAGATTAACTATTTCAAAATATGTCCATAAATCCTGCTGAAAGATTATTCTACCAAACTAAACTTACATAAAAAATCTGATATATATAACAGTCAGAATCATACAAATATATATTCAAGTATTGGTTATATTCCATAATCGTTTTCATTTTGTGCCTTATATGTTGTTAGAAATGTGCCGTATGGAGTCCTAGACAATACAATAATCCTACATGTCATCAATAAAGATGTCCCCCACATATACACATCTGATCACCTGAATAGAGACCTTCACTACTATTGGCTTCAAAAACAGTACAACACATACCTCTCAACCTCTTAATATAGACAAAGTCAAAATTAACAAGGGGACAAGGGACCAGCTATAGGGACAGAGTTTAATTATTGCTCTTGTAAACTTAAAAACAATTCCTAGAATAACAGTGTTTGTATTAGCATGCATTTTTCTGAAATATATGAAGTCTGAAAGTCAAATCCAAGTCATTATTTAGTGACTTCACTCCTCACTGATTTGCCATAAAACCACAAATTTTATGAGGGACAGACCAAAATTGTAAATCAAAAATCTGGACATTCTGTGAAAATATGGTCAGCTAAGAGTTATAGTGTAACAACCAAGAAGACAAAACCACTAGACAGACTATAATACAAAATATAGAAGATGACTACAAATAAACATCTTTCCAAAAAGTTTGAGTGACAACTGCCTTGTAATCTCTACCAGCTCAGCTAGAACATGGAAAATGTCTCCCTAACTTGCCATGGATAGACCCATTTCTGAATCAAAATCCTTATAATCCCAACAGGCTACAGATTGGGCACCCATATATTGTTACACAGATCAGAATACTTCATCATTTAAGTCATCTCAATACAAGACATACCTTTCACAGTCATATTTAGACTTGGAACACATTTGCCCTTGGTTGATAACTGATCTTGAAAATCTCATGACAGCTGGGGAGCAAAGCGTGAAATTACTGGAAACAAAATCCACGAAAGTTACAGAATATTTAATAATATGAATGAGGGTCATATTACAGGGGCCTATCTTTTGATATGATAAGAGCACTCATAATAGTGAATCACTCACCGCTGCACTACAAGCTCTGCAAACTGAAGTCCCTCTTAGTGTTTGGAATCCTTAACACTTCAGTACCTTGGGACTTGGTTTGAGATCCAATTCTCTTCTCACCTCTTCTCTTTAGTAATGACTTAACAAATGACATTACTTCCATAAACAGACTTTTGTATACAAATGACTTTATACTTGTTGAATCTAGGAAAACCTTTGTTGTTTGCCCAAAAGTGAGTTTCACAACTTTATGCATCTGGAACCACAGAAATAACATTTTAATTAAACCTAAGAAACCTGGTGACGGGCATTTCTAGAGAAAAACTACACATCCTTCCCCACTACAACTAAATGGCAATAATAACAATGCAAAGCCTATTGTTTCAGAATGAAGATATCTTGACCTACTTTAGATCCTACCCTGTCATCTGCAAAGATACAGACAAGGCTGTTAGTAAAATACTTGCCAGATTAAACAATGTTAAAAGATCTCACATCTTTGATCTTTATCAGCGCATTGAGTATTACCAAGTAACTTTCTCATCAGTGATGATTGATGATTTCAAAGCAAGGGGGCTGCAAGAAGCAACAGAATGGGTGGAGCTAATTGGAATGGGGTGGTTGGGGCTATAGAACAGTAGGTCAATTCCCATTTTACCTGTGATCATTCAGCAGTCAATATCAGCAACAGACTGACTCATTATAGCATCTCTACTAACTATATAACTGTCAAATGTCTGACTGCTAACAGCGTTACCAGACTTTAGTAAATTGCAGCCTTCCAAATAGGATAGAAGTGGGCTGTGTTTTTGCACTCTGGTCCCTCCTACATACCCCGAGTCCTTCCGCTATTGATTACCATCCTGTTCTAATGCCATTCAAAAAGTTTACTACTTTTGTGCTTTTTCTATACATTGTCTTACTTTCAAATTCAAGTTTATCATTGTACTTGTATTTTAAGCTCTGTACATTTACAAACCATCACTCAAACAATGAAACATGGTAACTGAAACTTAAATAACTGAAATGTGCAACTATTCACCATAAATAAATTAAACTGAGCAAGAATCAAAAAATATAAAAATAAAAATATTATTACATTAAGTAAAGCAATATTACAACAGCAGCAACAAAACACCAGTGTTACATAATAATAATAATAATAATAATAATAATAATAATAATAATAATTATTATTATTATTATTATTATTATGTAATACACAGTCTAGAAAAAATATCTGATGCTGATTTCAGCTAACTTTGTCAGCCACCATAGCATTCAAATCAAAGGTCATTATAATAATATTGTTGTTAACGGAGCACCATGATTACACTTGGATACTTGGAAAAGATAAATCATAACAGCACTTAGGTGTGCTTAATGAAAGTTCATTATGCTCCCCTAAGAGCTATTATGAAAGGGTCTAATGTTAGCAACAGTGCCAGCTTGCAATGAGTAGTGTCAGAAGTTAAAACAGCTTTTAAAATGATTTATTTATTTATTTAATGCATTTGTGAATGTGAAGGGATTTATGTAGGTAGTGAACTTGACATGTAGCTAAGACAGGAGAAACAATTAGAGGCACAAGTGATAGAAGAAGAAGAAGAAGTAGAAGAACTAGAAGACAGGTATATGTAAAAAGAAAGATAAAATTGTAGTTAATGAGCCAGTCAGGAATAGCCAATGACATAATTTAGTACTCAAGAAATAAGCACAGATGTTTCTTTTCAAGCTATGATCATTATCTGGTTCCCTAAGTGGGCTGGGTGTGCTACTCCATATCTCAGAGATGTAATTGCAGGGAGGAGTATTCCCTGATTTTAATGGGATTTAGATTGTTGAGACAGGAATTTATATTTAGAGCTGAGTGGTCTTATGGGCTTATACCACTGTAGTAGAGTGTTTAGAGAAAGGTACTCATTTGGGTGTTGAAGGTATGGAGTGAACACGTCTTAGCTGAAGGAATTTAACATGTTTTAGGGATTCTATGTAGTTATTTCTGAAACTGTAAGGCAGTGATGTGATCTATTAGGTAAATCAGCAATGAAATTGGAAATTGTATTGTATGAGACTACTGTGTAAGTTAGTGTGCATAAGGACAGCATACAGGGGTGTGAGACAGACATAAGCATAAGCAGTTGATTTATGACCTACTCCAGTAAAATGGCTTGGCTTTTTACAGGTGATTTTTTTAATGGGGTTATGTATATGAATATCAAGCTTGATCTATTAATCAAATGTTGTACCAATTAGCTTGGTGTTATAAACCAGGTCAAGTTTAATGTTTTGAGCAGATGAAATACTAAAATTATTTGGGAGTTGATTTAGAGAAGACCTGTCACAAGTGGAGTTCCCCCAGGGATCTGTCCTGTGATCTCTATTGTTTGGCATCTACTTCTCAGAGGTCCAGACAAAAACAAAAACAAAAGGCCTATGGCTGACCAAGTTTGCGGACGACTGTAAGTTGGATGCTGTCATTGACTCCCCAAATGATGTTAACATACTGCAAGAGAGTCTTACAGCAACTAATGACTGCTGCCAAAGTGCTGGCCTCAAGCTAAACATAAAAAATGTATCATCATACCATTCAGTAGAAACACAGCCCCTACTGATTACTACATCAATGTCAACCCCCTAAGCACACCACCTGTGGTGAGAGATCTAGGTACACAGGTTGATAACAACCTCAAATTTGACCATCATGTAGTGGCAGTGGTCAGAAAAGCCTTTTACTTGGTTCATCTCATAAGTAAAGGGATTGCATCCAGAAAAAAGGGAGGGTATTACCTCTCTATACACCTCCCTCATTAGAGCAATAATTGAGTATAAAGCCCCGTTTGGTATGTACATCTCCAAACATCTGCACCAACTGGAAAGGCCACTGAAATACCTGACAAAGAGAATCCATGGCCTCCAACACTTGTCTTATGCAGACAGACTTAAGTCACTTTCACTCTATTCAGTATCATACAGATTGCTCAAGGGTCATCTGTGTCTCGCCTACAAGGCAATCTTGGATCCTGCTCAACTAGAAATGCTCCATATTCGTAAGTCTAACTCCTCACGCATTATCCACTTAGAAGGCCTGCATCTAATATGCAACATCAACAAAATCTCCTAGAGTGACAGGTTTGTCTCCCAGAGGCTGTCCCTTTTCTGGAATAGACTTCCCATACATGTCAAACATAGCACCTCACTGACGCTCTTCGGGTGCAACCTCGATGAGTGGATGAGAAACCACAAATTTGTAGTGGGGTTCCACCTGTGTCCCTCATTGATAGGGGTGACAGGTGCTGACTGAGGTTTCTTTTTGGGGATAAAATCTTGGATAGGCTTGTTAGGGCTCCAGGGCCATTAGCCTAGTAACCTCCTATGATCCTATGATCCTATGAAGGAGGGCATCGATTTATTTATTATTATTGGCCAGGATTCAGTAATCCTCCGTATAAAACTAAATAAGTCTTACATGGAAACTGCAGCCTAAGAGTATGACGTCAGCGCATCATGCATATTCATGAGGGCACGCTGACTCAACTCTAAGGCTAACACGGAGGGTGCACGAGTGCAGGGGGTGTGTCAGACTGGCAAGCAGTCCAAATATCCATGCCCCAGCAAGTGCCTAAACTGCAAATGTCACCAGACATGAGCGAGTCCGCTCAAATGTGTATATCTCCAACACTACACTCCCCCACATTCTAAACCCCTGTACAAATATAATAAAATGTAAAACTTTTTTTTTGTTTTATTATTCCCGATATAGCTGCCCGTATTTGTGCATGTGTGCGCGGGTTTGTCCATTGCTTAGCTACAGTTAGCAGTTTAGACATCGAAGAAGATAATAAACTACTTAGGCAAATTAAGCCAAATAGCAATAGCGTAGTGGTAGAGCCTTTGCACAAAGAGGATGCATTCCCGCTTCAAGTCCCACAACTCCCCTTCCCATTTTCTGTAGGAAATTAGTGCATAAAAATAATTCCTGACATTTACCTTTTAAATTTTAGTAAAATGCATTGAAATGGCCTATGTAGTAGTGAACAATTTTTTATATATATATATATATATATATATATATATATATATATATATATATATATATATATATATACATATACATATATATATATATATATATATATATATATATATAAGTAGGGGAAATGGTCATGCATACTGATAAATGCATAAGTAACGTATCTTAAGCAATGTGAAGCACTGCTAAACAAAGTTTACTAGTATTAAGCACAGTTAAGTATAATTGCTCATAGCTTAGCACTGCTTTAACTAGCACAATGGCTTTGCGCGGAGCTGCGCATTTCGCAAACTAGTGCAAACAAAACATGTTTGCGTGGAGCTACACACCGCGCTAACTAGCACAACGTCGGGCAACGTCGGGCAATGTAGAGCAACATTGGGCAAAGTTGAGCAAAGTCGGCTAAACACAGCCACACCTCCTAGCCAGTCTGGACAGTAGTAAAATAAAAAGCAATGACAGGCTTCGAACCTGGGATACTGTGCACCATAATCACAGTACTAAACCACTAAGCCATGACAGCATTTCATATGGATGCACTTCCAGCACACTCATATATATCAATGGAAGTTTACCCATTGCTAAGCAGGTTTGCTTTTAGCTGAGATTTTTCAAAACCGGCCAATCACAAATAAGTGCTGGAAATGAGGCATATTTAAGCTCCATAGGTGGGAATAATTGCCATAACTGGTTGTAGCTCCCATCTGCAGTCAGCATGGCTGCTGTTGCAGAGGGCTCTCGTTTTCGAGCACAACAGTGGGGCATTGAGGAGTCAAAAGTAATGGTTTGGCTCCTCGTCCATCATCATGATTCAAGACTCCTGCAGGGCCAGTTTCAAGGCCCTGAGTACAAAGCGACAAAGCGAAAGCCTGGAACCGACTAGCACATGATCTCACCAGTGCCACAGGCATCCCTTGGACTGGTGAGCAGGTCAGACACCTACAAAACTAGCACTACTCAGACCTGAAGAGACGCAAGGAGGACTGACTGAACCAATGGATACAGGAGGCCCGTGAAATGGAAAATGCCCCACTACTGAGTATGTAGCCATGGAATGAAGTATGTAAGAATTGCTATTGTAGTCTATATTATGGATAGGTATGTCTCAATATCCCTTCATTTACTTCACAGCTGCAGATGTCTGTGCTGCGAATCAGCAAGTCTATGCAGATCGGCTGCTAAGGCTGCGCCACCAGGCAGGTTAGTAATTATTCTGCATGTTTTGTTATATAAAAGAAATGAGAGAGCTTGAAAAAAGTGTTGTAACCCAGTAATAAAGGTATAATAAGTCTTGAATAACTTCTCTGCATGTACTGTTATATAAAATAAGTGAGACAGCATGAAAAGGTGTTGTAACCCATTAATAAAGGTATAATACATCTTGAATAAAAGTCCTCTGCATGCACTGATACATCAAATAAATGAGAAGAGCCACTAGAAAAGTGTTTAATGTAATTAATAAAGGTATAATTAATGGAGTGTGTCCATGTCACTTTCTTCGATATGTTGTTGTACCCTTGCATTATAGAAATAGTACTGTTGTATTAAGCGCAGTCAACCCACACATGGGTAGACCCATATAAAGTGGATGAAGGGAGTGCCAGTAGCTGTTAAGCATATATATACAGTCCTCAACTGTCGGTTCATGGTCGGCATGTACAGGTTAATCTGGCACATGAGTAGCTTGTTATTGTGTTCCCTAGAAATGTCAGTGTGCTTCTAGAAATGTAGGGGGCTGTTAGAATATACCTGATAATGTCACCTGAACACATCCAGATATGTAGATATATAAATATAAATGAAATATATAAATACTTAGCAGTAACATCTGCATCCTGGACAGTTTGTATGTCAGATACAGGTCAGGTATATAAAGAACTAGCAAAACCCATTTCACAATTTAACGGACATTGCCTAGTGTAATAATACATGTAGGGGATATATAACTGCAGTCAATAGGAATGTAGTGTAAACTATAAGTATATATAAGTTGTTAATGGAGGTATATTTTTACACCCTACTGTATGTGCATAAACAATGCAATTCCACACCTCAATGGGTATGTCTAATCTCATAACATTTGTTGGGACATATGTCTTATTGGTTTATAAATATCTGCATTTACTTTGATGCATGTGCCCTGTTCACATAGCACAATCTTGGTGGCCTGTTGCCACCAACCAATCCTGTATGCTGTTGGAATGTTCACTGTTGTTCTATATATGCATGTGTTATGCTTGCGGTTCAACTGTTGGAACTCTGGTGTTTTGGGTTAATGGGAATACTACTGCATGCTGTTACAACTAATTGTGAATGCTGTTGGCTATTACTAACCCATATTGTCCTTAAATCCTCCTAAACATAGAACATATGGGAAGGCCAGTCCCAGTGGACCCACCTGTCCCACCTCAGCTGGCGATGGCACCTGGCACCAGCAGGTCCGGTGCCCAACCCGGGATCTCCTTCTCCGTGGGCCCTGTGCCACCTTCAGGTGGAAGCACTGCAGATTATGGGGCTCAACCCCCATGCAAGCGTGGCCAGAGGAGGGCCACCTATCACCCTCCAAATGGTCCAGGCTGTGGTGTGTAGGGAGATCGAATGTTCAGTTGCTGATCCTCTATGCCAGCTCGAGGCAAGAGTGGTGGGACTCACGGGTGAGCCTGCCCCTCCTACACAGCCCCCAGCACAGCCACCCGCTGGGCTGTGAAGGTGCAGTGGTGACTTCCCATAGGTGGGGATCTCAGTTCCACTGTTGCCCTCTGTGGGCTCATGGGCTTGCGAATTCCAAACATCCTTCCCTGTCAATGGTGTTCACCCACCCCATGTGTTATATTCCGCCCCTGTATGCGTCTTGTTTGTCTTGTCTGTTTACCTCCCCAACTTACCTCCCAAAATATACCTACGTCCCATACCCCACACCCTCACCTGAAAAAAAAAATGGGCAATCTGCTTCCACAAAAAAATTACATCCCATACATAGCTGCCCATTTCGCACACATGTCCGCTGGACACATAAACTGAAATTTAATTGGCAGTACAACATACTTCGTTGTCCTCACCCCTCTCTCAAGGGTGGAAGGTTTCAAATTTCCCTCCAAATTACAAGTATATGCACAGCTGTTGCTGTTAAAAAAATGGGCAGCTATGGACCTTCCCTACACCTGTCCTGCACATCCCTAGCTGTTTTCCCTACTGTCTTTCCCTCTTTGTGCCCCTTTTTCACCACTGTCCTATCTCCCCATTTTCTTTTCTTTCAAAGAAATGAGTGCGGGGGTTAGCAGGAGTAATCACATTTAAGCAGTAGTTAGTGGGTTTGCATGAGTGTACACTTAGCTAAGTATTACTAAGTGTCACGCAAACCCACGCAAACCTGCTTACAACTGCTTAAAAGTGCCTTTGTCACCCTGCATGTGAGGGCCCTTGTTCTGCTCAGTAGCAAAATAAAATACAACTGTCAGTCTCGAACCCCAGACCTTGTACACACTAGACTGCATGAAGTACCACTAAGCCACAGTAGATATACTGCAGGTTGTTGCTGAAATATATATATATCATGCATCAGAATGAGTGAATGTAAAGGAAAGATAGGAATGCCATAACACAAAACCTGTTCTGTGGAACTTTACCAGTAGTTGTGGAATTGTATTACATGACTGTGATAACAGAACCAGCCATTTTAGCAGTAAATAATGTTACAGCAGCACTTTACAACCCCCACACAGTATCCTAGCAGGTCAAGCCCCACCCAAATGTACAAAATACCTGTGTGTTCAAGGTCCAGCAAGGATGTAGGTAGGCATACTCAGTACTGGAACTGTCCAGTTTTCATGAGCATCCCGTGCTAATGTCAACAAAAAAAAAAAAAACACAAACTGTGCAGAAGTGAGTACATTAATATCCACAGTATAGCAGTTCACAAACAGTTTATGTGCCAAATGAAAACATCTCAATAACTATGTATGTATGGCAGCTAATTGTATAAGTAGAAAAGAAACTACATACTCCCATGTATCTTGTGTTAGCATTTGTAGGGGTGAGTACAATTCTACACTGACAACTGTGTACTGGAAGTGGCAACATTCAGGTCTGAGTACAACATTCAAATCACTGGCTACACCCCTAGCATCAGATACAAGAAGTATACCAACCTTCTGACTTACACAATGGTGTCCACAGTAAACAAGCATAGTTCCCACTTTGGAAAGCTGAAAGGGCTACGCCTACCTGACTTAGCAATTTATATCATTGGGTTGCTATGACAGTGAGCACTGCAAGTACCACACAGCAGGCTGCATGCAATTGCCAAATGGTGGCCAACAACTGGTGCAGAGGCCATCACATGCACATTTGCAGATACCTATAAAAGCAGGCTGTACTTGCTGTCCACACATGCAATCATTTCATTGCAGGTACGGAGAAAGACAGAGAGACACACACACACACACACAGACAACGGCAACAGAAAAAAAAAACAAAAGATATAAAAGAAAATATACTGAAAAAAAGATAAAAATATATATATATTGAAAAATAAAAAATATATTGAAAAAATAAGATATAAAAAAAAATACAAAACACACGGAACTGACTAATACAAACACATACAAAGGAAAGGTATGTAACAGATATGTATTTACTGGCATGTAGTATATGTTTTTGAAGAGTACTCTACATAGTTTGAATCATCCATATGTGGCAGCAGTACGTATTTATGCACAGATGCCCTGCATAACTACTGCCATGGAGAAATCAGTGTGTAGCTGTGTGCAGTGGGATATGACTGTGACATATGTAGCTCAGCATTAAATGTCAAACATCTGATCCATGTTATCTGTGTTCTGTACAGAAGTGTGTACAATGTCTGTTTGGGGGAGTAGCGCATACCGTTATATAAACATGGATGTGACAGAGTAACAAATGCATGATAGTCATATTAACGTGTAGCTTAGCAATGGCAACAGCTGTGCCAGGCTAGTATGCTAATCTAGCATTTGCAGCTATACATACATCCTCTAAAATTACTGTGTGCTCACATGTGACAACTGGTCATGTTGCAGCAAGGCCCAACAGGTCAGCCATGAGGTACATGGACTTACAACAGTGTGGTCCTTGTGTGTGTATGGCACACACATACGGAGAGATCTGTCTGTGTCAGATATATTAGCATCTGTACATGTGCATAGAGTAAGGGACATACTGCAACTGTTTGTGAAAGGTGGACATATATATGTTGTTGAAGGTTGTTATGTGCATATTTCTATGTAGGTTGTAGTGTGTGGCAAACAAGACAGCATACAGTGCTGGTATATGACATGTAGTGGTTAAACGCTGTGGGTATGATTCATCAGGTTTGCAGTGTTGCAGCCAGTGAGGCCTCCTAAAGCTACATGGGCTGAAAACACCTCCAATGCATTCTGCACAACGCTGTGCAATATTATGACATAACTGTATACCTCACAACCTTCACATAATTGATATTCCCACCGTGAAAAGTGGACTGTATATGTGCCTATATGTATATCTATATGTACACCAATGGATGTTTATATGTATGTGTGTGTGTATATATATATATATATATATATATATATATATATATATATCTAGAGAGAGAGAGAGAGAGAGAGACAGGGTCATATTTACTGCAACAGATGCCTGGTGACAAAGCCATGGACTCGAGCTCAATGTTGACACTGCATTGGCATCCCTTCTTGCAAAAACTCTGTACCCATTAACTACCACAAAGGTGAACATTGGATAGGCAGAGTCGATACACATGCACACAACATACACAACTGCGTCATACGCAGTACACATTAACATGCTACACATGGCGTATTCAGACACCCGCTGTAAGGTCACACTCCAGTATCCCAAATGTCAGCCACACAGCACACATAATATACCTGAGGGGTAGAGACCTCTCATGTGGCTGTGCGAAACTCTTCAACACATAACACATTCATGTTAGGCAATGCCCCCTATTGGGCACCTTACAAACCCATGTAACAACTGGCTGTGAAATGGTGAATGTAGCCATGATACTGCAGTTCAGGTACAGCATGCTATGTGCCAGTCTGGCACACATTAGTAGCCTTGAGTGATCACATGATGCTGCATGATGATGGCTCATGGTACTACATCCTATCCAGTTACAGTGACCACAGTACTACACATAGCATTAATTGTTATGCACCTCAATGTTGTGTGTGTGCAAACATATGCACCTATACACAATATGCATAGCAATCACCATTTGTACAAAGTGACACACATATGTCTTGTAATGCTATTGAGTGTATAGGTCACATGACACATATTGTGCATGTGTGATGTTTAATGTTGCAGTTGTGTTGTAGCATACCATGTCATGGCTGGCACGGGCATGTCCACAATATGTCCTACACTCACCATAACCACTGTACAATGGCTATGTTGAGCAATGGTATTCCATCAGGTATACATGCACCACTCATCCTGTGTGTATACATAGCATGGATGTGCTAAACCTGTGTCCACAATTATCTACTAAAGACACAGACACTCTAATCAGGAATGGATATCTATATGACACACAGATACACATCCAGCCATGGTATGTATTCCTGTGAGTGATGGTGCACAGGACATTGCAGAGCTTTTAATACTTGCACAGCAATGTTGTGTACATGTACACATTGCATTCCAGGGTGAGGCCAATCACTGAACAACAACACACATGCATCAAAGCCATGTATACTGTTATTAACAAGGGCTGTCTACACTCACACTGCATGCTGTTGAACAACACACATCCTGCATGCTGACATGTGTGATATAACTGTTTGTCTTGTGATACTGTACCCCACCATTACCCGCTCTTGAGTATGTTCTGGATTGCTGGTGGTGTGTGTGTGTGTGTGTGTGTGTGTGTGTGTGTGTGTGTGTGTGTGTGTGTCTGTTTTAGTGAGGAGTGTATTTGTGTGCATGTGTGCATGTGTGCATGTGTTGATGTGTGCATGTGTGCATATGTGTATGTGTTCGCGTGTGCATGTGTGCATGTGTTCATGTGTGCATGTGTGAATGTGTGCATGTGTGCATGTGTTCATGTGTGCATGTGTGCATGTGTGCATGTGTTCATGTGTGCATGTGTGCATGTGTTCATGTGTGCATGTGTGCATGTGCTCATGTGTGCATGTGTGCCAGCATCATGTACAGGTCATAAAGTGTGTTCCCTGTCTTCCTCTCACAGGTGCTGAGTTTGGGCTGGTTCACTGCAGCAGGGAAACTGATGTCACCGAGCAAAATAGTGATAATGATGATAGGTGTGTTGAGGCACAGGCATGTTTGCCAGGGTCTGTCGTTGGGCCACCAATCGACAGTACACAAGTGTCCACCCCATCCATGCACACAGTCATACTGCCAATACATCCATCACCAATGCCCTTAGCTGAGAGACAGCGTACAGTCAGCATTGGCCAGGACAGTGTGGTATCAATGGCACATGCATCCCGACACAGCAGCCATACCCAGATGTCTAAAAGGGTACCACATAGGCAGATGTCCAGGGGTTCTCATCGGAGCACTGTTGCTCATTATGCCACTGGCAGATGTGCCACAGGTCTTACAACCTCACACATGTTCCAGGCTGTCATGGAGGCACAGGCACGTATGGAATGGTACACCAGACAGGCACTAATGGCACAGAGGGCACATAACACTGACGTAATTAGCAGTATCCATGATCTAGCAGGTACCATCCGTAATTACACTAAGGTCACTGATAGACACTGGGATGAGACATTAGATGTCCTCCACAATGTCATGTCCATGCATCAGGACAGTGCGGGATGGTTGAGTCGTCGACGTGGACGTATGCTAGCAACATCAGCAGCTGGCAGTCACCACGGACGTCCCTCAAGTCACAGCTGCTCCCGTAGTGCCAGTACCAGCCCCAGCAATGTTGGAGGTGGTCTGTCCATAGAACATCCTAGAAGACTACGTGCATGTTGCTCTGGACAGTCCCAGCAGATACCCGGGTACAGTGTACATCCATCTACCTCTGGGGATATTACCCAGTTTGGCTTAGTACCTGATAGTGTCAGTAGCACCCCTGCCAGGCACAGGTACCATATCTGTGGCCAGAGACGGTGATATGTAAAGCCTGGCAGGTACAGTCTGTGGCTGTCCCACAAATACCCGTATATGGCAGCCACATGGTGGAACTGTGTGCATGCAGACACACACACACATAAACCAGACACCTAGGGCTAACACATACCCGCACACATTACATCAACATTGGCCCATAGCAGTACTCTTGGCCCTCACACACACACACACACACACACACACACACACACACACACACACACACACACACACATACGTACATGTTGATTATATGGCTCACTGTAGGCCTCTGGCAAACCAACAACACACCCTGTGCATATGATGAAACCTGTGCCACCTCCTGTCATCTGTAACATTGATGCAGGAACAGGCTACCATGGTGCTGATGCACAGGGTGACTTTATAGCAGTATAGCAATGTTAGCATGTTGTCAGCAGTCAAGTGTAATGATATGCTTGAAGGTGTAGCTGAGCAGGCATGATGCATTAAAGCTATGACTGTCAATGTAGTATTGTTTACACCAGGGTTAGTTCCAGTAGTGTATTGTCCGCCCACGTTCCACTTGGCTGATGTGTGTAGTATTGGCAGCATGTGTTCGAGAGTGGACAGTACGTGTGGGATGTGTGTAGCACAGATTTGCAGGTGTACATTTGTGAACATGATGGAGGTGCGCTGTCTGCATGTACATGCATAGTGGACACATAGGCAGAGTGACATGCCCTGTATTACACAGTAACACTCCATAGCTTCTATTGGTGGCCAATATGCATTGTACTACACACATTTCGGAACTTGACTACACATGTGTGTATGACATGATTTGACACTGTGCTGTGGGTGATACCGTTACTATCTGTCATTGTTTTGCATTCTGGTAGTATACATAACTTCAACAGCCTGACCATAACCAATCGTTAGATGATGTCTTGACAACTGACACACAGATGTAGGACACACAGTAACATTTGGATCCTTCAGGTACTATACTATGCCAGTAACCAGTGGTATTCACCTGCACCCATTACTGAGACCACTCTTGTTTGGCATATAGCTCTCTTAGGTACAAGCAATCACAGTAAGGATATGTCCGTCCACATCTGGTAATGCATACTGTGGCCTATAATACATTCTCCAGATGACACACACATCTTCCACAAGGGTATCATACAGACAGATACCTGTTGTCAAACCCATGCTGTACAGCTATAAGCCAACCAAAGCATAGTCATCCACCTTTACGGAACATAGTATCCCCACAGTACCACATAGGAAGTAGCCACCAACATGAAGAACAGGTACCGATGTGTACATGCAACCAAGTGTTATGTCATCTCTCCTTTGATAGTCACATTTCCAAAGTTATTTTGCAATCCCTTGGTGGATCACATAAGCAATAAGGGGGTCTGCATGCATATCCACAAAGGTTGTTGTACACCTATAATGAATAGCCATCATTGACAGATTTTGCTGCGTTTGAACAGGTCTGACATATACCTCCGCCATAAACCCTCACTCACACAATTCAATAGAAACCGTAATGAGTGTGCGTGACACAGATGATGTAGGCCAGGGATCACTGCAGTGGTTGGCCTTGTCACACGCATACAGATGTGACCTAAGGTCTGGAAAGCAGCAGCACACTCTGGCAAAGATAACAGATGTGTTCTTGGAGAAAGCAGGGTTCCCACACATGCAACAATTGAGGTCACATGTACGTATATGTATTTGCCACACAGCTACCTCACATGTGCAGTGCACATACTGTTGTCATACAGTAGTAAAAGCAAAACCCATAACACATTGACCAACAGTGTCACACACATAAAGCACACACACACACACTCACCAAGTGCAGGATTCAAGCCCCTACCTAACTACGTCGTGATACTAGAGGAGTATGCATTAACACAACATGCTACACACATTACTGTGAGTTCCCTTTTCCACAGGTATATTTGTAGGATGGTGACATCATCAGACTTGACCAAGATTAGTATACAACTTTTAAGGTGTTTTACTACTCTCCAAAAGGGTTGTTCCTCTCCAAGGAGATCACACACAAACAGACACACACACACTTGTCAAGTGCAGGATTCAAACACCTACCTAACTGGTTTATGATACTAGAGGAGTATGCATTAACATGACACACTATACACATCACTGTGAGCTCTTTTTACCACAGGTATATTTGTAGGATGGTGCCATCATCAGACTAGACAAAGTGGGTTACATTAGGTGACATTAGGTGGGCTACATAGAAGGAATGTCTAAACACTTTGGCCATGTGATCATGAAAGGAGAGTCTACTATCTACCTGTGTCCTCATGGCCTTAATGACTTTCTCCATATATACTGGAGTACCACCTATGTGGTAATTTGTTTGCACTTTGTTTTAGCCAAAGGGGATGACTATGCATTCTTTGGCATCTTGCTTGAGGGCATTGTTCTGACACCAGTTATCTGTCTCTGTAAGCCCCTTCTGGAGGATGTGTGTGGCAACCGTAGAGTCGATTATGGACCACAGTTAGCAGTCATCTGCAAACCTGTTCAGCCATACTCCTCCCGTGCTTGCCTGTACCTCTGAGCAGTGTCTACTGAACAGGTGGGGTCCCAGGACCAAGACCTGTGGGATGCCATTTGTGACTGGCTTAGAGTCAGACATGGCACCAGCAGCTCTGAACATGTGTGTTTGATCTGTGAGCCACTTGGCCACCCATCCTGTGACATAGCTGTTAATGTTCAAGCTGGTAAGCTTGTCCACGATGACAGAGTGGGGAATGGTGTAGAAAGTCCTTAGTGAGGTCCAGGTGGGCTGTGTGGACTACTTTCACCTCCATCTATGTCCTTGGTAATTGTTTGAAATAAGTCAACTATGTTTAGGAGGCAGGATCTGCCTTTAACAAGGTGAGGTTGTGTAGAGTCCAGTATCTAGAGGTCCCCAATGTCTCTGTTTATGGACTCCATGACAATTTGCTCAATAGTTTTGTAGACCAGGCTGAGTAGACATATATGGTTTCCAGGTTCTTTTGTGGCACCCCCTTTGTGGAGCTGGATGACTGTTAGTGTATGCCATTCTTTGGGTACATAGCCTGTTGTACGATTGAGTCTGGACAGTGAATGTAGGTGAGGGTGTAGTTCCTTTTGGGCCTAGTGTAAGACACAGCCTGGGACACCATCCAGTCCCATTGATGTTGTGTTCTTAGCCTTGGAGAGGGCTGTCTTTACCTGCATGTCCATGAAGTCTGGGGCTCTGCATCCTTCTGTGATGGACACAGGCCCTTTTGGAGGTGATGGGGAGAAGTTTACACTGAACTTGTCCCCCAGGATGTGGGCAGTGAAAGTTGGTTCAGTGTATTTCTTGCCATTTGTCAGTAGCTGACAGCATATTTGGAAGTTGACACCTTCATGTCTGGTATAGCTACCGAAGGCTTTGTGGTTGTTATTCTTACATTCCTTGGCAATTTGTCTTTGGAAACCGTCCTTGGATTATTTTATGAGTGATCATTGTTTCTTCCTAATAATGATCAGTGATGCCTTTCCTTTAGTGAAGTTGGCTCTATCATGTGTTAGTTTCCTCCTTCTGTTGTCTAGCTTATTTATGGGCAACAACCACCAGGTTGTTTTCTTATTTTTGGAGGAGTGCATCTTGGTTTTACTTGTGATGTCTCGATCCATGCATCCCTGTAGATGCTCATAGGATGCACTTGTAAATTATTCAGTAGATTGTATATCATTATTCTATAGCAAGAGGGCTTTGGAACTTTCCACTTTGGTCTTGGGAAGTGTGCAGTTTGCTTTTGAAAATGTCTTCACAGTGATTTCATTGACTGGGTGGGGGGGCGGGATGTGGATGTCCAGTGTGATTACTTTATGATCTGATATTACCAGCGAAGGGTTTATCTCTATTGTGGAACACTGGTACCCCATGTTGGTGATGATCATGTCCAGTATGTTGTCACCTCTAGTGGGCATAGTGACCAGCTGTTCCAGGGTGTTAGAGTTTTTAAACTCTAGGAAACATTGGGCAAAGGACGTTGTACATGAGTAATTCTCCCACTCAATGTTTGGGTAGTTATAATCTCCTTATATAATGGTGTTTGATAGGACCTTTATATTTTCCACTGTTCTCAGGAATACTGAGTGAGGTTCCTGAGACAAGGTAGGTGATCTGTAGCAGGCTACAATCTGATGAGCATCTTTGCCCAATGTTAGTTGCACTTGCATGATCTCCAAGGCCTCATGCTCTGCCACTAACCTGAAGGTGTGGGTATTCATAAGGTAAATGGGTACACCCCTTCCTTTTGTATTTCACTCGTGGTTTTGGGTCTGAAGGTCAGAGGGATTGTGAGTGTTTTACGTGGAGCATGTCCAACAGCTCTGTGTTTGACATAGTTTTGTATGTTAGGCAGTGAACACCTCTGAGTAGGTGATATGCAAGGGAGTGCAGATGGAGCATTTTGAGATGGTCTGTGTATGGCATGTATTTCAGGAAGCTAATGCTTTTTGTGAGGTATTGCTGCAGGCTTTCCAGTTGTTGTAGTTGTCTTGTGAGGTACATAGCAAAAGTGGCATTGTACTCTATTATAGTTCTAGTGAGTGATGAGTAGAGGGGGAACAGTGTCCTCTTCTATTCTGAGACACATTTTGTGATGAGATGTGCCACATAGGAGGGTTTCCTGACTACTGTGGGGATGTGATTATCCCAGTTGTGTCCACCATCCACCTGTGACCCAAGGTCTCTTGTCACACTTTCAGTGTTAAGTATACTACTGCCTATGTTGTAGTTCTTGGCTACAGAGTTTTTAATAAAGAGGATGACAATGCACCTTTTGGCATTGAGCTAGAGCCCATGGCTTTGACAACAGCCATCTGTCTCAGTGAGGCACGTTTGTAGGATGTCCACATCTTTAGTGTTTACAGTTATGGCTCCTAGTTTGTGGTCCTCTGGAAACTTCAGTAGCCACAGACCTTCCATGTTAAAGTTTACTTCAGGGAAGTAGATACTAAACAGGACAAGACGCAGGACTGGACCCTTGGTACTGCACTCATCACTGGTCCAAAGTCATACTTGGAGTCTGCTACTTTCACAGTGTGTGTTCTGTCAGTAAGCCTGTTGGCAACCCATCTTGTGACATAGCAATGTATACCTAGTTTAGTGGGTTTATCTATATTTCCAGAGTGTGGGGTGGTGTTGTAAGCCATGGCAGGATCTACATAGGCTGTGCGAAATACCTTACCCTTGTCTATGGTTCTAGTGACTGCTTCAATGTCATCTATCAGGTTTAGGAGACATGATCTGCATTTTACAAACCCAACATGGTTGTGGTCCAGGGTTTGCGAATTACTAATGCAATTTTTTATAAGTTGTATGATGATAAATTCCATGGCCTTGAAGAGTGGGCTCATCAGGCTAATGGGGCGGTAGTTCCTGGGGTCCATGGTGTTCCCACCTTTGTGTAGTGGGATAACCATCACTGTGCATCATTCAGCAGGCACAAAGCTTGAGGTGAGGCTATGACTGCACATGGTACGTCAGTGTGGTGCCTGTTCGTTCTTTGGTTTGTGTAGAACCCAGCCTGGGAATTCATCTGGTCCCATGGCTGCTGTGATACTGGCTTTGGAGAGTGTTTTTTACCTGTGCAGCTGTGATGACAGCAACTTTGCAGTCTTCCATTATAAAGATGTGCTCTTTCATGGGTGAGAGGGGGGTAAAGTTAACAATGATCCTATCTGCCAGGATGTTGGCAATATCAGTTGGGTCTGTATATTTAGTGCCATTGAGCTGTAACTCAGAACAGATCTGAGTGTAGCCATGACATGGACCTGTCTGTTGGGCAGAGATCTCCTGAGTAGACAGTATGCAACAGAGTACAGGTTGGGTTACATTCAGTCTTGTTGCATGGGGCAACTGTTTGAGGCCAGTAATCCTCTTGTTAGGGTACTTCAGTGGTCTTTCTGGCTGCTGAATGTGCCTAGTCAGATTCATCACAAGTGTGTTGTGGTACTCTCTGATGGGTCTGATGACTGATGATTAGTGGGAACCTCCTTTGACCTACATGCACAGACCTTGGCAGTTTGTGTGAACATATAGCATGATCTTCTGACAACTTTGTGAATGTGTTTCTGGAAGTAGAGATGACTATCCACATTTGTCCATAGATCCCTTATTATCACCTCCGTATTTAGCATAAGTGTGTCAGCATGCCCAGTATGACCTTTCAGTATGTTGTTGCTTGACATTTGCTTCGTTTATTTAAGTGTGTGAGCATGCCCAGTATGACCTTTCAGTATGTTGTTGCCTGACATTTGCCTTGTTTACTTGTGTGCGAGCATGCCCAGTATGGCCTTTCAGTGTGATGCTGAACGAAATCCACTACATTTGTTGGAGTGTGTGAGCACGCCCGGTATAGACATTTATACTATATGTGTATGGAAAATCAAGTTGTATTTTTACAGCAGGGCTCACCTTTGTGTCATAGATCAACAGGGATAATACTGTGCCTGCAGGGCTTCCATGAGACACTTTGCATAGACTTATCAACATTTTTACATACAGGGGGGACAGCTATTCTTTGTACATTTCTACCTGGGGGCACACCTGATTGTTACTGTGGGTGTACATAGGATGAGGGATTCACCTGACATTTATACACATTTGCTATGCCTGCACTGCTATGTACGGTGCACCATTTCAGTCTGTACTGTTGCCTATCGTACTGGCTTGAGGCATACTACTGTACTACACATCTTAGCATCCAATGTCAGGCATATTAGATTGTGATTTCATAGCCTACACAACCCACATCACACCGCCTGGCCTGATGTTCTCTGTCTGCATAGGCCTGTGGGGGAGGCTACCCATATGCCTCTTTAGGGCCATGTTATAGCATTTCTTTGTGTTTGTATTAGTGTACAATTGTCCTGCTGTCTCTGTGCCACTTAAATGCTATCATGGTTTAGTGGTTCAGTACTGTGACTATAGTGCATAGTATCCTGGGTTTGAGCCCTATCACTGCTTTTTATTTTCATGCTGGGCAGACCAGACTGCTTAAGGGACAGTAAAGCTAATATGAGCATGTTTACCTGACTTTGCTCAACTTTGTCCTACCTTGCCCAACATTGCTCAACGTTGCCTGACGTTGCTCTAGTTAGCACAGGCAATTTTGTTTACATATACTAAATATTGGTAAAAGCTGCTTAGCACTGCTTTATATTGCTTAAGATATGGCAATCATGCCTCAGGTGGTACTGCAGGGCTGCTTATGTCAGATGAACATACTACACTCCCTATACATGTTTGGAAACAGGTAGTGTCAAGTTAGGCATTCCTTTTATTTTATGTGTGAGTCAGAGAGAGGTATAATTTTCAGGGTTCCTACTGAGCCAGTGTATGTGCTATGCGTTGCCTCTTTGCCAAGGCCAAGGCATACTGGGCACACCTCCTTCTGCCTACTGGGGCAGGCTCAGGTTGTTCCTCCTCCGAGTCATGCTGTGCCTGTGCAGGCCTTGGCAATGGTGGGGGGCTGTTTGGGCCTGCATCATGCTGTTCCTGCTGCAACTGTTTTTGCAGGATCATATTGTGTAGCATGGCACATACCATGACAATTTGGGTACATGTAGTTGGTGAGTACTGCAAGGCTCCACCAGATGTGTCCAGGCACCGGAACCATGACTTGAGCATCCCAAACACACGCTCGATTACATATCGTGTTTGTGCGTTTGCCTCATTATGGAGTTCTTATTTAGGTGTGTGTGCATTTCTAATGGGTGTCATCAGCCACGGCTCCAGTGTGTATCCAGCATACCTCACTAGGTGACCTTCAGGGATGTCCCCATTGGCAAATGTCTGGTACAGCTGCATCAGATGTCAGATATGGGAATCGTGGCAGCTTCCAGGGCAGCCAGCACACACATTCAGTATTATGCCCTGGGCATCGCACATGACATGGCAGTTGATGGAGTGGAAGCCCTTGCGGTTGATTTAGGACCTACCCCGCTCACCTGCTGATGCTTTGATTTGTATGTGCGTGCAGTCAGTTGCACCCACTACCTCAGGGTATTCCACTATTTGCTGGAAGAGATGCATATTGCTGGCCAATACCTCACGGGAATTGGGGAAATATAAATGATCACCGACATGTGCTGGCATGGCATTCAGGAACTGGTGCAGTACCCTGGATGCTGATGCCTGTGAAATCCCCATCATATCACCAGTTGGTCTCTGGAAGGTACCTGTTGTTAGTATTCTTAGGCCAACACATACTTTGGTTTCCACTGGGATGGGTTCCCCTCTGTTGGTTCTGTGTGTGAGGTGTGGCCTGCACAGCTCAACAATTTGCTGCAGGAGGTCTCTGTCCACTCTATAGCACTCCACTATCTCCAGCTTCTTTTGCCCCTGGTAGGTTACCCTGGGTCTGTACACTCTTCTCCGTCTCCTCACTGTGGGTTGCTCAGCAGCATTCGCAAAGGCACCACCCTCAGCATCTTGCACATGTTATCTTATAATAGCAATGACAGCCCCTAACATTTTTTTGTCTCAGTTAAGCGTTTTAAGTTTTCACTTCTCTTTGTAGACTGCAGTGTTGTAGTGTTTCTGAGAAAAACATGGGGGAATGTTGTTTGCAGAGTTTTAAGTGTTGGGCTGGGCTAGTGTACTGCCTGTGTAATTGGCTGATTATGATTGATTTCACCTGACAGGCCTGCTAGTTCTCTTTGGTTAACTTCTTACTACTTCTTTTCTTTCCTTTTCCCTTTCTGTTTCCACAGGGGGCAGCAGCACGCAAACAAGCGCAAACACACGCACACGAGTGCACACGCATGCACACAGGCTTACACAGGCTTAGGCAGGTGCACATGCGCACACAGGCTTAGACAGCCTTACACAGGCTTACACGGGTGCACCCACATGCACACAGGCTTAAACGGGTTTACAGGCACGCACACGTGTGCACACAGTGTAAGCATCTTTGCAAGAAACTTTAGTGATATCCACGGAGTACACCTTCGGTTTCTGGGCTTCAGTTAAGACAACTGTAGACAAGCCTCTTCCAGTCCTGAGTAACTTACAGCAAACACATGCCATTCTGCTCCAATAAGCTTACACTCTTTGATACATATGCCTCATGATGTCACCTATTTTCTACTCAGTTACCCCCCTAATCCTACTCTTACACTCTAGGGACATGGTTAACATGGCAGGGAAAACTGGGATTCACTATCCTTATCCTCATTTGCATAGGATTGCCTACTAATGCTTGGTTACATCTCTCAGACGGAGCTTCCCCCCTTAGCAACCACTACTCAGTAGCCATGTTGTCTTCAGCCTGCCATTCACCTGCATGGCAGATGAATATTTTTAAGAGAATGCCTATTTTTGGCTTTTATTTTTTTTTTCTGGTTTTTAGAGCGCCGCACGTTTGCGCGGTGCTGCACTATGCTTAAACATCGGAGATCGGGGGAAAAAAAATAATTTTATTTTATTCTGCAACAGATAAAAATGCCAGTGGCCTTATAGTTGGCCATTGTCATGCTTCCTCAACTGGATGCATCCTTTATTTGGAGCTGTCATAGCTCCGTTTTGCTATTTGCAGAACTGTAATCCATTACCAACGGAGTACATTTCTGCAAATAACACTACTCTTACTCAGACAGGTTAGTGTTTCTTGGATCGCAAATTTACCTCATTTGCATAGCTTTCAGCAGCAAATGAGGTAATTTGCATAACATAACATTGCCCGTGCAAGGGTAGTTTTAGGAGCTCTAATTCACGCCCCTGCCGGCTGTTCCTGGATCGCTCGGCAGACATATTGGCTGTTTGGAGTCTTACTCTACTCTTAGACTCCGTGTAAGCCTTCATGAATCTGGCCCATTGTTTCTTAGATTTAGCATTAAATTTAAGGTGAGCAGTTTCTATCAAGTATTCTGTTGCTGAGTAGGATTCCTGAGTAATAGTCTATAGTTTTACTAAAGATCAGGCTGACCAAATGATTGTAGCATCACCAGCATATTGAATCATTGCAAATGGAGATGTTTTGCTTATTTATTTATTTCATTTTACATTGTTTACTGGGTAGTACACTGATCACAACTGGCCATTTACATCTGTTATCCAGGGGAAATAATTCATAAAGAAGAAAAAGTAAACTAGAAGCAGTAATCTATACATATCAAACACACTGCAGAAAATAAAAATACATAAACTGTATGGTGCAAATAACAGATGTAGCAACAAGTCTGAATGAAATGCACATTTTACAGTTTTACATTGTTATATTTCAGATTTTTTATCATGTTGGAAATGCTTTGGGATAGTGAGAGTCAGGACAAGATAGTGTGTTGGTGGAGGAGTTAAGAGGGGTTAGTTTTAAGAGAGATTAAGGCTAAATATTGAGAGTCCCTCATGTGATATGGCCTTTTGTTTTGCAAGAGCAGTTGGATTTAGTGTGGAGGAATTCTGTAAGTTCAGTTCTTCAGGCAAGGAAGAGGGACTGTAGTTCTTTTAAGAGTGAAGAGAGTAATTCCTATAGTTTAGGACAATGATGAAGAAAGACTGACTGGTGCAGTGTACCCAAATTGTGAGGGTTTGACTGGGGGAGGGTTGTTTTTGAAGTACCTGAGTTTGTGTATATAATAATAAAGATTGACAGATAGTGGTAGGAATGAGTTAGGCTGAAGAAAATTGAAAATGAAAGGGCATATCAGCAGGTCTACTGAGAGATATTTGCCTTTTTTGTGAGTGAAACAGTGTTGCTCATGTGAGGCTGAGTTAGTGATAAGATAACAGATTTTTTTCAATGGTTGGTAATTAGTTGGAGTTTTTCTTTGAGGCCATGGTTATTATGTGTAGGCCATATTAGAATTGGCGAAAAGGGCATCTTTGCCTAGAGTTGTTATGACTGGTTTGGATAGCTAGGGTGATTTTTTTCTGACCCAGACCACAAGTGAGTTAAGTTTTTACCTTGATTTCTCAATATGGATGTTGAATGTTAGCAAATGGTCTAGCTAAAATCCAAGGTATTTGAAGGAGTTGATTGTTTCTACTGATGTGCCACAAAGGGTAGTGCCATTGAGTAAATGTTGGTGTTATTTTAAGTTTTTGGTTGTGTAAAATAGCCTATGTTTTGTAGGGCAGGTATTAGTTTGTGGTCAATGAGCCAGGAATTGAAGGAATTAAACTCTTTTTGCAGTTATGTTTTGATTGTAGAGTGGTTGTTGCTGGACCTGAAGATTGCTATGTCACGAGTGTAGAGGATGAGATTTAGGTTAGGAAGATCATGGGGTAGTGAATGAAAATAGAGAAGAAAAGAGGAACAAGGAGATAACTGTAGAGGTACTCCCATATAAAAAGGGTGTGGGTTGAGATAAGCAACTGCCTCATTTAACCTCAAAGAATCTGTTCGACATGAAGTCTTGGACCCAAGTGATTGATATGGTACTGATGCCAATGTTCTTAAGAGTGAGAAAGAGGAGCTGGCGATTGCTTAGGTCAAAGGCTCTTGAGAAGTCAGGGAACATTGCTTCTGTCAAAGTTATGCCTTCACAACTTTAGACCAGCTAATGCATAGGAGAGTAATTAAGATGGAGTAGTCTCTGTCTATATTAAAACCAGCCTCATATCCAGACTAGTTAAAGTGTCCATACATGTGCAACTAACCATAACCAGGATCTTGTACCATATCCTTGCAACCTATACATTCCCCTCCATGTCCCAGTAAACCCATACTACCTGTCACAATGTACTAGAGTCCCTCACCATTCAACCCAATATGATATTAATAGGGGATCTCAATGACCCGTCTATAGATTGGAAATCCTGGGATCTATATCACGTTATCGCTAATTCAAAATGTCGAATATGAAAATAGCGAAAGTGCCGAAAACTTGAAGTTCCGTTTTTGAGATCGCAGTACAGTGAAGATTGGGATATTTACCCTTTCCTCGCTGTAGTGTGATCTCAGAGTTGGAATATATATTTACTGGGGGTGTGGGGGCACAGCCACCCTATAATATGGAGTTCGAGTTTCAGAATTTTCACTCTTTTGAGTATTTGACATTTTGTGTCTTCGATGATATGATATAGATGCAAATTCCTGTACCATTTCTAATGCACAAGCCCAGCTATTCCTAAACTTTATGAAGATCAACATCCTGGAACAGCTGGTACAAACATTCTTGACCTTGTACTCACAAACATGTGGGGCCGATGCTCCTCACCCAATGTAATGTCTTCGCTCATCAGATCTGACTGTAAGGCAGTTTTACTTGTAATTTTACTTAAAATAAAAATTAAATCCAGGGATCCAGTGAAACCAAAATCCTTTAGGAACTGTTCTAAGGCTAAACTATCTTTACTAAGTGACACCTTGGTTAAATTCCAAGCACACCCAAACCCAGCAAAAAAACATAGCATATGCTGAGCTATTTACAAAATCTCTGTACATCCATATTGATAGCTCTATAGACCAAGATGTGCCTACTTATATTAAAAATAAGAAAAACTCAAAAGACAGGCCACCTGGTTGGAATCACAGTATCAATCAGTTATACAACAGAAGAAAAAAAATTCTAGCCAAAAATGGGAGGAATAAAGCCATACATTCTAAAAGCCCCAAAACCAATCTGAACAGGCAGCTAAGTGGATTAGTTAATATTTTAAGGCTAAGTCTGAAAAAAAGCTTCCCAGGCAAAGAACAACCACAAAGTTTTATACAGCTATGTCAGTAACCTCAAGGGAAATATGCAACAGTGTACAGTACTTATTGTAAATGACATCACCCACACTGAAACTGAGGCATTTGCCAAACATTTGGCTGACAGATTCGGCTCAAAATTTCACCCCCCCCCCTCACTGCCCGTGATAGTTTAAAGGAAATACCACATGCCACAATCCCCCTAACCATTACTGGAGAACAGGTCATCAATGCACTTTTCAAGGCCAAAAGCACTGCATCAGTGGGCCAGGATAACATCCCAGGATACTTACTAAATAATATGACGCATGACCTCTCTGGTCCACTTGAATCCCTTTTCCACTAGAGCCTACAGTAAGGTTTTGTGTCCAAGGAATGGAAGATGGCTACACAAAGGAGGTCCAACCACTGATCTGGGTAACTACAGGCCCATAGGTCTGACCAGCCTCATATGTAAGGACATGGAAGGAATCATCATGGACATGATAAATGATGACATAGGTAATCTATAAACACTGGACCCATCACAATCTGGCTTTGTTAAAGGAAGTCATGCATTTTAAATCTGGTGGACATTTTTGAGAGTGTCACCAAAGCACTGGACGAGGACAAGACTGTGTACACAGCTTACCTGAATGTGATCAATGCTTTTGATACAATGCCCCACTCAGGCATTCTAAGCAAGATCATAAATTAAGTAGACACCTTTTTATCACCCACTGGATAGCCAATTGGCTCACTGATAGGAACTGGAGGTTAAAATAGGTGAGGCTACCTCCACCAAGAGGTAAGTCACTAGCAGATTCTCCCAGGACTCAGTACTGGGCCTGCTCCTTTTTGCCATCTATTTATCTGAAATGGAAACAAATGCTAAAGGTTTACAGCTGGCTAAGATTGCAGACAATTGCAAGCTGGAGGTAATCATCAACTCCCATGCAGACTCTAAAATAATTCAAGAAAGCCTATCTCTGACTAACAAATGGTGCCAAAGCCATGGTCTTAAACTCAATGCTAAGAAATGCATAATGTTACCCTTTGGGAAGTCAACCATCTCAGCTAATTGCCATGTTGATAATACTCATCTAAGATTCGACCCAGTGGTCAGGGATCTGGGTAAAAAAATAGACAGTAGCCTTACCTTCGTTCACCATGTGGCCACAGTGGTGAAAAAATCCTTTTATGTTGCACAACTTATAAGTAAGGGCATGGAATCTAGGTCTAAAGAGGTCATTATCCCAATGTACTTTGTCCTTATCAGACCAATCATAGAGTACAGTGCTCCCTTTGGTATGTACCTTACCAGGCATATGCAGCAACTTGAGCAACCTCAGTGGTTCCTTACAAAAATAATACAAGGCATAACAAACCTGCCTTATGCCAATTGCCTTAAATCCCTTTCCCCTCTACGAATTCTCTTATAGATTGCTGAGGCATGATCTCTGCAGATCTGAACGATAGGTCATGAGTGATCTCTGAGGGTAAGGGGACGAATGGGGATATCTGAGGCCTTTGATGGCTCATTAGTGATTAGTAGGTCAAAAGCCGAGGGTTTTTTGGAGTGCAGATTTGGGTGGTTAGGTTATATGACTATATGTAAGAGGTCCTGTTAGCTGCAAATTCAGACCTGCCATTTAAGAAGGGACTTGAGAAGTTAATGCTGTAATCCTTCAGGATAATCAGATGTCTGTTTTTGCTGTTAAGGTATTTCTTATTGAAGTTGCTAGCTGCGGTTTGAATTTAGAAAGAAATGAAGGAAGAGAAAAGTGCGCTGCTGCAGTATGAAAGGTTTTTTGTTTTCCTTGGTGTTGGATTTTAGGAAGACCTATATGGAGTCTGTATCTGTTGTAGTATTGGCTTTAGTTAGGACTCTGGGCTTAAGAGGGCTTTTGTATCGTAATAGAAAGCCTTTTTCTTTCCTGTCACCATGTCTTGCATGATACTCATATCTGTATGAGAGGAGGTGGTGATGAAAGTTGAAGCTGCTTAGTTTGATCTAAGATTCAGTTATGGCTGTAAGGTACTGGTTGTGAGAGTAAACAAAAGCACTTATTTGAACAGGTTTTTGTCAATGCTTTGTGCATTGATAAGGGCACAGGAGACATGAGAGTCTGTGCAGTTTATTGCTGCTGAGAAGTGGTACTAAAGTCCAGAATTAGATTCAGTTCTGGCTTTGATAAGGAGTATTAGAACAGTTAGGGTGAATTTATAGAGAAGTGACAATATAAAGCTTATTAATGTAGATGATGAATAACAGTGATCCAAGAATGTATCCTTGTAGGACACCTTTATACACTGGGGTGAAAGAGGGAAAAAAAGCATTTTGTCACTTTACTGCTCAGGTGCAATTACTTACCTACCTCTTGCACTATGGTAGTGTCATGCGAGAAAGTTCTGTTAGGGTATGAATCAGTGTTGGGTAAGGAACATCACTAAATGCCTTGGAAAGGTAAACAATGGCTGAGGCTGGTTCACCTACATTATGACGCAGGCTGATGTCTAAAAATGAGAGCAGAAATGTAGTTCTGTTATATTACTGGCAGAAACAATGTTAGGTAGGTGAGAAAATATTATTGTTGAGTAAGTATTAGAGAATTTGAATGTGCATGCTCCATTTTTTGGAGAGAGAAGGAGGTATAGCGATAGGATGATAGTTACCTAGTTCAGTAGAGTTTCCACCCTCATGTATCAGAAGGATGTATGATAGCTTCCATATTGCAGGGACATATGCACAGCAATCCATCTATTTATGCAGATGGAATAGTCAGGACATTCTAAAGCGTCAGCTTCTATTCTGATAGGATAGTACTAGGCTATCTGCCCTTGCAGACTATTTTAAGCCTAACCAAATTTTTCAATTAAAAGGTAAAAAACAAACCCTGTACCTTCTGTTTATGAGGTAAACACCTTAACCATTATGCCAGCACTTCAATCGTTCTTGCAGGTTATCATCTGCTGGAGTAGCTTATTTAAATTTAAGTAGAGTTTTTTTTTATTTGATTGATGTGGTGGGGGTGGCTTTTAGTGTAAAGATGTCTATTTGAGGTGGATTTTTCTGGCTCATTATAGCAGGCTGTAGATTTCTTTGTATGGTTGCTGTGCTGATGAAGTGGGAAATAGAAGAGTTTTTTAGAGAGCTGTTAGCATCATTTGAAATAGGACCAGGTGGCTTTGTTCTGCCTGGATCAAGGATGTTATTGATCATGGAACAGAAAGATTTTGGATTAGTCTGGAAACTGTTCTGAACAATAATATAATTATTTTTGTGTTTTTACAAGGTCTATTAATTGGTTCCATAGAGGCTGATAGGCCTGATAGTTTGGATGAGTTTTGTTTTTCTGCCAGACTTTCCAAGCTTTCTCTCCAAGTCTTATGATTTGCCTAGTGCTGAGAGTTAGCTAGAGTGCTGATCTACATGTTTTGCACGTTTTTGTAAGTGGCACATGCTCATTTATATGTTTTAGATCTAATTAATGGTGTAATGGCTTCATCTAGGTGTAGCTGTTTTAAGCAGTGTCATTTGACTTGATGCTAAGCATTTGTTAAATGACTGTACTGAGGTTTTTAAATAGGATATGGTGATTGTCTGCTATAGTTTATAATGATATAGATGGGGTGATAGTCACATAGAGAATCAGGTAGAGTGTCTGCTTGAGTGTTTTTATTGCTTGCTGTAGTAAGTATCCATTTCGATTTGTCTTGCAATATTTCAGTAATGACAATGAGTTGAGAGAAATTATAAAGACTGAGGGAATAACTGATATGAGAATCCAGTGCAGCTGAATTTATATTAATATTGCTAAGTAGGAGAATATTTAGCTTAATTCTTTTTGATAATGAGGAAAGAATTTATTCAATTGTTGTGTAGTTAGGATCCTAATAAAATGCATCCGCCTGAAATACTGAGTGCTGAAAACAGACTGAAAAAACAGGAGAAGATAAAATCTTGAAAAAATCATTCTTCAACTTAAAAATTATTTCTGCATGGGGGTAAGTTCCCCCTGCACCCCCATGTGGGGGGCAAGCCCCCACACCCCCTGACCTTAAACGTACTGCAATACCTTGGAGAAAAGAGACTTTTCTGAGAAATGACATCTCAGACTTAGAATATGTAAGTCTAACCTTCTGGCCATTCATTCTCTGCTTTTTGGGTCTTGCACTAGCAGATCCCGACATTTCAAATGGTTACCAAGAGGTTATTGTATGGAGAGATACATAAAACTGCAATATATGTTTCTTTGTTTCAGTTTACCTGAAGCAGAGCAATTACTATTTCTGTTTTATTAAATTTAGAGATGTCATTTGTGTAAAGAAAACATGGAGATTGTTTTTTATGCATTATCGTTACACCACTTTCTTTTCCGCTTACTCAGTTGTGTCTAAACCTATTACAACCAGGGAGTAGGATTTCTTCTTGAATATGTTTGGTTTGAGTCAACTCTGTGAGAAGGAGAACACCTCAGGACTATAGGCAGATCGAAGCAAACAGTTCAACTATTTTGTTGCAGAAGATCTGGACATGTGGATTAAAGGATTTTAAGGAACTGTTATTATTGAGTCTTTTTTTGGCTTTGGCTACATTTGGAAGCATGATCTGAAGGGAAAGAAGTTACAACACCTTTTGGGCCTGGGTTTGAGTGGACATCCCAGTATTGTGTTAATGTATTATGTGAGGCTAGTAAGGTTAGATTGAGCATTTCAGATATTTTCTGTGTCTTTTCAATTTTAGTTGTAGACATTTAGCTTTAAGAAGGGGGTAGAATGATTATGAAAGAGTTTAAAAGCTATAATTTGGTATTTGGTGCAGATGGTTAAAGCTGTGACCTATCTTACAGTGTTTGAGTTTCTCAACTCTCATTTGCATACTATGTGACCTTGAACAAATCACTTAACCAGGCATTGCTCATAGTTCACCCCTGAAAAGGGATTGTGGGTCTAACTTGTTAACAATTGGATATTATTATCACTATTATTATTATTATTATTATCATCATTATTATTGTGAGAGTTTAAATGGAAAGGGAGTGTGTAGTGAAAAATGTCCAGTCAGGTGTGAGGGGAGATTGAGTGATAAATGATGAAATGAGAAAGTAAAACTAAGACTGATGAGGAAAGGAAAGTTAGAAGCATGTTTGTGTGGGAGAGTATATAGATGAGATACATGGTGTAAATGCTATAAATATACTAAAGTGATATGGTTGGGAGTTATTACAATAAATGTATCTTTAAGGAGAGGTATGGTTAGGAGGGTCTATATTAGATAATCGAACTTTCAAAAGTTCGACTGTCATATGGTTGACACCATATGATCGAACTTTTAAAAGTTCAAAAATATAATTAAAAAAAATAAACTACACAAATCACCTACCTGAATATTTTAAATAGGGGTCACACCCCCCCTGCACCCCCCCCACACACCCCCTGCTCTTTAAATATACCAACTCCGAGATCGCACTACAGTGCAGAAAAGGGAAATCTTCCCATTTCACACTGTACGGAGATCTCTGTTAAAACGTTCGAACTTTCAAATATTAGATCATATGGTGTCAACCATATGACAGTCAAACTTTTGAACATTTGATCATCTAATATAGACCCTAGCTAGGAGGTGGAGATGTCTGAGTATGTCTGGTAGTGTGAGGAGTAGGTGGGGATAGAAATAAAGGAAGATGGTTTGTGCTATTATGGTAGTGAAGTTAGATAAACTAGTTGGAAGGATTAGTACTGATTTAAAACTGCAGGTTGGTAGTTTTTGGGTTTGGCTGGATGGATATAATAAGATTTGTAGAAGTTATTCTGAGTGGTGTTATAACGGAGTCAGACATACAATGAGTTAGATTGTACAATGTTATAGTGGCAAGTACCAAGATAAAGTTGGACTTGCCAGAATATGTCAATGCTGTAGGATGCAGTTTTCTATGGTAGTGATGAAATATGATTTTTGTGATTGTCTCAAAGGTATAGAAGATATTCTATGATAGGGTAGTGGTAAATTGGGGTAAGAATAAATGTAGAATAAGTGTGTTTGAGAATTGGGGGTATGGTAGATTAGGCAAAAGAGTGAAACTGACTGTAGCAAAGCTGGGCAATAACAAGGGAGAAGATAAATATCCAAAAAAAAATCTACGTAGTTTGGGGTAAAGGACCAGATCAGGTTAGGTTAGTGGAATTATACAATAGGAGTTTATGTAGAACAAAGTAATCAAAGAAGCAAAGGGTTGCTTTTGTCCTACAGGCAGCATAGCCTGAGAGTCTGATTTTCTTATTGAATAGAATCTCATTTTAGGCAGAGCTCCAGCCAAATTCCACTTACACTGCTCCCTTGTAACCTGCTGGAGAGAAGTAGGGAAGGAAACAATGATAGCATAAAGTAGGGTGAGTAAGGTATAAAGCACAATAGAGAGAGACATAAGGTGAAGCAGTAGAAGAGAAACCACAGAAATGCCTAGAAAATAAAGCAAATGGGTACATGCTACCCACTCCCGAAGGAGCGTCACTCTACCACACATAAACAAAACGTGTGGCATAACAATGTTAACAGCTTTTAAAAGATGCTTCACCTTCTACCAGGGAGGATTCCATTTTTACCTGCTGTATTGCTTAACTATGCCTGACTTTGCAGAAAATCACTGATTTTGCCTCACAGTAACCTGCTTCTACTTGCCTCAAATGCTTACCCTGTACCAGGTATAATCTTTGCTTTACTGGGAAATCTTCAATGTTTATATTTGGTTGACAATGCCACTGATTGGAATTTCATACTTCTTATTGTTCAGAAAATGAATGCTGTTTCAAAAATTGTTGTTCTATTACCTCTGAACTAGAGTTCCATTTCAAATCTGACCTTGATTCTTAGTCTTTGTCTCTCATTATTTTTGCATTTGTCTTGAATACTTAAGTAAAGATGCTGAGAGGCATGGTCTTTCAAAGCCAGTAAAACACTTTCTAAACTCTCTCTTTTTCTTGTAACTGGTAGAACATGGAGCAGATGAAGCTCTATTCACTACAAATGACGTAAGGCTGAATTTCTGTTCATAACCCTTATTATAGGCTCTTGGCATGGCTGGCAAGAAATTCACCTCTTGGGCTTTTCTTTCAATGTGACTTTCTTGGCATCCATGTCTCAAACACAGAATAAGTAGCTTATATAAAAAAAGAATGACAAAAAGTATAAAAAACAGTATCACAAGATAATTGCTGCTTTTATAAATAAGCATTAGCAACCAAAACATCAGCAGCAAACAAAACATCAAACAACTTAAAAGCATTTTCAAATGAGATTGAAAAAATCAATCTCAATGGGAAAATACAAAATAGGAATTTAATTATTTGAAAAAAAATATATAAGATTTTAGCAATTTAGTGAACAGAACTTAGAAAACATCCCAGATACAGATTGTGATCTTATAGTCTCACTCTAGAAAGGTCTCTCACTTCCATTCTCAAGCAATCTCCCAAGACTTCGAAAACACTTGATGTTGTGCCAGTGTGAGAAAACACTTGATGTTGTGCCAATGTGAACAAAGCTGAAACAATGGTCACAGCAATCATATTAAACAACTGCAACCAACTATCACTAGCCATCTACATTGTTTTTTTCTCACAACAAACAATCTTGGGGCATGAAATAAGATGACAAGCAAACTGTCCATAATAACCACACTATTCCTGGACTCACTTGGAGAGACAAGAATTGGCATATTATAAACAAAAGCCAAACCAAAGTAGTTAGCTTTTTGGTCTGACAGTAACCTCTTGGCATTGCTGAGATTGGCAATATATAGCAACCTGTTTTTTCCTCCATCACAAGCATGTGACCACAATTGCAACCAAATGTATGCCTGTGAACAAGTCATATCTCGGTTTGTGTACAAATGAATGAATAAATAAAAATGAACAATGACATAATAAGATATTTCAGTTTTCTTCTTTCAAAAAAAAAACACATTCACCAAAACACATTGCAGCCCACCCATGCAAACATACAAAGATGTAAGCACAATTACAGACTCATCTATGTATTTCCCAGATCTCTGCTTCTGATCAAATGAAAGAGTGAATAAATTCACTGCTGCTGTCAGAATCATGTAGTGTAACTCACTACAACTTCTCGACTCACACACACACACACACACACACACACACACACACACACACACACACACACACACACACACACACACACACACATGTGGCAAGAATTATACCCACTGTATACCTATACACATTTCTGATATCTGCTTGAGATCAAATGAATGAATAAATACACAAATCCATCCAGCCATCCACAACCCCTTTTTCCCAAATGGACCAACATTTTATATCAGCTTGTTGCTGCCAGAACCAAATATTGCAGTATTGCAGTCCACTACAACTTCCTAGACATCCATACACATACACACCTACCCCCAAAGACACACACACACACACACACACACACACACACACACACACACACACACACACACACACACACACACACACACACAGTACTACCGCTACCTGTAA
>NC_056746.1:1475154130-1475301630 GCF_019279795.1 Protopterus annectens
TGAAAAAATAAGTAAATAATAATTATAAAAAATATAGCATTTGAAGCTGTTTTATTTGAAATGCACAGCAGCCCAGCATCCAGTATCAGAAGCCAACCCTGGTTCCCATTCCTAAAACTGAATATGACTTGCCATTGGTAACTGTTCATTGTAGCACACAGAAAATACAAATAACCAATAACTAAATATGCAGATTTGTTGTGCAGGCAGATACTTATCACCTGCCACTATTACTTATTTAAGGTTTAAATTGGTTCCCACTAAACACAGGGTATACTGTTATTTAGTTCACTGTTATTTAATATTGTCATAGCAGGACAACAGACTCCATTAAAAACAAAACTGACTAATAGGCAGCAAATGTATTTTGAAGAAGCCAGTACTTCAGGTACACCTCATTTTAAGTTAGCCATGGGTGAAAGGGCATTTTCTAAGTGCTTGCTGGCTATGTGAAATGACCTGCGTTCTGAAGTAAGAAAGCAGAAGTAAGAAAACAACAGTCTTTGGCTGTCTTTAAAGCTAAATTAAAGGAGCTTCTAGTACAGAACAACTTTGGGATCTGGGTTGTGTATGAAAATGCCCAAATGCCAAGTCCACTTAATAGGGTTATCAAACTGAAATGAATGAATAAATAAACCCTGTTTGCACTGGTGTTATTAGGTCTTTGCATATTTGTTTTTATTTATTTAACATTTGCTAACTAGGAAAGTCCGACTTGGAATGTGGCCAGTTTTCAGCTGAGGCCCAGGTTGAAATGTTCCAAACTCATGTCTTTGATTGTGGGAGGAAACCAGAGCACCCAGAGGAAACTCACATGAACACAGGGAGGACATGCAGACTCCACACAGAAGACAGTCTAGCCAAGAATCAAACCAAAGAACCTCTTGCTGTGAGGTGACAATGCTACTGCTGCACCACTGTGTTGTCCACGCATGCACATCCACATAGCCTGCACTAATTCTACTAATGTTTTCAGGACTTCGTACCTTTGCATGACTACCAATATTAGCTTTCTTGGGCCTCTGTTATATTTTCTCCATGTCTAAGAGTGCTCATTTGTAATCTTTCCTCACCTCCAGCTTCTTCTCTACTGTCTCAGTGCAAATAAGTGATAAGCTATACTGCATCCCGATTTAGATACTTGATAGGTCTCCTGTGTGATACATTCATCCAGTAACAAATCATATAAAATAGCATCAGTATGTGAAAAAGCAGTCAACATTTTATTAAATGAAACTATAGAATAAGTGTCACTGTGCAAAACAGTGTCAAACATTTTCCCCACATAATCCAGCTAAATCAAAAAAACAATCACTTCTCACTTGTCTGGTTGCATTACAAGAAAGGCTATATTGTTAGATATTGTCTTTAGTAAGTTATTTCCAAATGTATCCAAATTATAAAAAGGATCTTGAGGAGTGACCTTAGCCAAATCACAGAATTCTTGTTCACATTGTATTTGAAACTGAATTAATCCTGGATGTATATTCTGGTTTAATACCGATTTTCTTTTTAAATTACTGTGCTTCTCCAGGTAGACATTGTTTTACATTTAGTATTAATGATTCGGGATGTGATGAATTCATGTTTTTCATCACACATTAGGTTATATGTAGATTTTTTTATGACATTTGTATAACGTGGCAAGGAGACAATGAGTTTATAGGGACATTGTTTTTTTATTTGACAATGTCATTTTTAAAGTTTAGGCATGTAATATCTAGGGAAATATGCAATACTTGGATGTTAAAATCTATAAGAACAGATGTCATAGTTTCAGTCACAAATACACAAGAACCTCACATATTTTAATGGGTCCCTACACTATGATACTTGCCATCCATTTTATTAGAAGTACAATATTATTAGGGATCGTACGGAATCTTTGTTCAAATTATGACAGATTTGATTCTGAGCTGAGCAAACTGAACCAAAACATCTGGAGACAGATGTATTGTGAATTAAGGATTATATAGTGAAAGAGACATGGACAAAGTTTCCTCCTATCTCAGAAACAGAAGTATTACATTATAAAATGAGAGACAGGTAACATCATGAATACTATAATTAAAACATTTTCTTTTGATTGAATAGGAATTAAAATTATTAATAAAAATTCGTTTGTAATACTGGATTTATTAAAGCCAAAAATTGGTTTTACTCCTTTCTTTAATTAATTGAAATATTGCAGTGTTAAAAAACATACTGGAGAATGTTAGATTGATCCCAGGAGGAAAACATTTTAAAATGACATGATATGGAAACTGCAACCAATGTCCTTTTATATATGATGGATCTTATATTATTTTAGGAGATTATAAAAAGATTAAACTGTGTAGAGGAAAATTTAATTGCCAAACTAAGGGGGTGATGTATGCAGCAAAATGTTTTTCGAGTACTGATTACTATGTTGGGAAAAAGGAACAATGATTATGTAAAAGGATATATAAGCATATGGATCTAGGACTGTTGAATGAAAGTTCAACAGTCCGAATCCACTATCACTGAACAAACTTTAATGAAAGTGCTTTCACCAAAAAAGCGCTTTCACTAAAGTGTGATAAAAAAAAAGAAAACATTAAATCTACTTTTACGCAGAGGGGCAAGCCCCTCTGCACCCCCCACATCCCCCTACTTTAACATTCTCATGCTGAGATCGTACTACAGTGGGGAAAAGGGAACTTTGCCTTATCTGCACCATAGTACAACCGGCACATACTTACGTGAAAATGCTGCTTTGGTGAAAAGCATTTTTGTGTAAGTATCCCTGCCCATTCGCGATTTGGTAAAAAGTGCGTTCATGCAAGAGTCCTAGACCCAAGCATATGCATAGTATTCAGAAACTATATATATCAAATTCTTTACCAAAATAGAGCACTAGTTGTGCAAACTTTAAGAATTTTTTTTTAGAACAGGTAAAACAGAAACCTACAGATGGTAGATGGCAAGACATATTGGAGTATAATGAGTTAGCATGGCAACTCTGTTTAGCTGGAGTGGTTTCTATCAATTCAGTGCTTCAATTGAATGAGCTAGGATAAAGTAATTTTACGTTCAGTATGGTCTGTTTTTATTAAAAGGAATTTTAATTGTACTTTCAGGTTATGTATTTTGATATGAATGATGCCATTTCCTATGTGTAGGATATTTAAAAAGTGATGGGGTATACAAGACAGTTTTTTTTTTTGCTTTTTTTTTCAAATATATTTTTGAATTTTACAAACTTTTCAAACATACAAAGGAAAAACTGTAAGTCATTACAGGAAGCAGTAAAGTATAGGTATATATATATATATATATATATATATATATATATATATATATATATATATATATATAAATAACAGTTAGTACAAAAACTATGCATTTATAAAACAGCAGTTATTTTACAGGGAAACTTACATCTTAGAGAATAATATAAGCAGTAAAGACCCCCAATAACCTATTACAGTCAGAATCTAGAGATACAAATGGAAAATAGAAAATGGCTTGGAAGGAGGAGTATATGACTGTCTTAAGAAGAAAGAAAAGCGGTAAGGAGGGTATATCCATATAAACCAACTATTTACACCATGTACAACTATTTATACCATATTTGCAATATATTTACACCATGGATACCAGAGGATAACAAAATAATGTAACAAAATACTTTGTAAAATCAAAAGTTACAGTGTGATGATAACAATGTCTAATGATTATAGGGCCATATATGATATCGATGGAGGATTTTCTGGAATGTAATGTTAGTGCCCCACAATTTGGAAGATTATTTAGTTTGGATTAGGTCAAAAAGGCTACACCAGTAATTCTGAAAATGTTATTTTTTTTCTTTTTGTTATTATTGCATAACTTATGTGCAGATATGTATTTGATTGCCATTGCTGTAAAGTTTTCCCAAGCTATTGCTGAGGGATTGACCCAGTTCTTGTCTATAAAATATTTGAGAAGAGCACAGGCCATAACACAGATGTGGCGATGAATACCCTTAAGAGATTTAGGAATTATATTTAGAATCATGGTTTGCCAAGAAAATGTGTTTGTTTTCGTATCCCATTTTTTCCAAATGAGTTCTGAGAGAACACCAAAGTTTGTAAATATTCTTACAGCTCTAAACGATGTGGAAGTATATCTACATGTGGGAGGGAACAGAAAGGACAGGTTAGATTTTTATTGTATCCAAATTTTAGTAAGACTGCTGGGGTATAGTAGGAATTGTTGTTTATCATAAGTTGAGTGTAAATTAGGTTTTTGAAGGGGGTTAAATTCAGGGTATTATTGATTGCTTCGCACTTAGACTTCATAGAGATTTCTCCTTGTATGCTGTCCCAATATTTGGAAAATAGAAGTGAATGATTATATTTAATGATTGACACAAGTTTATAGGTATTCAAAATCATTTTGTTCCATAGGGAAAGTGTTTTAATGATCAGATTGTGATACTGTATCGTCATGCTCCTTCACTCTATAGCAAGAGAATTTTTGTTTTATAAGTGAGCTAATTTGTCTTAAGATAGGATCATATTTGTTAGGAGCACCAGATAAGGCTTTGACCTCAGCAACATTTTTAGAGTTATAAAAGTGCCAAACTATGGCTTTCTTAATAATATGGAAGTTTGTTAGATCAATCGTTTTATTATTGATTTTTAAGTTAGAGTTTAGGTGAATAGGTTGGCGAATGGGAACAGTACTGTATAAATTTAAGGAGGTCATCAGAGTTTGAAAGATGCAAATTTTGTTCTTTAGTGTAGACAAGATCTTGAACTTGTAGTCACCATCAGGTGCTAGAAATGTGACAGCATATGGATTAAATTTTAATGAATATATATAGTTGCACCAGATTTTGATCCAGATTGGGTACCAGGATTCAGCAGAGGGATCATAGCAGGCTATGTGAATTAGATGGCTAGCATTAATGATGTCGTAATATAAATGAAAGTCCGGGAGACTTAAACCACCTTTGGTATTTAGGGTAATTAGTTTCCTGTATGATATTCTGGTTAATTTAGGTAACCATAAAAACTCTGAGATTGTGATTTCCATTTTTCTGAAAAAACCTTTTCGGAACATTTAAGAAGATGGAGTTAAAATGAAAAAGGATTCTAGGCAAAATATTCATTTTAATGATAGCGGATTTTGATAGCAAAGAAAGATTGATGTTTTTCCATCTAGTTAGATCATTATTTATCTGATCCCAGACTCTATATAGGTTTGCTTTTATTAGTTCTTGGTGAGGGTGTGTGAAATTTATTCCTAGGTATTTGAGTGTATATTTGAGAGGAATGTCAGACAGGGGAAGTAATATTCTAAACGGTTTGCAGGGTTTAATGGAAAGATAGATGATTTTGCAGGGTTTAATTTATAATTAGCATTCTCAGCAAAAAGATTAATAGAATTTCGGATTTTATGAAAATCAGTGTTGGAAGCTCAAAATAGATGTTTAGGTCATCTGCAAATGCAGAATAATTTATATCAATGTTGAAGACTTTTGGGATATGGTGATAAGTCTTTTGTTTAACCCAGAGAAGGAAAGGTTCAAGATATAAATTGAAGACATAAGGTCAGAGTGGGCAGCCCTGCCTAGTGCCATTGGTAATTTTAATAGAGCATTGTTATAAAGCATCGTAATAGTGTTGATAATAAGATCAGGAAAGTTAAAGTATTTCATGGTTAGGTAAAGGAACTTTAGATCAATGTTATCAAAGGCTTTGATAGCATCTAGCGTGAGTGCATAACGCGGGTGGTTATCACATTTTAGAAACAGCATTAATGTGTTTAAGGTAAGAGTATTGTCACACAGCTGCCTCTGTTTCATAAATCCCAACTGTTCAGAAAAAATGCCTCTAGCTATAACTTTCTGAATTCTATTAGCGAAAATGGTAGATAAGATTTTGATATCAGTGTTAATAAGGGCAATGGGCCTATAGCAGAGAGGGTTGGACTTGTCAGAGTTCAGTTTTGGGATGAATATTGTTTTCAAATTGTTCATATACTTATTGGTAATCCCTTTAGAAATGATATAATTATACATGGCAAAGAGAGCTTTAGAAAGGTGACGACTAAAAGTTTTAAAAGACTGTTATTCTGATGAAGTCTCTGCTAAGTGTAGGATAAAAGCTCTCAATAAATTTTGTTAGGACACTATCCAATGACATTTCTGATTGTTGGACAGTGACTCATCTCACATCCTAACTATGTGGTTAAGACAGCTATGCCTTGCAAAGTATGTGTGTAACATACCCACACTGCACTACTCAGCTCATTCAACTGCATCCATTTGAAATATATTTACAAACAAAAATATTGACTTTCAAATAGGCATGCATTCCCAGGGCTAATTAAAATCACACACATGCAGGTCCCTCTGAAGTGTGTCTCCATTCATTCTGAAATTAGTATATCTCTAATTTCCATGCTTAAAAAGTAGTTCTCCTGTGGCAATGTCAATTAATAAGCTAAATATCAATATTTGAATGCTTTATCCCTTGGGTTTTATTCCCAATTGGTACAGCAATATTTTAACATCATGTAAGCCCCAATATCACAATATGTCACAATTCATCCTCTTTCTCCTTATAAACTGCAAAGATTAAAAACCATGTCATTAAACATTCCATTGTTAAAGAGTTGAACATCTGTCAGTAGGTTGAGTGCCACACATGACAAAGCTCAATGCCATGTTTCATTCCATTACTGCTATGTGATGTAAGTAGTGCCAGTATGGCTGCCAAGGAACCCATCTGCTTTCAACTGGACAAATTCAGTTGGCAGGGATGTATGCCTTTTCACACAAGCAGTTACACATGAGTTTTGAAATGGGCACTAATTCAGATATATTTTCTTAGCTTGACATTTGCAGACATGGCTGGTATGGGAGAGAATGGTGCTAAATTTAAAGCACAAGGTGGGGTGTTTAGGAATCCAGGATATTTGTTGCACTCCTCTTGAAGTGCTACAGCTGTAGGCTGCTGCAGGGGAATTATACTGAGTAATAAAAGTAAGAGCACTGACAGTACCACAGCTGGGAAATTTATTACAAAAATAAAGAAAAAATCAAAACAAAGTAACAAAGAATAAATCCTTACAAAACAGTGGTAAGCACTTTCAGGGATCTACCCCTTTATCAGACAACAGTTAAAAATACCATAATTCATTAAATACTGGAGGTTAGTCACATGATGTTTCGAAATTTCAGTTGTACCCAATAAGGACATAACAATTAGTGCATCAGTACATATTAGCACAGTTATGCAAATAAAAAGACCATACACTAAAGGAATTATAGCTAAGATAAATAAGAAATGTGTATAATCTTGTATGGTGTATATGGTGTATATATAATATATATAATGAAAACCTGATAATTCTAGCAACAACACTATATATCCATATATATATATATATATATATATATATATATATATATATATATATATATATATATATATATATATATATATATATATATATATATATATATATATATATATATATATATATATATATATATATATATATATATATATATATATATATATATATATAGACAATACTAGTGCATCCAGCTTATATAGATACATACATTAAAAATTTTAATATGAAATATAAAATGCTAATATATATAGAAATAAATAATCAGACAATCTAAAATACAATGTAAAAATTATATAGAAAATGTATTGTAACATATTAAAAATCTAAAAATTCAAGAGAATCAATATTTCAAAAGTCGAGCTTTTAAAAAAGGTTTAAGTGACACCATTTGATTCAACCCTGGGGGCTTGTTTGCATTAAATCTAATAATCCATCTCTGCTCAGCAGCTTCTGTGTCATTGGATAAATTACCCCACCTTAATTTCTCAGACAATATTTGAAAAAACAGAAATTTAAAAATATGTTCAGGTCCTGTATTCATGTTGTGCATAACAATCATACTATTCTCCTTGCAGTTCCTAATATCCCTATAATGTTTGAGGATCCTGTCCTTCAAGCATCTATTGGTCTTACCTATGTAGAAGCTGTAGCATACTACACAGTAGGCAAATTAGACCACGTTTGATGTGGTACAATCAGCTTAGAGATTACTGCTATGACTGAATTTCTTTGAGGGATGTGTAAAAGTCCTGCCATTGTGTATGTGTTTACATACTCCACAATTTCTACACATGTATGTGCCCAATATTTTATTTTTATATATATATTTATTTCTATATATATATTAGCATTTTATATTTCATATTAAAATTTTTAATGTATGTATCTATATAAGCTGGATGCACTAGAATTGTATATATATATATATATATATATATATATATATATATATATATATATATATATATATATATATATGCATTTTTTACATATTTATTATATATGTATTGTTTGGGGATGTACTCTTGAATTATTGAATGAATTTTTTTTAGATATTTAAACACCACTACTTCATTCTTAAGATTTGAGATGACTAGCTCATCAACTGAAATACATTTCTTGGATGTACATTTAAGCTCTGTAGATAGTATTTTATCCACACAAATATACAAGAAACCAATCCACAAAAATAAATATTTGCATAAGAAGAGGATGCATCCTAACCATACATTTAAAGGTATAGTAAAGAGTCAGTATTACGTACTTAGCAGATTGACTACCAAAGACAATGTATGCATGGAGCTGTTGCACAATATGAATTATGAGTTTCAACAGAGGAGTTATGACTCTAAGTTATTAATGGAAGAAGAAAAAATGGTTCTTGAACAAACAAAGGACAAAGCTAGGCCTTACTTTTCAGCGTTACATGATGGTAATGATGTCTCCAGAAATAATATTAATTATTTGCAATATACCACTACCTATAGTCGATGTACTTTTGAGGTTAGAAAAATAATTTCTAACACCTGGGGCATTCTAACAGCTCTGCCAGATTTAAATAACTTTATTCCATCATGCCCAAAATTTGCATATAAGAATTCCACAAATTTAAAAAAAATTATGTTATAAAGATCTTCGACATAAGACATAAGACATAAGACATGAAGTAGGTTGGAATTTCATAGAAAAGGCACTTATCCATGTATGAATTGCTCTGTATGTAGTGTCATATGCAAAAATAATACATTTATACATCCTGTTACACATAAATTGTATTCTTTTACTTGTACTGTGACTTGCATTATTACTAATATTGTTTATTTAGCCACTTGTGAAAAGTGTCCTATGTTGGAAAATTAACTAGAAAACGATGTGAACGTATTATAGAGCATAGATCAGGCACCAAAAGATGTGTTTTAGCAAATGCTATAGCTAAACAAAACTTAGAATCTAGTAACACACATAACTTTGTATTTAGGGTTATAGATATTTATTTTACTAGTATGAGAAGGGGCGACAAAAATACTGATTTAGAGATGAAAGAATATAATTGGATTGTCAAATTGCAAGCTGACAGTGCCCCTGGTGTCAACTCTACAGTATCAATCAAACCTATTTTAAAGCGCAAACAATTATGCCTTAGGAAATGATTTTTATTATGTCTTAATACCATTGCCCTTTTATAGATCATATTATCCCTTTAAGAAAGATCCTTAAATTAATGTGATTGCTTTAATTAATGATTGTAATGTTATCCGGTTGGCTGTCTTGTTATTATGTGTTCATCAATTTTATTTAAATAGTAATATGTTGGAATGCATCTTGATCACACTGAGGAAAGAGCAATCTGAATGCTTTGTGTTTTTAAATTGTGCTTTTTAATAAATCTTTTGGATGTAACTTTGCCTTTTTTTGTTTGTTTGCTTTGGATTCTATTTTGAATGGCAAGCCATTACAGGCTTTTGTTTTTCTTGACTTAGAGATTAACTTGCCTCAGAGAGGTATGGGTTAAGTATGACTCAGGTGCAAATTCAAGCCAGAAATGCATTTTCAGTCCATCGTTCACTAGCATATTGGGCAAGCATACCTTAACCTTGATATCAAGCATGCAGCCATTCCCAAATAACACTTAATACTTGGATTAGGCAATGAGAATACCAGTTGAACTATCCCCCAGATTCATGAAGCTCGGCGCAATGCCAGTGTAAGGCCTGCACCAGCCGTGCAGCGTATAAATGGTGTAGTAGTGCCATATGCATATTAATGAAGGTGCGCCGCTACCACATCCACGTGCATAGGACACGTGCGCGAGTGCATGGGGCGTTACTAAGCTGTGCCCGGAGGCGTGTCAATGTTGGCTGGCGATGAGCAACCTAAACTGCTGAATATTATAGCCTGCCTGCAATAGTAATCGCACCTATCAGTGTCCGTGGATAATGAAACGTATGCAAAGCATGCAAGACATTTCCCGGCCACACAAAATGGAGAACCAAACAGAAATGCACGCAACACAATATGAGTTCCCGTCCATGGAACAAATGATATTTAAAATCGTGTGTCCATAATGTACTGCACTGTCAGAAGTTATACCCAGTGGAAGTGAAGCACATCATGTCAGCGTGCTGCCAATACACACATCTAGCCCCATAGGCATGGTCACCAGCAGTCCCACAGTGGTAGTGATAGTACACAGCTGGGCAGCTGTGGCTATATAACAACTGTAAAGAAACCTGACAGTCCAAATTGTATACCAAACACACGCAAACATATGTATATTAAAATGTGCTATACACATCATCGTAACCATCACATACACATAGGATGCCATATGCGGAACCGGGATATCCAAAAGCAGAACCCATGCATACAAGTGCAATACACAACAACCCCTGTATAGCACATAACCCGCACCCATGTCCGAATGTCCACCAAATCCAGCTACCAGCCTTGCGCATCCGTACACCTACACATAGCGAGTATTCCCCATATGTAGTAGGAAAGTATCGTCCTAGGCAGTGACAGGATTGCAAATATGTATCCCACGTTTGTAAACATCCCATCACAGGTACGTAAATTCAAATGCCCGCGCGTTAATGTTTCGGCAAAATGTGTGTACCTCCCACATGGGATAAGTAACATGTTGAAACATCAGAGTTGTTCACACGCCATGGTGTCCATAACTGTACACAACTGGACAAAACATGCATGTGTAGTCACGGTACTGTTCAGTTTCTACACAGACATGCAAAACATACTACGCAGGATGGAACAGCTGTCCACCATGCAGGTCACCCCACTAGGGTCGCCACCTGTTCAGATGGCCAAGGTGGGACATCCCTTGTAGAAATGTGAGAATTTGCATGATGAAACATACCCCCGACCAGTGCAATGGACAGAATTACATGTGTATGCCAAGATAAATGCTTATTCCATAGCATTTGAATAGCTTATGCTATCCCAAATAATAGTTATATGTACCAGATACAAAATACCTGTATCATGCAACTAGTAAAGAAAATAAGAAATATATTATTGTCTTAAATTCACAGGACATTTGCCATGTCTCAGGTGTCGTCGCAGGACACAACTGTCCAAAGTGGGACCTCTCCTCACAAAGAGGAACAAGTGGTATCCCTACTCCCTACTGAATTATCGACAGTATATATTCAACTCAATCACATACCAACACCACCTCTCAACTTATTACAGCAACAAAACCTGGACAAAGCCTAAAAGGATGGGTGGACAAATAGGGACAGATGTAATTACTGCTCTCACAAACTTCGAAAGTTCACAGAATAATAGTATGTACATTAGCATGAAATGTTGTGAAGGATGTGGGGTAGTCCCCGAATATTACAGAGGTCCGTACATTTATACTGTAACAAACCTTCACATATGTTGACTGTACTACTGCATGCCTGTAGTTAATTCATAGTTAACTCATGTGCAAAATAATGATCCTCGTATGAATGAATACAGGAAATAGTCAAATGTGAATGGGAACACCACTCACCGTGGATTATGTATTGTAACCACCCCCACCCATATTATGTATTGCCAACATTATAAGCTGCTGACAGGTGCCCAAACACATGTGTCTGTAAACACAGATTAAATGTTTAAAATGGACAAACCCTGTCCATGTGCTTTGTCTGACATTTGAACACAGTCAGGGCAGTTCCATTCACCAGGTGGACAAGCCTAAACCCAGATCACCACATGAACACCCTGACAATTAAAGACCTGTATGTGTCAGGTCTATAAGCCTTTGGGTTCTGAATATCCCTGCAGTGATTAAATATGCAGCTTGGGTCCAGAGCAGTAGGGAATAGGGAATATGTAACATGCAGTACTGCATTTTTCCCAGCAGGAGAATGGATGCCTGTGATGTAAGTGAAGCGGTGAGGCATATGTTAATGTAGCTATGTACTATGGGTATGCATATAAATGAGTCAGAACACCAAACGTATAGTGGTTACAGCATCCGCCCAACGTGAATGCAGTCCCGGTTGAACTACGACTACAGCACATATAATGTGAAAGTGTAATGAATGTGTCTGTGCTGTACAGACAGTTAAATATGTAAAGGTGAACGTGTGTTAAGCATACATCCATTAACTGGATTACAGATAATATACTGGTACTGTCACAAGTAATAAAGCCCACGTAAGCACAAAGACTTAGTAAACATATATAACCCACAATAAGGATATGCATGCATGCCTGTGCGTAACCCACAATAAGGAAATGCAAGTGCGCCTGTGCGTGTGTGATCCGCTCACAGCATAGTAAATGAATGCTGTTTCCCCCACGTTAGTTATACATGGCTCAAACCTGTTAACCTCGTAAAGTATGAAACCGGACAAAGCCATGCAAACTACCGGTACAAATAGGGACAAACCCCAGATATGTGCCAGAACAAACATAGAAAGTGGATAGAATAATGGGTGTGTCAGTAGCATGGATTCTCTGAAGGGTATGCAGTTGTAACCCGAACTGCTTGCCAGAATTCCCCACTGTAAGTCCCAAATGAAATGCCACTGCACTGCCAGATAGACACAGGTTTATGTAAAACACACCAAAGATAAAGGGGCAACCAGCTGTACACTCTGCGACAATCTGTACAGTGGAAAGGTATGGTATGGATATAGATATATGTGTATACACATAATCCACAGATGTAAACCAAAGCAAGTTGTGAAATGAGGATTGTACATGCATATATGTACACACAACAGACTTATGTCCCGTTGATATGACATATGTACATAAATAGGCCACGTTATAGCTAATATGGGTAGACAAACAGACATGCACAAAAGGTGAATAAACCGCGGCATTCCAAACCATTGGCCAGAAAGTGACAGTCCAGCAAGTTCTACACTTTAAACATGCAGATAGGTGCCCATTGCAGGACTCCAAAAATTGATCCATACGTAGTGTCAACCGACAGTGACGCAAAATAAGTGACCTCAGCAAATACGAAATAGCTGTACATGCAACAGTATCAGGTGCAAGGGGGATGACACATGTGTCGATAGAATGTATGATGTACGAACTGATATCCGGAGAGTGGGGAGTGCATATAAGTGTCTTCACACTTCAGTACCACACACATTAAACATGTGTAGTGGGTACTGTAGAGGGTTGTCAGGTATGGGAATCATGGGTATGCAGAAATGGGCCTAGGTGTTGTTTGGCAGAGATTTCGTAGGGCTGCCCCATGGGAGTGATGTGGGTATAGCACATGCCTATATTCCCAATAATGGGGCAAAACATCCACTGGATATTGCGTAAACCTTTTTGGCAATATGTAGTGCCCTATATCAGTGTCATGTAGGCGATTATCATGGATGGACATGCGTACGACCAAGATGGTACCCATAACTGGCAAACTGTCAGAATAACACAGCTGCACTAAGGCATAGTACATGAAATACAAATAGGAACTGTATTAGATATACCCCAGACAAAGTCAGAACATTGTGAGAATACTGGCGTAGCCATGAATATGGATGTTATGAGTGTTACTAATCATGTAATGGAAATGTCAGTCACTATTATCTACCGCACAGTTCGTAATGCCTTGCCAGCAATTTACCAGAAAGGCACATCACTATGACAAATGTAACAAGGGCAAAGGTCAAACGTCAGGGCATTTACCCATAATGTGTACAGGTTAGGGGTATGAAGGTAACCTGTCCAAAATACATGTACAGAACTAGTGATACTAGGAGGACAGGTGAGAAGAAAGACATCAGGACAAATGAGAACACATGTACAAGTCATATGCATGTACTCCGACAAATGTGAATGACAACGTATGCCCTGTGAATGTCAATGTGGAAGGTTAATAGACACAAAAGTAATGTGTCCCTCAGGGTGTCATGCAGTGTCACCGTAACAATGTCCAGTTCCCCATACTCGTACGTGAGCTCTGCCACTGATGGAAAGCGCAAATACTGGCGCACACATACGGTACATGATAGACCAATTAGTGTGGATAAGCAGCTGTTGGCCTATGTGAGGAATACAACTGTCTGGCTGTGTGTGTCCTGCAATATAAATGTAATGGCATGTGGCCTGTGATGCCACCATACAGTGTGTGTATTGGTGTCAGAAAGTTGATATTTTGCATCAGACACATACTCCGCAACTGTACAGATGTACGCAGAATGTGCAGAGTTCTGCCTCATATGTTTGGTGTGTTCCACGTAACAACAGTAACATTCTGGCACTTTCATGATAACTGAAGACATGAAATAATGACAAACATGTGATTAAGACACCAAATCCGACAGAAAAGCCATAGTAATGCAAAACCTATTATTGTGTCAACTATCTATGTTTGTAAGAGCAACATGTCAATACTGCCCCTATGTGTCCCACTATCAGATAAGGCCTTGTCCAGAAATTTGCTCTAGGAGGTGGAGTGGTATGAACAGAAACAGATACATGTGTGAGGAAACAGCAATATCGACTGCAAGATAATGCAGAAGGTATGAAATGCGCTGCAGTAGGACGTGCAGTACTGTCCGCATGTATGTGCTGACATGTCAAATGACACAGCAGTCTACATGAAGAACCTATAGGGCTGTCACCTTTACAAATGATGATAGTGGGACATACCCAAAGCCATGCACACAGCACAAATAGACATACACACATCAAAACTAGGCCATGATACATGAAGCCTCCGGCATGTATGAGTACAGTGAGAGTACAGCAAGGATAGATGTCTGCCAAGATATACAGCAAATGCGTGTAAGGGCGTGTAACACCGCCCGTAACACGGACGTTGCATGGACAATGTTGGGATTTGCAACATACCCCATTGGTATGTGAAAGCTATGCAAATATGCGATACATGAAACAGTCAGCTGTCCATGCTAGAGCAGAGTTATGGGCAGAAAATAGATTATATATATGTGTATATATATATATATATATATATATATATATATATATATATATATATATATATATATATATATATATATATATAAAGAGAGAGAGAGAGAGAGATACAGACATACACACACACGTGTGGCAGGGCTGGTAATTGAACCTACACATTACTACCCTATCACATTACAGCATGACGCATATACATAACACACTACCGAGAATACTAAACACAGCAGACACACAGGCATTCAACTAGGCACGTGTCAACATCCGCAAAGACAAAGACATCAGCAGGATATATCTGTGTAGCAAAGTGTCTAAAAGCATAACCTGAGTCCCCAGATGGATGGGAGCATGCACACACACACACACACACACACACACACACACACACACACACACACACACACACACATCTGGCAGACCTGGGAATCGAACTTACACCTAACTACCCTATCACACTACAGCATGACGCATTTACAGAAAGCACTACAGAGATTACTGAACACAGCACTCCCAGAGGCATACTTCTAGGTGGGTGACATCATCCGCAAAGGCAAAGACGCCGATAGGGAATGTATGTGTTGTGAGGCATCTAAAAGCATTACTGGGTCCCCAGGCAGCTGGAAACACACACACACACACACTTGGAAGGGCCGGGAGTTGAACATACACCTACCTACTCTAACACACTACAGCATTATGCATTTACAGAACGCGCTACCAAGATTACTGAACACAGCACTCCCAGAGGCATACGTCTAGGTGGGTGACATCATCTGCAAAGGCAAAGATGCCGATAGGGAATGTATGTGTTATGAGGCATCTAAAAGCATTACTGGGTCCCCAGGCAGCTGGAAACACACACACACACACTTGGAAGGGCCGGGAGTTGAATATACACCTACCTACTCTAACACACTACAGCATTATGCATTTACAGAATGCGCTACTGAGATTACTGAACACAGCACTCCCAGAGGCATACTTCTAGGTGGGTGACATCATCCGCAAAGGCAAAGACGCCGATAGGGAATGCATGTGTTGTGAGGCATCTAAAAGCATTACTGTGTCCCCAGGCAGCTGGAAACACATGCACACACACACACACACACACACACACACACACACACACACACACACACACACACTTGGAAGGGCCGGGAGTTGAACATACACCTACCTATTCTAACACACTACAGCATTATGCATTTACAGAATGCACTACGGAGATTACTGACCACAGCACTCCCACAGGCATACTTCTAGGTGGGTGACATCATCCGCAAAGGCAAAGACGCTGATAGGGAATGTATGTGTTTTGAGGCATCTAAAAGCATTACTGTGTCCCCAGGCAGCTGGAAACACACACACACACACACACACACACACACACACACACACACACACACACACACACACACTTGGAAGGGCCGGGAGTTGAACATATACCTACCTACTCTAACACACTACAGCATTACGCATTTACAGAACGCGCTACCGAGATTACTGAACACAGCACTCCCAGAGGCATACTTCTAGGTGGGTGACATCATCCGCAAAGGCAAAGATGCCGATAGGGAATGTTTAGAGAGTGAGCGGTCTGAAAGCATATTACCGTCCCAAGGTAGACGTACTCAAACACGGCAGTGCTGTCATCAGGCCAACTAAATATCTACGGAGCACAACAACACTAAATAGATACAGGATGCACCACAGACAGTACACCCTTCGAGAGAGCAACCAGTGTGTTCAATGTAGGCATCCATCGTGACATTGAAAGTGGACATCTGGTGCCTGGATCACCACCATGGCTATACAGGATGTCAATGGCAATGTCCACACGCTTAGTATCACATGTCTGTTTGGAATGTACTGTGTCCATCTACACAATGGCATACTGGGCATGCTCACACACTTAGCAGTTGCAAAGGGCCATCTTGCATGCACACAGAGTCTAATCATGGAAGGGTGCAGTGTAGAATGTACTGTGTGTCCATCTACACAATGGCATACTGGGCATGCTCACACACTTAGCAGTTGCAAAGGGCCATCTTGCATGCACACGGAGTCTAATCATGGAAGAGTGCAGTGTGGAATGTACTGTGTGTCCATCTACACAACGGCGTACTGGGCATGCTGACACACTTAGCAGTTGCAAATGGCCATCTTGCATGCACACGGAGTCTAATCATGGAAGGGCGCAGTGTGGAATGTACTGCGTGTCCATCTACACAATGGCATACTGGGCATGCTCACACACTTAGCAGTTGTAAAGGGCCATCTTGCATGCACACAGAGTCTAATCGCGGAAGGGCGCAGTGTGGAATGTACTGTGTGTCCATCTACACAACGGTGTACTGGGCATGCTCACACAGCAGTTGCAAAGGGCCATCTTGCATGCAGACGGAGTCTAATCATGGAAGGGCGCTGTGTGGAATGTACTGTGTGTCCATCTACACAACGGCGTACTGGGCATGCTCACACACTTAGCATTTTCAAAGGGCCATCTTGCATGCACACGGACTCTACTCATGGAAAAGTGCAGTGTGGAATGTACTGTGTGTACTGGGCATGCTCACACACTTAGCAGTTGCATAGGTCCATCTTGCATGCAGATGGAGTGTACACACAGAAGGGCACAGTAAGGTATAACTGCCCTCACGTACAGGGCAGTCACACATGCAGTGACCTGTATACACACACAGCTGCCATCACAGCTGTCACAGGTCAGGTCACACACGTACACACTGCAGTGTACACTGTAGCTTTCAAGTCAGCACCATGTCATTGGTGCAGCACTACACAGCCTTACGGTCCCACAACACCATGTGACACATGACCACTGGGCTGTACAGCGGTGTACACCAGCTGTGCAAAGTACACACGTACCAACAGGGATCCAACAGGTGTTATGCATTGCAATGATACCAGTATAAATGAACAGGTCAGCTCAAGACATACCATGGCCCTTACACAGCTGTGACACCTGACTGTTGCTGTACACCAATGAACACACATCTGGGTATGTCATACATGTGATTGTGTGGATGTGTGCATGGACTGCACACACAACACATACATACATAGCCTTTGATGTACCTTGTGCATAACACTGGCCTAATCAATGCTACACATGCAAATTGAAGGTGGGCCCATGTCTGTTGAATGCTCACACTACAGGGGGGAGCAGTGTTGACTGGGACACATACCCTTGTACTGGTCGCCTGTGACACCCGTGATATCATACCGCAGTCCATGTGTTATGTATGTCAACATACATGTCCAACAATAGCAATGCATACAAACATGGCAACAGGAGACCCATGTGACATCTGTACTGTGCATGCAGCAAACATGCATGTGTAGTGGCCGATGTCCGTAACATAGTGGCACCTACCTACGACATGCAGACGCAATGCAGACCCATCATTGACATCTGTATATGGTGACATACAAACAGCACATATGGAGGGATGTGTGTACATAATGTGGTGAACCACCTGTCTAGATGTATGTGTGCAGGGGGTGGCTCACAGTTGTGTCACACACCATCCTATCATGCCATGTGCAAACAGTATGATATGTCGCTGTTACGTGACGGTGCTGACATAATGCATACACAGTGGTCAGGTGTTAACAACTATATGTCACATGGCACCTGTAACACCTACATCCTCCCATGTGCATATAGCAGCACATTTGCCAGATATAGTGCTGGTACACATAATGCAATCAATGCCGCTGCATGTCGATCAAATGTGTCATCATATGGCAGGTGTATCATTCCCAGCACTGCCATGTGTGTCCGAATGTGTGACCAGGGATGCCACATATTGCGGGGAATATGTCCCAGTTGCTACACATCCCTGTACACCATTGTAGAGATCTGTACATACGTCAATGTTGGAAGCATGACGTTGCGGTGAGGTGCATTACACACATTGGCTGTCCGTATACACATGTGTGGTCACCACAGTGTGTGTGTGTCTGTATGTATGTCTGGTGCTTGGTGTGAGTGTGTATGCTAATATACGGTGGGAAATGATCACTAGCCCCACGTGGTGACTAACCCGTAATGGTGATGCATTGCACAACCCTGTTGATGCCATAGGTCCCAGCCATACTGGCTACCTGTGCATGTCCCTTCTCTGTGACACATCGTGTGGGTGCATAGTACTGTGAGGGTGATGACCACACAGGCAAGGGTCCCCAGCTGCGCACTATGGGGTGTGCGTTATAGTGGTGTACACACTGTGAATGCGGCCATGTTCCCGTACTGGTACAGGGTCCTACTGCTGCACAGTGTGGCCTCCAGCTACCATGTGACACCTCACATCATCATTGGCCAGGCCGCTGTTTACAACCCCTGCACCATGTCACCATACCTGTAATGTGTCCTGCTATGTATGTCACGTCTCTGTCCAGTGCAGACTGTGGCACTGACCACATGCGTCAGGTGCAGTATATGTGCGGACATCTGTGTCATGTTGGTGTGTCCAACAGTCAGGTTGAGGGTACATGTAGCATGCTGATATTGCCAGACGTGCCTGTTTGTAATCCACAGTTACACGTGGGGGACTGCAAACACTGCTACCTGTAGGCACATGCAAGTACACCATAGGAGGGAACCAGGGTATCACAACCAACATGGTGCTACAGATGTAACCGAGACACATACCGTGAACACATCACAATGCATGCTGCACCTGCACTACATGGTATGACTGGTGCATGTCGACAGTACACAACCTATGTCAAATACACAACTCAGTATTCACACACAACCACTGCAACATACACATCCCTCACTATGCATACACAGGTATTACATACACCTCTCACTATGCTGTTCACCCTGTGCATCAGAATATTTGTGCATAACCCTGCACTGATGGTGTGGATGACAGGGATGTGGCACAGCCTTCATCATATGCACAGGGTGATATGTTTGCCAGGGGCATAGGCTGCACCAATGGATAACATCATGTGTGTGTGTAAGGGCCGGTGAGTTGACTGGACATGTCTGTGCAGAATGCATGTGGATGCTGTGGAGCCCTACAATTGTGTTTGCTGTGTGCGTGTATGTGTGTACACAGTTCTGCCATTTGTGATCCCTACATGGGGTATAATTGACAGCCCCAGATTGTACAGTGCAGGTTGTACAGTTCACTGTGTCCATCCATGCCCACGTGACCTGTGCCTGCCTGGGGTTGCATGGGCACTACCAGGTGGAGGTACAGAGTGGCTACTGTCTGATGACACATGTCTGCTGGAACCATGTCCCTGCTGAGACTGTCCAGGGCCACGTCCACGTGGCCTGCTGTGACCTGGTGTTGACAGTGCAGCACCAGCTGCACTGCTACTGCTACCGGCACTATGGGAGCGGCCATGTGAGGTGGCATGCTCACGTCGACCTACACTAGGTGGTGTTGCTGGCCTATGTCCAAGTGGCCTACGCTTCACTCCTACCAGGTGTTCCAGCACAGACAGCTCCCGCTCGCAGATTGCCATGCCTCGGTCAAGGATTCCGACCATTTCACCTAGTTACCTATCCAGAACATTAGCAATCTGCTGTTGAGCATTTGCCAATGCCTGGATGTTGTCATTTAGGGTATGGATAGCAGCCCTCTGCAGCCTCTGCCCTTCTCTGTTCTGCTGTTCAGCATGTGCCTGTGCCACCATTACAGTCTGGAACATGTGTCTGGTGATACCAGCTGCTGCACTCTGTCCTGCAGGTGCATGTCTGCCAGAGGTCCTCCTACGAGCAGCACCGGCCACATGCCTGTGTGGCACATCTGCAGTCCTTACACTGACACCATGGTGTGTAGACACACCTTCTGTAGCCACCACACGTTCCTGTTCCACGCCAGCAGACGCTGACTGTCCTTCCTCTATGGCCACCGGTGATGCGGTATGTGTTGGAAGCAGAACTGTGTGCGGGGAAGAGGGGGACATAGCTGGGATGGTAACCATTGGCAGATTCAGCCCCTGACAACCCTGCCTGTATCTCATGCATATGTTCATCACCGCTAGTATCTGTGGGGACACTAACATCAGATGGACCGCAGGAGGGTAACACACCTACATCACTTGTGAATGCAAAGAAATACTGTAAAGTACAATAGACACAGACACACACACACACAAACACACACACACACACACACACACACACACACACACACACACACACACACACACACACACACACACACACACACACACACACACAGACACACACACACACAGACACACACACACAGACACACACAGACACACACAGACACACCATGCATGTGATTTGTCAGATGGCATGCAGCATGCCTGTGATACAGCAGAGGGCATGCAGCTCAGGCATTAATAGTGTTAGTAAGCATACTTCCCTGGGGAGCACACTACAGCAAGCAGGTGTCATATCAGTAGCCATGCAGTTCACACAATCATGGTAGTATGCATGCATCCCCGTGATACACCATGTGGCCCAGAACAGGATAACAGTACACATGGCTGACGTGACCTTGACATGTAATCTGCTGACATGTGCATTAACATGCATACATGTATGACACAATGGTGTCCTGACACATGTACAGCATCATAATGGGCTTCACATTGCAGTGTTGTGTGTATGCCCTACAGATAGACTGCATGTTTAGCAAATGTGCATGAGCATGGGAGGGTAGTGTGAGCCGTCTACATTGCTATACAGTGTGAAGTACAGACACTGTGCCATTGCATGGCAACATGAGGCATGTATGTTGCTGTAGAATGCATAATATGTACACATTGCATAGCCATAACTGCAACACAATCGTGATGTTCGACAGATCATATATGGTAGACTTCAGTGACACCTCCAGTAACTGTGCACAGGCTTTTAGGTTGTCCAGTGTACCACATCAACTGTATAATCGGTCAACTAAGACTATAATTGGACCATGTGTGGACAATGTGCAACAGGGTGTATACACACCCCAAGTACTGTGTGGCTACATGTCTCTGGCCATCCGCCATGGCCATGTGTGCACATGTGTTGGCCAATTGTGTGAGATGGGCATCTTCTCCACATGTCTGTGTGGTCCCATATGACATACACCCATACATGTCAGATATGTCACAATCCACAGGGCTGTGCAGGCAATGGGTTGTATGTTTGGTATGTGGGGTATAGGTCATGCGATAGTGTGACAATATTGCAGACAGAACACTACATGTCTGGGACATGTCAGGTGGCACATCACAATGTGTGTACCCAATGCAGGGGCATATGACACAATGGTGACACTTGTGGGCTGCCCATATCACAGCTCACTGTGTGGTACTGTGTGCCTACCACACATGTTGTTCCAATGCATACTACATATGTCTCCATTGTAGAACACCCCCACCGTTGAATGCACAGCTGACCACACATGTCGCATTGACAAGTACTGTGGTTTCAAGTCTGTGTATCATTACGTTTGTATATATTGCACATGGGTGGTGTGTTTGAATGCATGGTGGTGCTACCTGCATATCGCGACTGGAACAAACATGAGGTGTGCAAGTGTTAACTGGCCACATGGCAAATAGATCTACACTGTAACATGCCTGATACTGATGACAGTCTCACTTGCAATGGACCCATGTCTGTGCGGCATGCCAGAGGTACCTGTATAGGGGTGACACACCAGTATGAACATTATCCATGACTGTATGACAGCCACAGGTTGCACTGTGCATGTGAACACATTCACCTGTGTAATAGCATATAGTATGCACATGTGTGCATACACAACGTAGCATACTGTAGTATGCAGCATGTGTGTCTACATACCTGGCATATGTTGTTACTTTACATAATGTACAGTGACACATGCAACTACATGGGATATATTAGCCATATGTGCATTACTGACTTACCAGGCAACTCCAGGCTCATTGGTTGGGAGACACCCACCTCCACGATGGCAGCTAGTGTTTCTGGATACTGTTCCCTGGGTGTCCCCAGTTTGGCCAGTAGCTCCTCGGTGTGTGTGAGTGGGGGCTGGGTTGATGGCCCACCACCTGTTTCACCTTGTTCCCTGGCGATTGCAGTGGAACGCTGTTTTGCATGTCATATCAGGTCCGTGCAGTGTCTGCGCACCTGCTGGTAGGTGCGGTTATGGCCACCCACATCATTCACCCTCCTGCGTAGATCCTGCCACAGGTCATCCCGCTGCTGGGCATGCTGTGGCACATGGCTGAACAACAAGTCATAATTGCCATGGAGCTGTGGGATGAGGACATCATCCTCCTGGCGGGTGTATGCTGGGAGGTGTGTACGGGGCATTATCTGTAAAACATAATGATGGTGACAGGTCACAGTTTCAGAGATGTACAGAGATACTGCTGCACATACATTTCTTTGACATCTACTGCATCTGCACAATTATCTTTGCAAAGCATCATGACACTGACATGACTGACGTGTTTGTGTCACACATGTCACACCCATTATGCATTGGATATCATCACCATATATGTGTGTCACCTCATTACAGTGTTCATACTCCATGTAAATGCTGTCTTGCTGTGGGCATGTCTATTTGCCTGCACTTCTGTTCTTACCTATCTGCACATGCCTCGATGTGTCCACGGTACTACTGTTGACCTGGATGCTGTGTATATGTCACATATCAACACAAACACAGCCATAATGGACTTGAGCAGTGACAATGCACACATACGCATGGACACCTGTACATGCATGTGTTTTGCCATATACATCTACACAGCACTGTACAACTGTTCAACATCCTGACACAGATCGCCTGTATTACACATGTGATAGACATGGGACAATGGATAGTCAGACGACATTCGCAGGGATGGTCATCAACCATAGCATGTGCGGGCACAGTTTCCACGCTGTTACAGATGGCCATTGTGCCACCGCAAGCTGCATCAGTGCCACATTACTGATCCAGTCAGTTGATAGTACATCTACCATGCGGCCATCACACCATGTATGACTGGGATGACATCTGCAGCTTTGATGGACAGGGTTGCATGGTATGGCAGGAGTATGTCACATATGTGGCACAGGTATCTGTCCAGCCTGTGGCGATCCTAGTATTAGGACGGTGGCTGTCCATGACATATGTCATATAGATCAGGATATGGACATGTAGCATGTCCATCATCATGGTGTAGCAAATGTCATTTTGCAAGGTAGACAGTATGCTGCATAGTGGAGGTGTGGATTGTGAAGGCTGGTATCGCACATCCATGCATAGCCATTACCCCTTACAGGTGGTATGTGATCCAATATTGGTCACCACAGTGCTGTATATGCCTGGCCAGTGATCTCCGTGCTCATGGATGGCACCCTGACATGACATGGGTACCTAATATGACTACCTAAGGGGCCTGGAGAGGTCACCATGTAGTGGGGTGAACTGCACAGCACCATCCCTTACACAGTGTCCATAATGTTGACCACAGCCTAGGTAGTAGTTTATGGGTACAGGGATGTTCACCTAGCGGTGACACTGCTGGTATCATCCATCAGACTGTGCACATATGTCACACACCTCACCCACACAGCCCATTCTGTATGTTGTTCACAACACTGACACAGCTAAACTGATAGGTCATGGCCATTCACAGCCATTCACAGCCTTACATACACAGATGCCTAACATTTGTCTGTGTGGTAGGGGCTACAGTGAGGGTGGGGTACAACACATTAACCCTGTTCTACTGTATCTGGCACTGATGTGCTGTGCACATGTCACTCTTGCACCTTTTGTAGTTGTGAGTCTGTCAACAGGCCACTGGTGGAACACTCCTGTGACATGCAAAGGTATTTGTAATCAAATATCCGTGCTATCTTGTACATCTGTACTGCTAACATCTACAGTTCTAATGGTTCATGGACATGCACACCATACTCAGCAGGGTTATAGTGCCTGTAAATGACTGTCATCACCACTTATGGGATGATATTATCCAACACCCTATCTGTATTGCATGGTCATGCTAGTCACTTGTTCAGAACATGTGAGCATGTCATGAGCTACTGATTACTATGGTGCCCATTCCACACCATTTCCCACAGGTACACTGGCTGTCCTACACTTCCCAGCTTGCTTAAGGTACGACAGCTGTTGTACACACGTAACGCACATATCCTGTGGGACATGGTTGTATATACAGGCATGTCCAACTGTCCCGTACCAGTGCTACTGCCTGTCTATATGAGGGATATGTTGTACATGTGGCAATAGAGCAATTGTCTCATGTACACATTCAATGCTCACCTACCAACATACAGCACTACAGCCTGTGGGGGATGCACGTCTGCAGCCGTGCTGGACCCATAGCTCTCAAGTGTACCTCATTACGGGAACGTACCTCATTTGGGGTTCTAAAAGGTGCATGTTCCTCAAGGTTCCACATTGGAAGGGTCTGTCACACATTCATTGTTGTACATAGTTTAGCTGCTAGCCATGGCTAAATAGATGAGAATCATATTAATTCATTGGAATAGCTGTTTTATATGTAAGACCAGCCTATTTTAGCCATCATATGCCCTTCCTAGTTGACGCTGTTAGTAAGCCAGTTGTAAGTATTCCACGTTTTGCCCATTTGTCACACGGTATGAGGGCTAATGTTCCTCATTTTGGGGACAGGAGGCTGACAGCTATGGCTGGGGGTAATGCTGTCGCCAACCCTGACTGCATCTGACAGTCATTTGGGGATGTGTAACATTCGCAACACACCCCACCCATCACATAGTCTCACATGATCTACACCACTGGCCACATCTACGAGGACAACCTGTGCAGTACGTCTCCATACTCACTGTAGGCACCAGAGGTAGCCCCCATCATGGAAGACAACATCACCAGCTTATAGACCACAGACTCATGTGTGCCCACCACATACAGCCAATAGTGAGTTATAACATTCACAACACACCAGTCATAGCTGACTCTGTGGGTGTCACACTGCAGTTTCACACAGCAGGCTACACAAGGAGTTAGTCGCTTACATCTTGCTGTCGGGTAACTGCTTCTGCAACATAACCTATGCACCCATGCCACACCTCACCAGGTACGATATGTCTGTCATTCGCCATGTTAGTGTGACTGCCCTGTGATGGCACTTCACAGACTACGTGTGCAGGGACATGCAATAGCTCACCGGTCTTATAGCCCTGAGGGTGTGGGCTTAGCCCTGGGGAGCATTTTGCATTCATCTGGACATGATACCACTGTACAATGACCGACTGTGTCACTTTAACAGTTGACTTTGCTCCTATTATCATTCCACAGGCATGTGGTATCTGTCTGCTATGACTGTCCTGGTCAAACACAATGCTGTGGCACAGATGACTTGCACCTGTCGGCCCTGGGAGTACAGCTCACATGTAAGGCTCTTGCTGCTTCTATACTGCCTGTCTTGCACAGTTTCCAATAACTGTCACCGGCAGGGTGGTAACTGGCATGCGCGACATGGGGTCATGTGACACATTGCTTGCATCTTCCTCTGTGATGCACGCAGGCAAGGCACACCTTATAATGCACCACTCAAACATCTCTGCAGTGACTGGGACCTGCCTCTAGGCTCTTTAGAGCACACCTGCATTGACAGGTTATAGACAGACCATACCTTTCAGGCACATACCTGGACTGGCACACCCACAGCTGAGGGGTTCCCATATCCCACTATGTTTTGCACGCATCCTGGCAAGTTGCTTAGCACAATGCATCAGAGGTGCTCCACGTGCAACTAACTGTGTCCGGGACCGCTATACACATTGTAACAAGCGACAGAGTCAACATCATACCCCACTGGTAACATACCTTCTATGGTGGTATAGTGGACAGTGGGCCTCAGCTACTACTGATGTATGACTGACACTACCCCACACTTCACTGGGATAGCCACTCATGTACTGACACATCCATGAGTCATACCCTCCGCTCTGCTGGATCAACCCATACACACCACCTCCAAGACCTACATTACCCTTGGCATGAACACTACCACCATGTGACTGGTGTTACACACCTGGGGTTATCCCCTCATTGGTGGATTCCAAACATATGCTAATCTACCTTGTTAGCCACATCCTGGCAACACACCCATCACAGCATACACAGTACATATGTACTACAAAACCTACTACAGACATCTGCTGACAGTGGTTGTTAACATCATGACACCCGTGCAGATGGACAATGCACATACAAATGCTGACACATACCCCAGTGTACTTAATTAGCATGTACACAACTGCATGGATCATGCTATTCCACACAGAGCCATGATCGTACACACCAGATAACAGACGCCACTCTGGTGGTCATGTTCCACGGACATATGATGTACAACAACAGGTGTAGGCTGTTGCACAGTGGTGTACATTCCCATGTGTGGGGTGGCTCACTGGTCAACCATGGTGGGGCCACAGGGTCCCTCATCACATACTCCAAGACTAGCTACGTAAACATGACTGCCACACATTCCGGGGTGTACCACCAGGCATTATGGTGGTATGTCAATATTCGATGGCAACACCCACATCAGCTGTCACATACAACAGTCACTCAGGAACATTGCAGACCCAGGTATTGTTGGCAACATGCTGGAGGATGGATTCAATGCTGACAGTACACCCTCTCACTCACTACAGGGCCGCAATCCATACATGAACATTGTGGTGTCCCTGTGGTCAAACCTACACAGTACTGATCTACACTCTATATGTCCTGGGACACTGGCCCCATGTCACCTTCCAACGTCCCAGGCTGTGATGTCCACCAACCTCTGACTTGCATGTCTCCCCACTAGGCCAGCATATTCAGTAATAGCCTTGTTTCAGACATTGTAGCCCCTGAATGGCACACAGCAGAATTTATCACACTACACACAGGTGGCACCGCATTGCACGAGTGGGACTATTGTCCTACACACCTGACTGGACTGTTCTGCCTGGCTATGGGGCACATCATCAAGGACGTCATTCTCAGAGACATTGTTGGGCTCCCGTCCTCTGCTGCCACCCGGGTTGGGCTTGTTAAGGCCAGAGCATGGCCCCTACACATGGTGGACTCCTTTCATACAGTTACTAGGGCAGTTGCTGATGGTACGGGAGTCCACACATCCTACATTGTCCTCTCATTGCCTTTCAGCACCATTCCCCATTCTGGTATTGACAACATACACATCCACCTGCACATCGTACCCTGTCTCAGGATATTATGCTATGCGGCTCATGGACAGGACACACAGTGAGGCCAGCATACCATAGTACCTACTACATGTCAGGTACATTTGGCATACCACGGTCCTCAGTCATAGGGGCCCTCATGTTCAGTATATGCTTCCCTGCAGAACAGGCTGGCACAGGGGACTTTCCCTGCCTAGCTTTTGAAACCCTACATACCAAGTGCCATGATTGCTCCACCAGCTGATACTGACTCCAACCATACGGGTGTCGCTGTGACAGATACATAATATGACTATCATGGCATCAAGCTGCATGACACAAGGTGCATGCACATCACCTTTGCATTACACCATTCACCCACTGACTATCACATGGATTGTAGTCCCCTACATACATGTCATATTGTACATGTTTGCAGGACACACATATGTCACACTCACTCCTGTGGTTTCCGTATTGCCACTGTGGTGTGGATATCTTCCTACATGGCCACACCTATCTGTACTGGGTGTGTAACTGGTACATAGGCACCCATTGTACCTCTGGACTCAAGACATCTACACACATTCAAGGGTACACCACCCCATTTAGGGTGTACCTTACACAACAGCTACAGCTTTACATGCCACAACATTAACACGCCATGACGTTTACTGAGCTCCGACAGTTTAAATATGCAGCTGCACTAAGGACACCACATCTGTACACATTTGCATACTACATACTCAGGGGTGACCTCTGCTGATCAGACAGGGCCCATGTCCACAACATTATTCATGGATATACTCCTCATATGCAACATAAGCAGAGGCCACTGTGAGCAACATGCTCATGGATATGTGCACACATGCCACAATGAGTGGGATGTGCTTCTGGGTTACATTCCCAAACCGGACACTCACCATGCTGTGGAACATAAGTCCTATGTACATCACGCAGGGACACTCAGTAGCACTGTTCATGTGATACCTCCCTTGGTGGTTGGGAGACACATGTAGGCCTGGGATCACTGCAGTGGCTGTACTGTGCAGTGGTGCAGGTGACACCTGGCTCTGCTCTTCACAGGACACTACCCTGGAGAGGTGCCACTAGTGTGAACACTGTAGTTGTGCTTACACATGGACTTGCCAGACTGCATAGTACCCCACTATACACCTGTGCAGCTATTACATGTCCTTTGTGCATGGTTGCTTGGTAGCCCTTCCATTTAGATTAGCTATCATGCTATTACTATGTCCCATACCTACAGGCCATATGTATCCTTTTATTGTACATACCAATAGATGATACCTGTGGTATGCATGATATGCCTGTTATGCTGTATAGAATATCTGTCATATCTACCTATAATACTATACATTACACATATGTCACATAGTATCCCATAATGCAAAGCATACTTGCTCAGCGGGACCATCTTACATATGTCATTAACATTATATGCCCATACACATGCGTGCTGTGACAGTATATCAACATATACTATCCCCTGCTATGGCACGTCCTTGTTGGACATACCCTACCACTGACGGCGGGTTGTATGGCATTGTTCTGTTTAATGGCCTCATGTAGCATCCCTTGTGGTGTCTGTGCTGTGTACCTTGTGTCCCACTGCTGGACGCACAGATCCTGCAAGCATTAGTATGCTCAGCAAGACATCACTACATAAATACCTTTCCCCACTTTATGCATTGCGGACACGTTTAATTAATGCAAACCAGGCTATACATACAGTAAAACTAATTAATACAGATCATGCTATACATAACCTTACATATCGGGTGTTCTACATACCTTGTCGTCGTTATGGCGTTTCATTTCTATCTCTCTCACAGTGTTTCAACTGTTATTCGGTATGAGCATACGGTTTGAATGTCTGGCAAGTCATCCTTATATACGTTGATACCTGAAACATGTGGATTCTTCCCACCAATTGGTGTTCCTGAGTGACTAATTACCTGCATATCAGCTGTGCAGCTACTCCATTCGCCAATTACGCGGCGACAGTGGGGTATAATTGGATTCTCCACCTATTTGCCCTACCTTCGGGGAGACGGTCTGTATTGTGTTTTGTTATGTGTAACTGCAACTGCTATGCATGGAGACAGGTATAGTTTGGATTCATGTCCCCCGTGGATTGTGTGTGACAGGTAGAGTATTTGGTTCAACATGTAGGTGTACCTGTCATCCCGACGTCTGATAACGGAGTATTGCAATCAAAACCTGTAACATGGCTGTTTGTTCCATTATACAACGCCTGCAATTTTGCATGTCGCCTTTAATTGTGTCTCTCACATGGTATGTTGAGGGTTCTGCAGATGTAATTGGCTGACTGGATGTTTGTGCTGCTATTACAGTTTGTATTGCTTTAGTTTCTAGTGTGGGGGATGTCAGTGGTTGTACATAACATATAGGGTTTGTGGGCCTTGCATTTCTACATAATCCATATATATGTGTGTGGGCTCCGTCCCTAATTGTGGAGCTAACAGTTAGTAGACTTATGTTATGGGATTGTACGTTGGGCCATTGTTAATTGGTTTCTATATCGTCTGCAGGTGAGCTTGCTACTTGTATACCTCCATAATTGCAGCGATATATCAGGGGATATGTGTAAGTGACAGCTATCCCTTGTATTTCTGTCCCAGATATTTGCAGTCATTGTGGTTGTGTTGTTAAAAGAGCCTGTTTGCTATGGGTTGCCACCTTTTCATATGGTCATTGTTGGACACTTGCGGGACACAAAGCGGTGTTTACAGGCCAACAAGTAGCCACGGTCAGTACACAGGTAGCACATACTTTTATCCTCACTACATACCTATTGTTGTGTGACTTTGGCTACTTATCATATTGCATGTAACATTTAAGTTTCTTACATACAGGCATAACTATTAAATACAACTGTTACATTATATATGGGACATATTTATGTCCTACCATCTCGGACATTTGCCCTTTGCACTGTTTTATGTCAGGACACACCTGCCCAGGGTGGGGATGTCTCTCCTACTGTGGTACAGGTAGTAACCATATGCCTACGGCTAGCTATACCCACACCTACCATACTGATCTGCCTCTGACTTGGCACCAACATACACATGTTGCGGACACACAAACACATTAAAGTCACACAGACATGCACACGGCACCCTCAACGCACACTTACACAGACTACGGCACTCACAGACACAGTTGAACACAGTACCTACGTGGACCACGACACCGGCTGCGGTGACTAACTGTCCCTTCATATCATCATACTATTACTCTCGGATGTACTGTTCCGGCACTGTGTTCTATCGGTCTTTCAGCCTCGTGGTTACGCATGTCGGTATGTTACACATTCCATGGTTGGTGGTATCCTATTTATTTGTACCTCCACGATGTTATGAATGTCGTTGAACTATCTATTCTATTTGCAGATATTGCTGAATCCATCTATATCACCATATATCCCTTTATTGCCCTTTCTATCTGTATTATATGTATGCATATGTGTACATATATATATATATCTATCTATACATATATATATATATATATATATATATATATATATATATATATATATATATATATATATCTGGCGGGGAACGTGACAGGCACACAGCACCACCATATGCTGTAACACTCATGTACTATTCAGGTGTTGGCATTCCGTGTTCCACTGGCTGTTGTGTTTACAATGTTTGAGGGCTGCCTATGTAGGAGTCACACATTGGGCCGCCTATACATTACAATTTACAGGTGGTCATGTTTATGTGCCATCCATTTTACTGTGTGTGCAGGTGGAGAGGTGTCAGTCCGTAGGGGCCTACATGGTCAGAGTATGTGCTATACGTTCCCTCTTTGCCAAGGCGTAGGCATATTGGGCATGCCTCCGTCTGCCTACTGGGGCTGGCACAGTGTGTTCATGGTCTGAATCCCTCTGTGCCTGTACTGGCCTTGGCAATTGTGGTGGGCTATGTGGGCCTTCACCATTTTGTCCCTGCTGCAGCTGCTTCCGCAGGATCATATTATGTAGCATGGCACATACTATGACAATGTGGGCACACGTGCCTGGAGAGTACTGCAAGGCTCCACCAGATGTATCCAAGCACCAGAACCGTGATTTCAGCATCCCAAACACACGCTCTATGATGATTCTGGTTTGTGCGTGTGCCTCATTATGGCGTTCTTGCATGGGTGTGTGTGCATTTCTGATGGGAGTCATCATCCACGGCTCCAGTGCATAGCCAGCATCCCCCACGAGATGGCCATGTGGGATGTCCCCCCTGACAAATACCTGATACAGCTGTGAGGCATGCCAGATATGGGAGACATGGTAGCTTCCAGGGCTGCCAGCACACACATCCATGATAATGCCCTGGGCATTGGACACAACCTGGCAGTTAATGAAGTGGAATCCCTTGCAGTTTATGTAGCACATACCCTGCTCAACGGGTGGTGACTTGATATGTATGTGCAGTATATCTGCTCATTGGCATGCGGTAACATGGCATCCAGGAACTGGTGTAGTACCCTGGATGCTGATGCCTGTGAGATACCCATTATATCTCCAGTTGGCCTGTGAAAGGTACCTGTGGCCAGTATTCGCAGGCTTACACATACCTTCGTGTCCACTGGTATGGGTTCCCCTCTGTTGTTTCTGGTTCTCAGGCGTGGCCGGCACAGCTCCACTATTTGCTGTAAGATGTCCCTGTCCACCCTGTAACGCTCTACTATCTCCAGGTCATGTAGCCCCTGGTAGGTTACCCTTGGTCTGAACACTCTCCTTCTCCTCCGAGGCCTGCGGTGGTTGTCGGCATCATCCCCCACAACACCGTCAGTCTCTAACACATGCTGATGAATCACAGCTATGGCAGCTCCCAACATGTACATTTTAAAAGTTCCCCATGTGTTTACACCTATGGTGTGGTGTTTGGGAATACACAGGTGTGTGTTGGGTGCTTTCACACTTTATACTATTGTGCTGTGAGCACCGATGATGTCCTAGGGTGTGTATGTACGTTCGTAGCTGCAGGTTATGTTATGTGTTTTACTGCCGGAACTAATGTTGTGGTGCCTTTGGTGTTGAATTACATTTGCCTGCCGTGGATTACCTCTTGACCTTCCCTTTACATTTCTGCGCATTGCACCCACCATTTTCTGGTGTGCATCCTGCAGCCTACTTTCATTTGTACTTTCCTGGACCTGGTGTATCTTGTGTTATGTGTGCTACTGCCGGTCTGCTGTTGGCTTGCTTTGCTCTGCTGTGTCAGGTCTCCTATCTTTGCAATCCAATACCTCCCCTCCTTTCTTTGCATTCACATGCCTCCCCTATCCTGTTTTGCAGGTTTCTGCAAGTGGACTTGTCAGCTGCCGTTGATTGGCCTTCGCGGGTTGATTGGTGTTGATTGCTCATTAGTACTCCAATTACCCTACTTCCGCATTTCCTTCTTTTCTTCCCCTGACCTTCCTGTTTCTGCTATTGTTTGCGGCATGTGCGTCTGATTACTGGGTTTCAGGCACGTTTTCATCCTCGTACACATGCGCTTTTGGCTACCATGTGTGCTCTCAGCTACATGATTCCTCCCCACCTTTATCCTGCAGCTTTGCTTAGCAACAGACAGGCCAGATTTGCAATGCTCCAATGTGCTTAGTGCTATGGTGGCACAGCCCTCTGCTGATGTCATGTATCTCCTCTGAGCCACTCCTCGGTGTTATACCGCTGCGCCATATGGTACAACCTTCCTCCAGCGGGACATTTGCGATTCAGTATTATCTGCCTCATTTGCATGGCATTGACTACTAATTCATAGTTACCGCGCCGAACACTATCACAGGCCCTTAGCAACCCTTGCACCTTGGTTGTGGTGTTCCATGCCTACCATTGTGTATTATGCTGTAAACCTGATTTCTATTACGTTGCGATTTTATGACATTTTTATATTGCTTCTTTATGTTACAGCTTCCGCACACATGCCCTGTGGTTCTGCTGTGCGTTACTGTGGACATGACATTAAATGTTGTTATTTACATGTTGTGCATCTTTTCTTATGCCATTGGCTGTGTATTTCACCACTGGCATATGTTAACGTTGTGATACCTGCGTCTGGCCCTCTTCCATAGCTCTGATGTTTTGTTTAGGAAAATGTAAACCATGTTTTTTGGTTTACATTTCCATGGGCTTACGCTCCGCCTGCACCACTTCATGAATCACTATATGCCTTCATTTGCATGGTGCGACACTGCACATGGGGTGATTTGCATACCTATGCCGGGGGCTGCACAGATCTGGCGTACGCCGGTAGTGCACGTGAAATTGGATCGTACCTGAATCACTCAGCAGCCATATTTGGCGCTATAACGCCTACGCTATGCGTGCGCCTGGCACAAGCATCATGAATCCCGGGGTATGTGTGGGTTCAATACCCATACAAACCAATTGTTTTATTACAGGATACTATTTTAAATGATTAACAGCAAGACTATGTCAGGAACAAATCAAATATGGCAACTGCAATTATTACATTTGAATATATATATCCTATCCTTCATAGAGAAATAAAGCCTGCCCTTTTTTAAATCCTAGTAGTGAGATTTCTCTATTTTATGACACATTCATACATTAACAACATATATGGATTTGGTAAAGGTCTACAATACTAAATTATCATAAATGTTTATGTACCGTCCCAAACCTGGGATGAATAACTAAATTCATTTTTTTGTTCTTTTTTATATTTTTTAACATTATTTTGTTTACATACCATGCTGTTGAAAACAAAATGATTAACAGCACAGAGTGGTCAGCTGACTACTATGGCTCACCCTACTATACCTCCACAGAAGGCAGAGCAGACACCCAGCACTTCTAGTTCATAACCAATCATTCCTACCTTCACAACCCCTGTCCTACCTACTCAACTTGCTTTGGGTAGCTCTACCTCAACTGTTGGGGCAGTGGAGCCCTCCTGGAGCTAAACCAGTGGAGGTGGCAATTTTGTCACCGAGCAGGTGCACACCATGGTGGTAGAGGATATCATGAAGGGGGCCTCAATGTACATACTGACAGGGTTGAAAAGGTCCTGCACTGGATTGCTAGGACAATGTCATGTCCAGCACTGACCCATGCAGCTGATACAGGAGATAATGATGACAATTCTAAGGGGGAGGACTAGATTGTCACTGTTCTCAAGCTGGACGTGGGTGCACCTCAGATGTCCCTTGCCTCTCCCCAATCATGGTGTCTCCCAACATTTTGTCTCCATCACCATCCTATCTAATTTGTATGTCCTGTATGCCTGTGCATGCTTCCTAATCAACTCCACCTACCAGACTGTCTCACTCCTAAGCATCTTCCACAACATTTCTTTCTCCTCCCTCCCCCAAAAATGGGCACCTGTCCCACAAAAATACTCCCTATACATAGCTCTAAACATTGTCTATGTGTCATCTTGATATACCTGATTTGATCCAATTGGCCATGCAGCATTATTCTGCTATCACCCATCACTGATATGGTGATGCTCCAAACCAAAGTCATGAAATTGTGTGTACAATTGTCCATTTGTGTTGTGAAGCAGTGGATAGCTATGGTGTTTTCCCACTACCCTCCACTTGACAACCTCATTTTTGCAACTGTCCTATCCACTGCTTTTTCATACAGTTAATCTGGCCAAAAAATATATTCACACACAACACACAAGGCCACAAATCGCTTCTGGAAAACCATCACTTTATGTCCTCAGCAATTGCACTGAGGTTGGCATAGCGCAGCAAGGCTGAGTCACAAGGAATGCTGTTTAACCTCCTAAGGCAATAGCTGAAGATTTTAATTTCAGCTGCAGTAGTCTGGTTACTTTCACTCAAATGTGCATAGATATGCTGTGATATAGGAATACAGAGTAAAAGCAGTCTAAAGGCAGTACTGTGAAATAATTACCGTAACAGTTCTTAGGCTGCTGGATGTAATGAACTAGGGATTCTTATGTGGCATGTTGAGATAATTACTCTGTTTGCAAACTGATGTTTTTGCAAAGTGTTATGGGTTTAATTACTGCTGTAGGTCAATTTATTAATTCATGACATTTCATATTACTATCATATGTTTAACTGCCAGGTCTGTATTTGTTTTTCCATATACAACATTTCCTTAACATACCATTTGAATAGTGCAGCAAGACACCATTTGCAAAAATATTGCACCACCAACAGGAACAGTTATTAAACCAATCTTGTCCTGCTTATGCCTTGGTGTTTATTGTACACTCCTACCACTTATTTGTACCTGTAGCAGGGACGTTATTGTGCAGCACATGACAGATTAATGATGATTGAATAAGAGTAACACCATACAGACGTTCCTACATGTCCCACAAAACGTATTGCTGCCATTCCTGTCTGCATCTATTATCCATCTCTGTTTGTTCACTCCTTCTACTTCAGTAAGTTGTCACTGTGCTTTACTCATGTTATTTAAATGTTATGAACTAATAATTCATTTATGGCATGATAAGGTAATGTTTTTATGTATAGATACATTTTTGACTATTTTCAAGGGTTCTAATCCAGCCATTAGATAAGTCTTACTGACTGTTTTTGGTACACTAAGTTATTTGCACCTGTTGGCTACATATCATCGTGAGCCATTATCATCATTTTTCTGTCACAAGCTATTTTATCCCTGACTCCATCTCACCCTGTCAAAGTATCTTCTCCCTCCTGTAGCATTAATCTTCCACCTCTGCATTTTTGCAATGTTTGGTGCTGGGCAACAAATAGGTTCATCGGTTCATACTAGGCTAACTGCCCTTACAAGCCATTGGAAGCCTAGCCAATTATCCCTTATGAGACTCAAACCCTGCACCTTGTGTTTGTAAGGCAAACACCTTGACCATTTGCAACTAAGGCTAAACACAACTACAGGTTATGGTAATATCTTGTGATTTTATTGCCTTTGGCCACATTAATCTGTTGAGCTTCAAACAGCTGTACTTAGCTGTGTTTATTCAGTTAAATGTACTTTGCAACAAGCTGAAGAGCTGGATGTACAGATTATAGTGCTTGATGGGGTTAGGAAGATGAATACATAAATTCACATTTGCTGAAATCTGTTGATAAATGTTAACTATCAGAAATATGACTTCCTACATGGTATGCTTAGATAATACTCAGATATATGGATGAAAAAATGTTTCAAATGTTTTTTTTTATCCCTGTGGCTGCAGATGTTGACTGTATCTTTCCTTAATGCATCCTTATCCTGCTGCCATATTAATGTGTCTGCTCCCTATTGTGAAGCCTGTCTTTTAAAGATCTTTATGCAGAAGTCTGCAATATAGATTACTGCTAAATACCATTCTAAGTTCAACACTTTAATTTATGATTATCTCATTCACTCCAGTGGAGCTCAGGAAGTTTGCACTGTAACTTCCAATGGGTGGAGACTAAGCCTTTTGAGTGAGCAAATTATGTCCTCACATTTCAAACAAATGTTCATATCTCTAAAACCATAGAAGATACTAAATAAGTATAAATGGCAAACTTCAGCACAAACTATTTTTATAGTGGTAGTATTTTTAAATTTCTAAATCTTTAACAAATTTTATAAGCCACAGTAACTATTACATTTGTAATATTTTCTAAACACCTTACAATATCTCCGCAACCGCTCAAGTTACCCATATACTGTCAGCAGCATTTTATTCATCTAGCTGAGAGTTTTCATGTGAGGCTATGGATTTCTGACTCTGTTACTTGGTTGTTGAGATATTTAGAAAAATGTGAAAATTATATTTATATAAATTAATATCATAAAAAAACAGTATATATCTATTTATCTGTATTAGACAGAGGTCAAATATTAATGCAATTGAGTTTGCCATTGTGTAAGCTTTAAGATGAAATATTTTAAAATCTTGTACAAAGCATGGTTTTGGAATTATTGATGCAACTATGAACAAGTAATATTTGGTGCCTATAGGCATCAGTAGGAGTTAACTGCAGATGCACTTGGAGGCGTCGCATGGATGTAATGAGTTATGCATACTGTAATACTTTGCTATCAGCAGCACAATTCAGCAGCACTGGGCTACACTTCTGGCAGAGATTGAAAAAAAAAAAAAAGAAATTCAAATAAGTATTGTTTTAAGTTGCACAACATTTGCATGTCTCCATTAATTTTGTCAACAGATTATCTTTATTTCAGAGTGGTGTTGACTAACTTAAGTCATTCGGTTAATGTATATTTGCTCTTCTGTGGATACCCTTGCAACTGTCACAGTTTTGGGTAACCTATTCACACAAAATCCATTACTGTCATTATGCAGTGCACTGTTCTATATCAGCCTTCCATGTTTGTCATGTCAATGCACATTGTGCAAGTATGAGACAAGACAAGTGTGCAATCATTCCGACATAAAGTGGCATGAACATTTGATTGATCCACTGGTTTACAATTGTGAATTTCTTTGGCATCCCATATTGTGAAGCAAGTAAATGTAGCTCAGAGTAACACAATGCACATGAAAGACAGAATCTGAATGTCACTAGAGAAGTATGTAGTGTGAATTTTCCTGCAGTATGTGACTCTGATACTGTGCTTTGCACATTGTGTACCTACATAGATTGAAGCCTTGAGTCCAGGTGTGAATGTGTCTTTCACTCTCATACTGTGTAGACTACTCTTCAATTAATATATACTGTGTAGCTGTACAGTGTTTTTGTGCCCTTTGACCACTTTTTAGCATAAAAATCCACCTGATAAACAGTGGTGATGTCAGCGACTCAATTCTGCACTGTCACAGTTGTCCATCACCCTGTCATCTGCACTTGCAATTCAATCGCTAATCTGTAGTTTTTGAAATTAGGTAATTAGTTCATATCCAGACATTGCTAAGACTAAGTTGTGTTAGTCTTACTGTGACTATACATGTCACTATAACTTTTGTCAAATTCATCTGCATGCATATATATATATATATATATATATATATATTAATTCCTCTTACAAAAAGCTATGATAATTTCTCACATAGCAATGCTTTTATTCATTAATGACAGGTGATAACATTTTCCTTACATAACATATGTATTAAACGTTCTCCTCTGGCACAAAGAAATGAGTGATTATTCTGTATGTTGTTGCCTTACTACTTCAATTACAAGCACACATATCTCTTGAGGCAATAACATGATATAATGCCTTGACATGCTGACATATCTCAGAAGTGTAGTGACACATCTACCATGGCGCACTTATCCTGTAAAATGTCATGCATTTTCTGTTGCTAAATGCTCATGTGTTTAGCATTCACATTTAGTGACTGTTAGCATTGTTGGGCCTTATACTGCAATGCATGAATGACATCCATTGGAGTTTTAATGTGTCCATATATAGTGGGAGAGGCCTCCACCATCCATTTTATCTCATAGAGATTGTTTCTGACACTTCCATATGATGTAACAAGTTAGCACAGGTGGAGTGTCACACTCGTGTTAAGGCTGCTCCTGTGGCACTTGTGGTCCTTTAGCTGGAAGAGTCACAAAAAGCCACATAGCTTGCTGTTCAATTCATGAAAGGGCAACATCATATGAGTATAATGATGTTACACAAACACCATTTCATCTAGCTATTCTTATCCATTTCATGCAGTACAATCATATTATCATACCTCTCAACCTCTTAGAGCAAGAAATCTGGACAAAGCTATAAGTAAAAGTAGGACAAAGGCCCAAAAATAGGAACACTTTTAAATATTGCTCTTACAAACTTAGAAAGTTTATAGAATAACAGGTTTTACATTAGCATGACTTTTCTGAAGGGTATGAAGTCTAAAACTCAAATGTTTGTCATTATTTTATGACTTTAATCTTTAATGAATTGCCACTAATTTGTCAGAAAACCACAATTTTATGAAAAATGGACCAAAAATATGAGGCAAAAATCTGGACATTCTGCGAAAAACTGTGCAGTTGAGAGGTATGCATATTATTACAGGCTATGATTACATGGTAGCAAAATGGTTATTCATGGCATTTTGTTCTGTGAGTGTTCCTCTGGCACATACATTGAGTGCTGGCTTGTATTTCATACTTGCACAGACAGACTGTGGTGCAGTTCTGGGGTAATGTGTATCCTACATGATGGAAATGCTTCCTTGTCAAAGAAGTGTTGTTATTGTATTGCTTACTGTTGTGTGGACAGCAACATATGTAGCTCCTTTTCAGCATTCAGACTAAATCCAGTTGTTCATATTATATTCATAATGCCTTTCTTACTGCACACACTGATTTCAGTTATTTGTTACAGCCTCCATTTCTGTCTGCTGTGCACATGCAGTAAGTACAGAGGTCTGTTGGGAGCCCAGTGTCATAGGCAGGGTTTTGAATCTGGTAACATCTGTCTATCAGACAACAGTGTCAAACAGCAGTGCCTTATGCAAAGACAATTGTTATGTCACAGTTAGAAGGACACCTTCATCAGGCTAATATCCTATATGGTAGGGCATCCATCCCCCTTATGATAGGAAAGTCTATTACATGTTTATAGGTGATACACCCCTTTCCTAAGGGTGTCAGTAACAGCTATTTGCAAAAACATGTCTTTTCTGATGTGTATGGCATGACAGCTGCATGGTTCATTTTTTTCTTGTGTATGCATGCTGAGGTGGAGAATACAGCAGTGGTGTTGACTTACATACATAAATTCCCTTTATATACATATTATATGCAATAACTGCAGTCTGTGCATTCACTCCACAATGTATCTTCTGACCTTGCTGTTATCTCAAATCAGCATTTTTTTACCATGTATATCAGATTTTAATTCACCTTTGGTATAGCATGGTTTTATATCATTATCTCATCCTTTGTTAATATGTCCAGTTTATATTTATGTGTATAACTCCCGTGCATCAGCATTGCAGCATTTATGTTAGAAATGTTTCTTTGACACTTCAACACATTTGCCTGGAGTATAGGAATACACTTTACCTATTTCTCCTAACCTATTAATTTATTATGCAGTCCAAGCCATTATTATCTGTGTACAACTCCCCCATTTCATGTCAGTCCTTTATAATTCTTTTGCTGCATTTGCCATTAATATTTCAGGGGTAGGGGCATGTGCTTGTATCTTAGGTTTGCCTATAGGGCAGACTATTTTTTTACATTCTGTGTTCCTGCTTGCAAGCACCTTTTCATGGCCACAAACACTATTGCTGGCCATATAAAATGTGCTTGCAAATGTGTAGATGCGATGAGCAGCATGCATATTCGATTAGCATTGCTCTTCATTGCGCTAACACACTTAAATCATGCATGCTTAGTATGAAGCCTACATGATTACTAATGAATCTTAGGGTTTAACTTTATTGCTTGCAAGTTGGCTGCAGTGTGATCACCAGAAGACCAGTATGCATCATGCAGAAATACCCATTGCTGGTGTAATTTCAGCCTTGGACTGTTTTCTATTTTTTAAGGAAAAGATAATATCACTGTTGCACTGAATTATTAGTTTAAATGAGTTAGTAAAATCATATAAACTAAAAATTCAGGGCAACAATGAATTATTAGTTTATATGAGTTAGTAAAATCCATAAGTGAAGATATCATGCCTTGATAAATGTAACAGACTTTAGAAATGAAGAGCAGTGCTATTATCTTACAGTTATATAACAGCAGTTACAGTGACAGTGGACAGCCAATGGGTCAATGTTAGTGATTTCTGTAGAGCTATAATTTCTGCCTGATGCATTTGGAGACATTTTCACTGGTCCCTGGCAGATTCATTACAATGGATTCTTAGGTGTGCAAAAAGAAGTAAAGGCTTGTTTTTCTTTGATTTCAAAAGTGGGTACAATACCCATTACAGATCTTTCATTAAAGCCATGTCAGTACTCAGGTAGCTTATTTATGTGTGTATTTATATATAACTCTGGAAAGTACTATAAATAAATACTTAAACATCTTCAAATCTGCCCCTTTGTGGTGGGATAGTAGCCAGCTTGCAGGCATGATAGTGGTATATCAAGATATTTTATTTGCCTTTGAAGGGATCAAGTGGCCAAAATGTCACTAGAAGTGACTTGCCACTGAAAAGTGATGCCTGCAGAAATAGCTAGATAATGGGCATGGAACCATGTTGTTGTAGAATGCAAACAAATGTACAGGCAATAGTATTACTGCTAAATTTTCAAATCATAGCCCATGAGTTTTTTGCTAAGCATGTAACATCTTGTTTCTAGTTTTGTTTATTTTCTGTCCCACACATATTGATTTGTCAGTTGTTGCCCCCAGGATTTAATAAAATCTGTGTAGGCTCTATGTAGCACCTACACGGAATGTACCCATGTACACGGCCACAGCTCCCCCTCGGCAGCGCACAATGCATATTAATCATGGCACGTTACCAAGGAAGAGCATAGTAACAGGTATATTGAATCCATGTAGGCAGAAGGGCAGAGGCTGGTCAGATGTTATATACATGGTGAGGCTCCCTGCAATGTTCCATGCTACTGTTGAAATGTGCTGTGTATTAATAGTTTGTGTGTTTTAAATTTATAAATTTCTTTTAATTTTGTTTTTTATTTTTTATTTATTTATTTTTTAGTGTTTGTTTCCACGGCACGGAGTGCTGTGCTTATACATAGACAGCTGACACTTGACAGATATTTAAAAACAGAAACCAGATGTAATTATTATAAGTACTTTTTTTTGTTTTGTTTTTTTTTATGTCTTTTTGCAGGGTGCAATGTGGAGCATAGCAATGCAAAGCTGTACTTACACAAACACTGTAGACACCTGCCAAACAACTAAAAATAGAAACCAGATGCAATTAATTATTTATTTTTGCATTTGTGTACGCTCGTTTAAGCTTGTTTGTGCAGTGTGCTGTGATTGCTTAGTAGTGTATGTGAAGGTATGCCACTTTATATACTATCCAAGTAGCTAAATATGTAGAGTGATGTGCTACAGTTCTGTAGATCCTAGGTTCAAGACCCTAACACAAATATCATTTGTTGAATGCAATGTAAAATGCATTTTAACTTAAAATCAATATTTTTACATTTGGAATAGCTGCATGGTGCTAACAACTGCTTAAATGTGGTTATTGGCTAATATTGTTTACATGTTACTAAGCTTCTCTAAAAATGAGTATGAGTTTTCATGATACTCAGCTTTACTTAGCAGGTTTGAGCGATGCTAAGCACCTCCCACCAGCTGCAGCTAAGATGACTTGCAATATTCAGATCCATGCTGGGCACCTGGCCAGGTTGCACCACTAGTGTGGTAAGTGCAGATAAATTATACTACCTGTAATGAAATAAGCAATAAAGAATAAAAAAATGTACTGCAATAAAGAATAAACAATAAAAATGGTAGTGCAATAACTGGGCAATTAGAAATGTAGTGCAATAAATGGGCAATTAGAACTTTAGTGCAATAAATGAACAATAACAACTGTACTGCAATAAGCAAGAGAATTACCAGCAATACCAATAAAGTGCTAAGCAGAATTGTGGTTTCCTAAGTAAACCTGTGTTAATAACCGAAATAAAAACTAATAACCATAAAACTAATCACAACCAAAATAAGCAAAATAATAAAAAATCAACAAGCAGCTATTCATGGAACATCCAATTTTAATTACTAAAACACGTACGACTAAGCACTTTCGCACTTATAAAAAATCGTCTTCTTTATAGCACAAACAAAAAATACAGTGACTTAAATATTTACCTGCTAATGCAGTAGCCAATTAAAACATCTACTTTTCTTAAAGTTCCCCAACCCTTCTGTATTCTGATTAAGGAATAACAGTCAAACCACTTTTAAACTTTATACAGAAAATGGCATACATACATACATATATTTGTGTTTGTCACAATAATATAAAGTAAAAAAGAAAATAAATAATTCTAATAAAACATGTTTAAAGTACACAAAGTATATATAAAAATATCCACACATTCATCAAACCATAGTTACGCTGTTTGTTAAAAAATATAGGCAGATATGCACACCTAGCAAATATACAAATGGATACATTCTTATAAATATGCAGGAAACATGCAGGAATCAATTACCGAAAATTCAAGCTAAATCTGATTCATCCTCTATTTTAAAATTACTGAAATAGAGGCACTGTTGTTCATTCCTAGTTTATGTTTTGCATTTAACCTTAACTGCCATTTAGTCTCCCTTGCTTCCCCCTCAAGTTTATCATCTCTGCCTCTTTCATTAAAGTTTACTTTATCAATTATAAAGAATATAAATCTTTTAAAAGTGGCACAGTTTGTGCTGTGCATATAGAAGTCACTGCGAACACTCCTATTCTTAATATCCATATTCTGTCTCTCAGTCAATGTGCCATTTTTCCTGCATAATATCCTGGGCAAGGTCTGCAGGTTGCCAAAAATACCACCATCCTGGTGTTTCAATTGCATTGCCCAGGGCATTGTAGGGTCCTATTATATCCACTTACCAAGACATATGTTTCATCATTAATAAGTCTACAGAACATTCAAGCCACTGCGGATGCACAAGCCAGTGCATTTCATTGTGCTGGTCCCAAGCCCGGATAAATGGGGAAGGTTGCATCAGGAAGGGCATCTGGCATAATATTTTGCCAAATCATACATGCAGACAACAGTACAGATATACATACCGGATCGGTCGAGGCCTGGGTTAACAACAACCACCACCAGTACTGTTGGCCAACAGGGTGCTGGCAGAAATTGGGCTACTGTTGGCCGAAGGAAGAGAAGAGGGTGAAGGCATGCCGGAAGGCAGGAAAAGGCTAGGACTGTGGTAGTGAGGGTCAGAACTTTGAATGTTGGCAGTATAATTGGTATAGGGAGAGAGAGCTAGCTGATATGATGGACAGAAGGAAGGTTGGTATATTGTGTGTGCAAGAGACCAGATGGAAGGGGAATAAGGCTAGGTGTATCGGAGGTGGGTTCAAATTGTTTTATCATGGTGTGGATGGGAGGAGAAATGGCGTAGGGGTCATCCTGAAGGAACAGTATGCTAAGAGTATTTTAGAGTTGAAAAAAGTGTTGGATAAAGTGATGTTTATGAAGCTGGAAATTGATGGTGTAATGATGAATGTTGTTAGTGCATATGCTCCACAAGTTGGGTATGCGATAGATGAGAAAGAAACATTTTGGAGTGAGGTGCATGAAGTGGTGATGACTGTACCCAAGGGTGAGAGAGTGGTGATTGGAGCAGATTTCAATGGGCATGTTGGTGAAGGGAACAGAGGGGATGAGGAAGTGATGGGTAGGTATGGTGTTAAGCAAAGGAATGCAGAAGTTCAGATGGTAGTGGGTTTTCCAAAAAGGATGGACATGGCTGTGGTGAATACATATTTTAACAAGAGGGAGGAGCATAAGGTGACATGCAAGAGTGGAGGAAGATGCACACAGGTGGATTTATCTTATGCAGAAGGGCCACTCTGAAGGAGATTGGAGACTACTGTAAAGTGGTGGCAGGGGAAAGTGTAGTTAGGCAGCATAGGACGGTGGTTTGTAGGATGACATTGGTGATCAAGAAGAGGAGGAGGAGTGTGAAGGCAGCACCAAGGATCAAATGGTGGAAATTGAAAAAGGGTAATTGTGAGGTGGAGTTCAGGGAAGAGTTAAGACAGGCACTGGGTGGCAGTGAAGAGTTACCAAATAGCTGGGCAACTACAGCAGACCTAGTAAGGGAGATGGCTAGAAAGGTGCTTGGTGTGACATCTGAAAAGAGGAAGGAGGACAAGGAGACCTGGTGGTGGAATGAGGAAGTACAGGAGAGTATAAAGAGAAAGAGGTTGGCAAAGAAGAAGTGGGATTGTCAGCGAGATGAAGAAAGTAGAACAGGAGCATAAGGAGATGAGGTGCATGGCAAAGAGAGAGGTGGCAAAGGCTAAGGATAAGGCATATGAAGAGTTGTATGAAAGGTTTGACACTAAGGAGGGAGAAAAGGACCTGTACCAATTGGCTAGACAGAGACCGAGCTAGTAAAGATGTGCAGCAGGTAAGGGTGATAAAGGATAATGAGGGAAACATACTCACAAGTGAGGAGAGTGTGTTGAGAAGATGGAAAGAGTACTTTGAGGGGCTGATGAATGAAGAGAATAAGAGGGAGAGAAGGTTGGATGATGTGCAGATAGTGAATCATGAAGTGCAGTGGATTAGCAAGGAGGAAGTAAGGATAGCTATGAAGAGGATGAAGAATGGAAAGGCTGGTGGGCCAGATGACACACATGTGGAAGCATGGAGGTGTTTAGGTGAAATGGCAGTGGAGTTTTTAACTAGATTGTTTAATGAAATTTTGGAAAGTGAGAGGATGCCTGAGGAATGAAGAAAAAGTGTTTTGGTACCGATTTTTAAGAATAAGGGTGATGTGCAGAGCTGTAGTAACTACAGAGGGATTAAATTGATCAGTCACAACATGAAGTTATGGGAAAGAGTAGTGGAAGCTAGGTTAAGAAGGGACGTGATGATTAGTGATCAGCAGTATGCTCTGCACATCACCTTTATTGTTATAAATTATGTCCAACATTTGGGCAACTATCAGGCCACTTGTTACAGTCTGTTACTCATTTGGAATGTGTATGCTAGCACTCCTTGTTACAAGCAGGGGTTCATATGTGTATGTTAGTTGTGCAGCTGTGCTAATCTGAACTGTTAGTTTGAAAGAATTGTGTACTGCACTCTGATAGTAATGGGCCACATTTGCATTACCTGAATTAAAATCCTCTGTGAATGCATATTAATGCATGACGTGACACTTTATACACTTATAGTTTTACTATAGGGATATGTGAAGTGTGTTCCCATCAGCAGGCCTGTGACTTCTATCAGTAACAAGGAGGCATTTCATTTGTAATGCATTGTGTGGATAAAGAGTGCATGACTCAGTGATTAATTTGTGGTTTCACAATAATGTTATTTAAATGTTCCACTCCACTGGATTTGAACCCAGAACAGTAAACATGTAGCCTAGTACTCTGTTAATGATACCATTGCTTAACATACTTATCTTAAACACATGCCTTAACTGGAGTAGAATGGCTACCCTCACTCTGGCTCTACCTCTACTACAAAGCTGCCACAACTGCCACAGTTACAACTACAGCATGTTGTCTCCAAAGTGTTCACACTCTCTGCCTAGGCGTATTTCCTGCAGGAGTAGCTGCAGCCTGTATCACACACATCTCTATGTAATAGTAGCTTCTTCAGACCTACCCTTTTTGATGCATAGTCTCCTCACCCCAGTAATGTCCAGCACAACATATCAGAAAGGGTTTGTAATCTACATGGAGGCCTTGTATCTTGAACAGTGGTTGTATGTCATTGGCTGATGATACTACACATCAGCTGTGTTGCCTGCAATTAGCATTTCAGAACCATAGATTGGTTAAGAGGTAATCACCTGCTAATCAGAAGCATGTTAAAAGGCAAACATACTGGCTATGGGGAACCATTCTGTATGAGCCTTTCTGCACACAGAACATGCATTTGCAAAAACCTAAATACCACTTATCATCAGAGGAGTTTTGCACTCCAGCACGTATGTAACCATTTTGTTTACAACAGGATGCAGATGCGTGAATATACTTACAGGGAATATGTGTTACAGCATTAAGCCTTTCTTAGAACCATGATAATGACATGACATTGATATCCAGATTTGTTATACCTACAGAGGACATACAATACATCAAGGGTAGAATGCTTTTTGTCAATGTGGCACACTGGTCTCTTGGGGCTGTCTCTTTATACTGGTTGCAATAACACAATCCTATTTGTTTTGCACTGTTGTTGTGACATATTAGCAGGGGGGTTGCCCCTAGGGAACATACTACAATAGATATCAGTGTTGGGTGTATGATCATACAGCAGTATCTATCATGGTACACATGAGAATAACTGGATATTGCTAGCATCTTAGTTGTACCACACACTTACTATGTTTGCACACTGTGGAATATGACATGTCTGAGCAAGCAGTGGATACTGACAGCCATTCGGTTCTTGCTGTATCTCTACATAGTGTACGTCCACATATTTGATCCTGACATGTGTTCCCATTCTGTTGTCTTTCAAGACACATGTATCCATGATGTTGTGTACCTTTCATGGATGCAGAGAATGGGATTATACTTGAATGTCTCCAGCAACACCATGAACTCCTACTGTCCAGGAGAAGGAAAAACAGGGAACAGCGGGCACCATTGTGGGCTGACCTTGTCCGTGATGTGAATGCTACAGGCAATCACAGCAGGACATATGAGCAGGTTTGACACCGCACAACGGACATGATCAATGCTGCACTCAGAAGAGCAGCAGATGTAGCCAGGGATTATGGCATCACTGGTGGAAGCCTTCCAATTGAACAACCACTCTCAGTCACTGAGGAATTCCTGGAAAACCTAGGCACACACAACAGCTCCCAGCCATCCATCACACCACACATTGTGGAGGTGGGTGCCACAGTTTCTATGGCAGAGAAGCATGCAGGTAAGCTTAGTTTGATTACCATTGCAATACTGTAGTATTCTGTGTGTCAGGGTGTACATACTCTTACATGGGTGTTGGGTCTGCATTCTTTGAGGGTGGGGGTTTAATTGCAGTTGGACTCTCCTGTTCAGATGTTGACCAATATAATAATTAGCATAGTAGCTACTGTAAATGTGAGATGTATGGATGTGTTGCCTTGTTGTGGTGTAACATACAGAGGCACTGACATTACCTCTCCCTCTACTTTACACAGATCTGTTGGGTATCATACAAGGCCATGGTCCTGCTCCTGGTAAGCACAACACTGTTGTGTTATAGATGTAGGTTTACAGCAATGCAATCCCTAATGTGTTATCCCAGGCCTTTTGCCTGGAGTGCTGTACTGTCGACATGATTGCCAACTGCATAGATATTTTATGACTGTACACATGTTACAGTCATATGTATGCCTCATAGCTGTCACTACACTGATAGATGCAACAGTTTTGTCAGGTCATTGCAAATTGCAATATGTGTCAACTCACAGAGTCTTCACAAATGTCAAACGTGTACCTTATTTTTGCTGATGAGATTGCTGTGTACAAAGCTTTTATTTACAAGTAACTACAGCTGTTTGTGGGGATAGTAATATCCTCTTGTCCTACTATATGAGGTTGAGGTTTCAACAGGTCTGTAACAGTGCCAGCAGTATATAGACCTGTACATTTATTGCAACATAGTACTGCAGAGCATAATAGTGTAGGTATTAATGTACTGCTTTTTTCTCTCGTATTACAGATGACCGGGGGGTGGTCTCTGTTCCCTACACAACCTGATGTCAGTGTCTCTTAAGACTCTGATGACGAGGGTGGCCACAGTGAGGCACTGGTAAAGGTTTCAGAGGCTGAATATGCCCCAGAGGTTGGCATCACTCTTCTGCCCTCATTGTCACCATACGCAGTCAGTATGCCTACACATGCTCAGTCCCCAGAGACCACAGATGTTGGACAGTCAGAGGTTGGGGACATTGAACAGGAAGGTATAGCAACTATGGCTCCAGTGAGTGTAGACACTGGGCATAGTCAGAGAGATGGCAAGGTTCCACACAGGCAGATTGATAGGGATCTCATAGGAGGCCTGCTGACCTTACACCACCTGTTGCCGGTGTCACATCACGGTTCACTTGGCACATGTTTCAGTCTGTCATGGAGGCACAGGCATGTTCTGAAAGGAACGTCAGATGTATGCTCAGGGTTATGGATGCAGCACAGACTGACATCCATGACTGTCTCCACCACACTGGTGACACCCTGGATTGGTTCACGATGCAGTGGACAGAAGGTTTCTGAGACAGTGCCTGTCTTGGAATGCACAGTGTCTGTGCTGGAATGTGTGGTTGGAGTTGAGCATCAGCAACATGGACGTAGGTCAGCAACCCTATCTGCTGAGAGTCCACGTGGCCCTGCACAATCACAGTCCTATATTGGCAGTACTTCCAACACTATAGAGGGGAAGGTGCTGTCCACAGCAAGACATGGCAGGCCATGGGCTCATGGTCCTAGGTGCTCACATGGAGGACATGGTCCCAGCAGACAGCAGTCACCATCAGGTTCTAGCACCACTTCTGACATTGGGCATGGATGTGCCTGAGCAACTCCTGGCAGAGCCAGTTCCTGTGTTTGGGACCAGAGACAGTCAACTGTCAGCCCTACCATGCATGGCTTAAAGCTGTCCAACATAACACATATGTAGGGCTAGCATTGAGCTTGACTGTGTATGCACACACACTCACACACTGTTGTCAAATGAAGGTCACCTACAGACACATATGGCACTTCCCTTCCTGACTCATACACATGCAGTCAACCTTTTGGGTCAGCCTAGGCATTCTGCACCCCCACACAACATGCTGTGCAAGTGTTGATACATGTGCCACATCCCTGTCATTTTCATCATCGATGCAGGGCAATGAAGCTATGTGTCTGATGTACAAGGTGACTATATAAATTAACATGTACTTGTATAATGCACTGTGTAGTCATATCACTTGTAGTAGTTACTGACAAATACTGTATGCTGACATTTGTAATGAGAAAGCCACATAATTTTGTGTACCTTATATTGTATGATGTTGTAATGGCTGTATACTTACAGAATGAAAGGTGTGTCATGGAGCTATTTATGTTTTTGTTTCAGGATTCTGTTGAGCACACCTATGGTCTCACAGCAGCAAGCCAGCCTTAGACATCACAGTACTGGATAGACTGCCTGTACAGAAGAAGTATGTCCTCAGCAAGGTACAACACTATAGGTGTATGGCTCTATAAGTCCATATGTGTGTAACAGACTAACAAGGACAATGTCCTCATGCAGACTACTCATGCATCCCTAATCTGTGAAAAGGTCTGATACTCTTGATAAGTGTCACAAGGGTGTTGGGAGCTATCACATCTACAAGCTGTGGTGCTGGGGATGACCCATCTTCACATTTTCTCTGTCCAGTACAGACATTTGTCTGACAACAGCTATGATTGTCATGTTCTGCATCCTATGGTGTAACATGAACATGTGTGTCACAGCAGATGTGTGCTTCACATGAATGGAATGCCTGTTACATATAGCGTGCACTGTCTGCATGACATGCCTGTCTCTCCAACATGTAGTATTTATACCACAGTGATGGTGTAGGTGTGTAGGTCAGGTAAGATATGTCTTAGTCCTGTCATGAATGCACTGGAGATACACAGTGGGATTTGACAGCTGCCTGTATGGCAGGCATATGAATCCCCTACCAAGCTTTTATGAGACAGACTACACATGTGCAGTCCTGACATGGACCCCATAGGACATATCATCTGCAATGTGTATTGCAGTACCATGGAACCTGTGTGGCTGCTAAAGTTGTAAGATATCCCTGTGTAGTGACATAGAAACGGTGCCATTGTACACAATTATAGGTGTGATGACTGACACTTTCAGTATAGCAGAGACAGTCTGGGAGTTACATCACAGACCTGTCTGTTTATGATGTACAACACTGAATGCATCTCCACATCTCACTGACCAAAGAAAATCAAAGGCTACATGTCGCCCTGTGGCCATATGTCCATGATTAATGGCTCAAATGTGTGTGGTGTGCAGGTACTACTATATTTCCCATGGGTGGATGACTTTCCAAACAATAGTATTGTGCAGTTGTTGGCATTTACTATTTGTCAGTGGCTCAGACCACAACTGAATGTGTGTCACAGGCCATCATGGTTAACTGTTGGTTCTGTGTGGGATTCAGTGACAGCTCTTGATATGCAATCACCTGCTAATGTAGCCAGTCAGAGGGCAATGACAGTGGCTGTGACTGCAGAGAGAGAATGGCTAGAAGGGGTATGCCATCAATGATGTCTGGGGATATCTATTGGTGACTGGCGCCATTGCAGCTTAGGTCTCCCAATACTATCTTCCCAGATTATGACTATCAGACACTTGCCTACTCACCAACTGACATAACAGCCAGTTGATAACCTACAGAGTTTCCAGTTAGGCCTGCTGGTCTAATATTATCAACCACTTGTAAGGCCATGGTAGGTAGAGGGAGTAATATTCCTGTCATCCATTGCATAGTGTAACATTCAATGGGGTTGACTAGTTAGAGTCAGTAGGCATGATATGGCCTTGAGCATAACAAACAGTGTGTGGTCCAGTGTCAGTACGTGGATGACAGTGCTACTGCTTGCATCCATGCTAACTCCTTTCATGGCATTTCATGTCACATGACTCAGAGATCTGGGGACACTGCCTGGCACTACATGCTAGTTGTCCTTTGTGCATCTAAGTATTGCAGTTGCTTCTAGCAAGTTACAAGAAGAGAGTCATCCAAGGTGTGTGTACAGAGTGTAGACAAACACATTTGGGAAGTGTACTATGTATACCCTTTGAAGGTAAGTTGGGGTTTTACACAGGTATTCTGCTGTTGGACACTAATCAATAATGTGTATTGGGATGGCACAATTACCTTGTGAAGACTATGTGAAGCAGGGGAGTCCACAGAATTGCCAGTGCCTGGCAACTACTAATGCTGGTCTCACCAACACCACTCTCACATAGGATACCATGCTCCGATACATTTTCTGTCATCACACACAAAACAGTACAATGAAGTTCATGATGACAAGCAGGACACAGCCTGTTTGTTCATCTACATAGCTGCCCCACATCATGAAAGGCTCTGTAGGCTTCACATACCCTTTTCCAAGTAGATGCCTTGATTAGCAACCTGGACAATCAGTTGGCTTTTGAATGTGTTATGCTGTCTGTTCCAGGGTTGGTGGTATCTCACTAGGGAACTGAGAAGAGGGGGATTAGTAGCACTGCTGTAGCACCACAATATAATGTACAATGTTCATTGACATAGATGTCCAGTCTTGCTGTAAAAATCAGCACATTGACCATGAGCCATCATAGGTGACACTTTCAAAGCACTTCATGCATCCTGCCTTTCAACAGATTACTGCTGCATATCTGCAAGCCATGGCTGTGAGGCCTATTTCAGCAAACTGTCCACCTTTAGCCAATGTGTGCCCACCTGCCATATGTACTTGGCATGTCATACTGTACAGTTATGAACCCGACACATATGTCTGTGTTCCCACATCATACCACACAACAACCAATGTGCTGTGTAGTTGCTTCACAGGTATCATATGCTTGCTAGACTAATGTAATGTCAGCAAAGTTGAACAAGTCCACTATGCCTGCATGGCCATCCACATCTTCACTGCAAGGTGTGCCTACAAGTACTGTATGTCAGGCTGTCAACCCCAAAGGTGTGGCAGCATGATCTTACTTTTTCAGGATCTGCTGGTGAGGTGTTGAGTGTCCCCACCCCTCTATTGCTATGACAGAGAAACAAAATGTGTGACAAATGTGACTGCATTTCAAACCTTGCTGCTATGGTGTCTCCAGCAGCAGTCATTACATATAGAAATGATCATTACACCAACATGTACAGCTCAAATATTGCACCACCTACACTCACATCACACACACCTGCATGTGTGCAGCTGCTTTCAGGACACATTGCCAAACAGACAGCTCAGAACATCCTGCCTCCGTAGTGCACACTACACATAATACTGCCTCCACCACTCTCTCAATAGTCAAACACCCAAGGCAAAACACAAAATCACAACTCATAGTCAGAGTTGATTACATTGTGAGACACATTAATGTCTGTGTCAAGTGGCTACATATGGTCAGGTCACAGATAGCTGTCTATGGGTTGAAACAATAGGCCTTACTACACATTGCCGCAAATCAAGGGATATCAGTGAACAAAATGTTTACATCATAGTTCCTGCAGATGTTTATGACTAGGAACATACATCACCGACCTGTAAGCAAACAAGTAACTGTGCTTAGCCACTCTGTGTCTCTGGCAGGTATACACATACCTTTCGGCTGCAGTTGATACTCACCTGGGATGATGGCTCCATACACATGTAAATGGATGGAAGTCAGTAATTGCCTTAGCATGTGGTGTCATTGTCAGGAGATGTAATACATGTATGCCTGGGATGCCTTGCTCAACAGACATCAATGCTTCACCACTGATGGCATTCATCTCTCACCCCTGAGATTTGGAGTAACGGTCACAGCTACTGACACCCCCACAATGCATCTTAGATGCATTGTTCTTGGAAAAGTTGGAAATGAGAACACCATCTTTTTACAACATCATGGTTATGCTGCTACATGGTTGGTATGGCACCACTGAACCCCACTCTGTGTAATGTGTCCCCACCCTGGGTTATTCAGTCATGTGTACAGTCAAGGACATCTGGTTCAAGGCTGTGGACAGCACCACAGCCATACCAGACTACATATCCATCCACATCTTCACATCTCAAAATTACAGTGTTCAAGGTAATGCAGGTGGTGTATACATACTCATTAAGGATAGATACACATCCAGATTTTGTGAAACACTGTGACTTCCCAGAGACAATGCAGGTGCCATTCAGTACTGGATGGGCACATAATCAAGCAATAGCTGGCTGCAGAAGCAGCTCCATGTATCCAGACACCCATTTTGTATATTTGTATGTACATGTGTCTATCAAGATATATCATTGCACCATGTTGTGAGGTGGCATTAAGTGACCACCAGCTGTGTGCTTAGTCATGCTGCAACTCACTTGCCCAAAGGTTAGTCTACATCCTTAACTACAATGTCCTGGAGAAGTGTTGTGACATCCCCCCAAGGGGAACTAATGTATTGTAACATGTGTTTACTAATATGGGTGACCACTGCAGCCCCCAATGTGAGGCCCTCCCTAGTGAGATATGACCACAGATCAGTGTCATTAAAACTATCAGCAGTAACACCCCCCTTGCAGACAGTACAGACATATATTTCAACAAAGCCATTTATTACCTCCTGTGGGCTGCTTTACATAGGTTGACTGCAACTCCACCCTCTGATGTAATGGCATGTATGCAGACCTGTACACCCATGCATTATGGCAGCAGCATTACAAGTGTATGAACTCAGCTGTAGTTGACAGGTGGAACACAGACTCATCAAGACACTGCAGACCAGCCTGGTGGACAACTGCCATTATCAGGCTGTACAATAGGAGGTTGATATTGCTGTGTGACAGTTGCTGTGAGGGTGCCCCTATAATGGTGACATAACCTCCTCAGCTACAACAACCACATAGTGTTGTGATATTGTGTAGACATAGTAAGTGACAAAATTAGCCACTCACACAAAGCAGAACCACAACACAAAGTGTAGTTACATGTGTAACCTCAAAACACAGGCTCAGATTTTTGGTGAACTCTTACTTAATGATACCACATAGAATGGGTCTGTAGCCATAGCTAACCTGTAATGCCACATGTTCTACATCAACTTTACTCCCTGCCCCCACCACATGTGATACATGACATTCCTACAACCTGACACAGAACTTATACATAGCTTATAGAGCAGGTCATAAATGGCCTCTCTATGGAGGATACACAGCATTTTTTGGGCATGCTAACATTCTGGCTGCATCCTACAAGGGATGTGTCATGGATTGATAACACCACTGGGAACACCTTGTAATCATACTGAAACCACTGGCGGAACCTCAGCTGACTGGACAAAGGCAACTGTTATACCCTTACAAATAGATGGTACATGCACTGACCATCAGAACAATAGATGTCTTTGCCTGAGTATCCATATCTGTAGGGCCATAGGGGCAATCATCATGGAGCTGATCAGCACACATATATGTGATCTACACACAGATGACTGCACACAGTTTGGATGTCCGACAGTGGGATCATGACTGTTAAATGTGGTGGAGATTTCCAAGCCAGTCACCAAGGACCTGGGTGAGGGGGCATATAATCCCACACCATCTGACTATATCCCCCACTCAGGCATCATGTATAAAACACCCACTTAGGCATCCAGAGTACTATCATTATAGGGGGTCACTTAGTGGCCCATTGATGGCACACATACTCAACATAGGACATCCACCTCCAATAGCTGATCTGTAAGCAGCAGTGTTCAACAGGCTAAGTCCTGGGTCCTCTGCTACTTGGAATCCATTTAACCATGATACAAGTGAATACTGACTGTCAGTGGCTAACAATGTTGGCTGATGCCTGCAAAGTGTGAACGCTCATGGAGTCTGTGAGTTATGTCAATGTCCTACAATAGGGTAGTGATGATCAAATGCCTGTTGATGTAGTAATGGCCATACACTCCATGCAAATATATATGTAGTATCATTTCCATCACTAACACCTGTGTATCTGGTAAGTAGGACATCAGTTGCAACATGTGATGTACATACGGGTCAAAGAACTGGGCACGCAGACCTGGCCACATAGGTTTACAGCTAATGTGCCTGAGATCACCATGTCTCCCCAGTGATATGGCAGGAATCACGTGTCATAGCTGAGGGCACAATCATCCATAATTGACATACTCATACCCTCCATGTACTCTTCCCTAAGCATGACAATATCTGAGTCCAATGGCCATTTGATAATGGACCTTTCTAAGCAGTACTGTCACTTGCACACAATAGTATGATCCCTCAGAAGGGAGCTTCATGTCTTCAGCATGTGTACAATGGGGATAATCTGAAATGAGTGTCATTGTAGCTTGTGGCATATAAACTACTCAGAGGTGATTTCTGCCTTGCATACAGGTCAATGTGTGGCCATGCTTGATTGTAAATGCTGCATATCTCTCAGTGGCTTATCACATGGATTAAACACTGTAAGGACATTAACCTAAAATGTGACATTAATAATACATGCTGGTGGGAGAGATTTGTCTAGCAGACTTTATCTCCCCTTTGCAACAGAGCCCTGGCTAATGGCAAGCAGAGCACCTCAGTGCACCTCAGCACATATCAGGCTGGGTAACCATCATTTCACCACAGGCTTTCTGCCTGTGTCCCTCTTGGGCAGGGGCAATATGTGCTGATCGTGTAAATAAGGGTGTACAGTTGTCTACAACTGTGATGGCTGTATGGCTATTATGCTCGTGATGTTCATACATCCTATGGTTATATAAGCTGATGTAAATTGCTCTAACAGCCATACACACATACGTGACTACATTGAGGATAGAACCACTTACAATTACTGCTTACAGGACATGGCATGACACACACATAGTTCAAGTTGGCTGTATGTAGATTAGCACACTTACCCATGTAATGGTACACAGTACAGATCACAGTACATGATGCATGCAACACACCTCATGTCTGAAAGTACATGTCAGTGTAGGGCATATTATGCTTGATGACATAAGAGGGCCAAGCTGTGATCAGGCATTTTGAGGGCCACATCACCTGCTACAACTAAAATTCTGCAAACACTTCTTTGTAAGTAACTGAGGTGATCGCATTTAGGGCATATGGGCAAGCACACAAACACATCAAATGGCCTACAGTGAGATTAGAACCCTTACTTATCTAGTCTTACACACTATAGATCACAGTATTTACCACATGCACCATGGCTTAAGTCGGGTACAACAATGGCAGCTGGTAGTCTTAAGGTAGATGACATCATAAGGCCTTGTAAAAGAAAGATATTTGGAAGCCAGCAGCAACTTACAGGACCAAAAAGTGCATAACCATTGTAGTTTGATAGCTTCTCAGTTGTTTGGCAAAATGATACACACATACACACACACACCAAGTGGCCTGCAGTGAAATTAGAACCTCTCTCTATCTAGTCTTACACACTATAGATCACAGCACATATCACATCCGCCATGGTTCAAGTTGGATATTGCAATGCCAGCTGGTAATCTTAAGGTAGATGACATCATCAGACCTTGTGGAAGAGGGCAGTCTGGAAGCCAGCAGCAACTTACCTGGCCAAAAAGTGCATAACCATTGCAGTATAATAGCCAATGAGGGTTTCCTCAATTGTTTGGCAGGGGGATATGCATACACACAAAGTGGTCTGCAGTGAGATTAGAACCCCTACTTATCTAGTCTTACACATTATAGGTCACAGTAGTTAGCGTATACACCTCGGCTGATGTCTGTTTGATATGTGATTGCAGGCAATGTACATGTAGATTACACAAACTAGACTTGTGTTTAACAACATCTGTGGCCTGCAGAGTGATATTGCTTCATACTGTTATCTGCATGTAGTATCCTAACAGTGAGATAACTGTTATTATCCTAGCTATGTGTCTACAGGTACCAGTATGGCTGTATGTGGCTGTTTGCACTTGGATGGGCAAGCCTGTAGGCAAGAACAATGTGCCCTGTCCATGTGTGTGTAGACAACATCATACATTACACCACCTACTCACCTGTTGCTGTCTGTGTGGTGACATCCAGTAGGCACAGGGAACTGTATATGAGTGCATTTTGTATGGTTGAGCCCATAGTTTGGATACTCTGAGCAACATTATAGATGTGTGACAGAACAGCTTTACTCACCAGTATTAGGGTATGTAGAACAATACAGACATCCACACACATATTTCTATATATAACAGGGATGTGTATATAAATGTAGCTGTGTGTGCTTATGATCTGTATATGTGGTATATAGATATATGGGGAGAGACTGAGAAGTATGTGTGTATATATATATATATATATATATATATGTATGTATATATATATATATATATATATATGTATGTATATATATATATATATATATATATATATATATATATATAGATATATATAAATGTATATATCTATTTGAATATACGTACTGATAGATATACTATGTATGTGAGAGAGAGATAGTGACAGACAAGCATGTATACATATATGTATGTATGTATAGACCTATGTATATAACAGGTCATTTTGATCAGAGGGCAATAGGATTACAAACAGTTTAACTAAATGTATGGACATGTCCAGTGGGACTGTCTGTACTTACAAAATGACTCCAGGCCACACCTATCTGCACTTCAGTCCAGGATTTTGTGTGTTACAGACACTGCCATCTGTCCCTGTTTCCACTGTACTGCACTTCACTCAAAATGTCCATGGTATTCTCCAGCTCTCTGATGTAATTAATAAGTGACAGAGGTTCATAATGTTACACAATACACAAACTGACAGTCTGTGAAAAAAACAACATACTAATACCTCACATGTGGATACTTCCAGATTTGAAATATCAATAACATCACGCATGCTAACTTCCCTAATCCATTGAACTATGCAAGCTGCCAGCCAGAGACTAGTCATTCATCATATAATCAACATCCACATTGTTATTCCTGCATTAAATGAGACATATAATGTGTGATTGATTTCTGTGCTACTGTCCCGTGTTTGCCTGGACTGCTGATATACCATTGCTGACCTACTGTTAAAGCAGTTATATAGGAAAACTGTTGTGTTGGGTGTTGTAGAACAACAGAACATGTTCTGCTGGGATGCTAGTCCAATTATCATGTGACCCCACTGTTTAACATCTCCCTTGATTGATGAAGTGTATATTCCAACCATTAGGCCTAGTGAATATTAAGGACCACATACTAATGAACTGGGCAACTGTAGTCCACTGTGGATGTTACTTGTGTCCAAATAGCCCACTATGTTTCCTTGCATAAATGCAGCAGATCCGTACATACAATAGCATATTATAGTAACCCTTACAAGTAATCTGTAGGTTAGGGACTTACCTTGTGAATGCAAGCAGTTGACAGAACTATAGTTCAGTTATGACTATGTCTGATGCAAGCAGTACACAGCCAATACATGGATAGGTACAGGTTGTGTGGGTTATCTGGCATCAATTTTATTATATGTATGTGAGCAGGAGTAAGGTGTCAGTCCCTAAGGCCCTAGATTGTCAGGGAATGTGCTATGTATTGTCTCTTAGCCAAAGCCAGGGCATACTGGGCACACCTATATCTGCCTACAGTGACATCATCAGGAGGCTCCTTCTCCGAGTCCTCCTGTGACTGTGGTGACCTAGGCAGTGGTGGGGGGTGTATCCCTTCCCTTTGCTAATCCTGCTACAGCTGTTTCTGCAGGATCATATTATGTAGTATAGCACATACTGTGAACATATGTGCACATGTGGCAGCACAGTGACTTCAGAAGCCCAAACACACACTCTATGATGTTCCTATTTTGTGCATGTAACTCATTATGGCATGCTTCTGAGGGTGTGTGTGTATTTCTGATAGGAGTCATCATCCACGGCTTCAGGGCATAGCCAGCATCCCCATTAAATGGCCATGTGAGATGTCCCCCTAGCAAACATCTGGTACAGCAATGATGCATGCCAGATATGGGAGTCGTGATAACTGCCAGTGCTGACAGCACACACATTCATGATAATCCCATGGGCATTGCACACAACCTTGCAGTTGATGGAGTGGTACTCCTTGCAGTTGACATAAATTCTATCCTCCTCATCGAGTGGTGACTTGATGTGTACATAAGTGCAATCTATGGCACACAGTACTTCAGGGTAATGTGCTACATGATAGAAGTGTTGCATATTGGTGGGCCTCACCTCAGCGGTGAGGGAAAAAGAAATGTGCTCACTGGCATGTGGTAGCATGGTATCCAGGAACTTGTGGAGTACCCTGGATGCTGATCTCTGTGTGACCCCCATCATGTCCCCAGTTCGTCTTTGGAAAGTGCTTGCAGCTAGTATCCTAAGGGTTACACATACCTTTGTTTCCATTGGGATGGGTTCCGCTCTGTTGGCTCTGGGTCTGAGGGCAGCAGAGCTCAGTGAATTCTTGTAGTACATTCCTGTCCACCCTGTAGTGCTCTACAATCCCTAGCTCATGTAGCTCCTGGAAGGTTACCCAGGACCTGAGCACTCTTTTCCTTCTCTGTCTAGGCATATTGACAGTAGCAGCAGCAGCACTGACTTCAGCATCTAGCACATACAGGTGCAGCAGCCCCTAGCATTCTCCCAGTTAAAATTCCCAAGTCTGTACTTCAGTGGTACAGAGTACTGGGGAAAATTTAGAATGTAGAGTGCATGCATACTTTATGGAGCTTTGCTGTAGGTGCAGAATGTGTGATTGGCTAACTATGATGCATTGCACCTGCCTACAATATAATTAACATCATTTCATGACCCTATTTTAGGTTAAGCAAGGGTCAAAACTAATTAAATACATTTATTTTTTAAATACTCCAAGCACGGTGGCTGAGTAGGGAAGGGAAACAAAGCTTAGAAATTAGTGGACACCCCCCTCTCCCAAAGAAACACTCTCAGCCAGGCGGCCTGTTGTGCAAACAGGTGCATACCTAAGCTGAAATGAGCTCAGAAGTCAGTAGACACACCCTCCCTGGTTTCAGCTACCTCCTGTGTAAACATCAACAAGGGTCTAAGCCTACATGAAGGGGATATGCAGACACGATTACTCCTTTCTGCTATTCAGTGCCTCTACTTCATTTGCATAGGTATCCATGCTCACAACCTGGAAACTACAAGCTTCAGAGTCCAACCACATTAGCAACAGCAGCAATGCACCATTGTAGGGACTCCACATACAGTCATGTAATACATTTGATCACATACTAATTAATTTCTTTTTTCCATTTTTTTCCCTATAAAGCATGTTTGCAGACTGTGGTAGGCCTCACAAATATGCCCAGATCATTAAAAAAAATGAATTTAACTTATTTCCTTTAATTTTTCCGACACACAGGATGATGCTTTCAGTCATATGTGTATGTGGTATGACATTTCTGTGCAAATATCTACATTTTTAAACCCCTTTTTTCTGTCTTCACTCCTGTATAAAGAATTTTTCTGTGTACACTACAGACACTGACGCAGGGTCTAATGAGATGCATATCTGCTTGCTGGATCACTCTACCCGCCTCATTTGTACGAGATTCACCTGCTTATGAGGTGATTTGCATGCCATGTACGTTTCTGTGCTGGTGCATGTGTGTGCACTGCTCAGCAGCCCATACTGAATCTAAAAATGTTCAGGGCCATTTAAGCAGTGCAGAACAATGCCTACATGCAAACAAAAACATGTAGGCTTTATAAAATTCCCCCCTGTGTCTAGGAGTACAGTCACTGAAAAAAGGTGTGAAAGTATATCGAGGAATATAAAAGAGAGGGACAGAATATAATATTAAAGCAGTTACTCTGCTCATTAATTGCAGCTGTAGACTTTTTCAGCTATAAATCATTATGAATAGCATAATGCTATCACAGTCTTGATGGATGGATAACATTTCTTTTCCAAATAATGAGGATATAATTTACAACACTGATGTAATGGTACCTTTAAGGAGCAGTTAAGGTAAACCAATGATTAATAGATCAGAAATAATTCTATTTTATTAATACTGCCTCTTACACCCAACAGCATGAGAACATCATATAAAATCTTCCATTTGATTCATGGAATTAAAATGCCATCTGCAGCATCACTAGTCTAGCCATGTCTCTCAGTGTAGACCAGACAATGGTGAATGATAACAGTATCCTCTCTGTGATAATTGCCTTATCCAAGGAAGAAAACTTCAAATTGCTTACAATGCAGTGCACCAGTAGGGAGTGTTGCAGTTATGAGAGTTCTGTTCTTCGACTCAGAAGTTAAACCTACCTGAATGATCTGGTGGTAGCTCATGTGGATGTAAAACATCCTATGACACTCCACAAAAACAGCAGGATAAGTTCTCTGATGCCCTTGTAAATTTTTTCTAATACCATTAATACCACCATAGGTAATTCCAGCAAAGAAGGAATAAAAATGTAAGAAAAATAGAACGAGAGAAATTACAGCCTTGTCCTTACCCTCTTAGGAGCAGGAATTAATGGAAAGAGTAGTGTCCCTCATGGCAGATGCTTTCAGTAATTTGTATAGTGCATGGGAAGCTTTAACAAAAAAAGGTAGGACAAATGTCTCTAAGGTGAATCATAGATACTGCTAACTGATTGAGTCAAATGCATTTTCATGGTGCAGGAGTCCCCAGCAGTGGCTGTAGATGAGTGATTCTTAGCTTGCAGAAGAATAAGGATGATTCTTACATAATCTACTAGACCAGTTTCATAACACATCAATAGAATGGTAACATCTGAGAATTGTTAACAATAGTTTCACGGTCAATATCTATCCAACAAGTTGACAACAGACTTTATTGGGGAAACTAATCAGCAGTTGCCATTGGCTCTATGGTCCTTCCAGACCTTGGAAAGATAGTCCTGTGTGATGGCTTAAACGAGGGATAACTATCACCAGTGGTTAAAATTGCCACAAACAGAGAGGTCAAGACTGGGCTGATGTAATGGAAAAGAAGTATAGAGAAACCAAAGTTCAAGTCATCCAGACTAAACTAATTCTGAAAGAGTAGAAAAGGTATTTTTTTATTGACTTTTGAATTTGTTTAGGGGGATAAAAAAGAGTGTCTTCTGTTTGAATCTTTGTAAGACACAATTCTAGAATAACAGATGTTATTTAAGAACAGGGAACATATACATGATAATAAATCTCTTTCAAAGCCTCATTTAATTTTTGATACAGCAGTATAGTGACTCCATCCAGAATGAGAAAGTTAATGTATTGCAGGGATGGGTCTCTGTTTCAGCTGATGGGCCAAAACATAGTGGGTCTTCCCTTGAAGGACTGATTGCAAATCGAGGCATTCCAAGTTTTGATGAGACTGACATAAGTAATGTTATTTCAAATTTTATTCTCTTGGAAGTATATATGATATGTTTTATTTGTAAAGCTTGTAGAAAGATACGCATTTGGTTGGTGAAAATACTGTGTAGCAATAAAAAAGGATAGGGGAGCACTATTTGGACAGTAAATGCCACAAAATTTCCTTATGACTATGAAACTATGTGTTGCATAAACTTTGGCATCAGCCAGTGGTCTTTGTGTTCAGTCCTGCGATAATCCAGTTGCAAGCTAAGTTTGTCACTAAACTGGAATGACAGCCTCTTCTTAGCCTGAACATACAGAATGTTTAGTATTAATTTATTCAATTGATTCCATAATCGGTGGGAATGTGTTTTGGATAATTTCTTACAGTAACACTATATCAATCTGAAAAAAAATATGTATATATATATATATATATATATATATATATATATATATAAATTGCATGCTGTTTAGCACTGGAGTTTAAGTCTGTCACACTTAATGTGACGACACAGGTGATCAATGAATCTCATTAGTAAAAGGAAAATGGGAAAGAGTAAATTAATAAGGGGAGAAAAATTACATAACTGACACCTGTCCATAAATGCCTTGCCTATAGCACCTTAACAACTGAAAACCAGTTTATTTTGCTATACCTGTACAGTCACACCAAACCAATTTTCCAATGTACCATAAGAAATACCCAAAAGGCTGTGTGCTACTGTGGAAATAATGCATGCCCAGGAAACACTGATAACTCTCTTTATATTTGCTTGAGAAGTTCAAAGAATTATGCTAGACAGTATGACCATCAGAAATGCAACTTATACAGACAATAGTAATATATGTATGCATATATATATATATATATATATATATATATATATATATTTATAAACTGATTCTTTCTCACAAGATTAACTGAAAAATCAGAAACATTGATTTAACAAACATAAAATTAAACAACACTTTTTATAAATAAATAATATGCAACTGTTTCTGTTATATATTTTAAAAGTACTTTTACACCACACCTATACAGCATAAGCTGAAATTCAACAAGTACTGTTAGACATTACATGAAGAATAGTTCCCCAGATTTTTGTACATGTAAATTCTTATAACAGTTTTTCAATGGTATACTTTTAAAAAGCATAATAAGATAGACAGTGGCCGCTATTCTTTGGCATCTACTTCTCTGAAGTACAGGCCAACACTAAGGGACACTGGCTAACAAAGTTCACAGACAACTGCAAAATGAGAACCATTATTGAACCCCCAAATTATGTGGATATTCAACAAGAGGGCCTTACAGAAACAGATGCTTGGTGCCAGAGCCATGGGCTCAAGCTCAATGCCAAGAAATGTATAGTTATTCCCTTTGGCAGTACACTAAACACTGAAAGTGTGATAAGAGTCTTAGGGACACAGGTGGACAGTGGTCTCACCTTTGATAACCACATCGCCATAACAGTCAGGAAATCCTTCTATGTGGCACACCTCATCGCTATGGTCTTTTCATCCAGAAAAAAGGGGGTCATTGTCCCACTGTACTCATCTCTCATTAGACCCATTATAGAATACAATGCCCCATTTGGTATGTAACTCTCAAGACATCTGAAACAACTGGAAAGGCCGCAGAAATACCTCACTAAAAGAATCGCAGGTCTAAAGCAGATGCCCTACGCTGGCCGTCTTTTAAACTCCAGCTATACTCTGTCATATATCGTCTACTCAGAGGCAAACTCTGCTTAACATACAAGGTCATGTCAAACCCAGAACTGTTGGACATGCTGCAATTAAAGAAATCCCAATCCCTCAGAGCCACATGCTCCAGGGATCTAAACCTTGTCATCACAATGAACAAAACATGCTGGAGGGATAGGTTCCAGACCCAGAGGCTCCTCAGACTCTGGAATAGACCGCCCATACATGTCAAGTAGAGTGCCTCTTTGGACCTCTTCAAAAGGAACCTTGGCGATTGGATGGGAGATAGGAAATTCACCCCGGGGATCACAACAATTGCCCTGCTAGACAGGGGTCCAGGGAATTGTTATGGCTAGGCTTGTATAGGTCCTAGGACTGATAGATTAGTACCAACCCATGAACCTATGAACCCATCTGTCATCCTTCAGTTACTTCCTCAAGAAAATTCCTAACTACTATTTTTTCCTTCAAATACCTCTCTCATGAAAAAAAATAATAATTTTCTGTTGTTAATGCTTCTCATACCAAATTATTAGGGGTGACAGTCTTGAATTCAGCCTGCATAAACAAAATTGCATAAGAAAAACTCATCAAAAGCTAGGTATGGGTTACAGAGCCAAATACTTTCACACCAATGCAGGTAAAACATCACTTGCCGCTATTTTTCTCCTCCTCACACCTCGTTATGGTGCTTCCATACTTATTAACCTTTAGGCATTACAAAAATCAAAATTTGGACAATGCTATACAAAGTTGCTAAATTTACAGCAAATATGCCTTTCAAAACCCACCACTTTATAGCACTAAAAAGTCTAAATTGGTTAAATCTATGTCAGATAATGAAGTTTTCAGAAACTCGAACGTCATATGGACGAGGAGATATGATCGAGTTTCTGAAAAATCAAACATCAAAAAAACAAAAAAGAAAAAAAAAACCACAAATAAATCTACATTTTATGTTTTTGCAGGGTAGCAAGCCCCTCTGCACTCCCCCACACCCTGCAAATTATATATGCCAACTCTGAGATCGCACTATGGTGAAGAAAAGTGTAAATTTCCTGAACTTCTTTGTACTGCAATCTCCATTCAAAAGCTTTGAGTTTTCAAAAACTCTATCTTATGGTCCCAACATATGAATTTCAAGTTTCTGAAAACTTGATGAACTGATACTGGTCTATAGATATATATATATATATATATATATATATATATATATATATATATATATGTGTGTGTGTGTGTGTGTGTGTGTGTGTGTGTGTGTGTAGATATATATATATATATACACACACACACACACACACACACACACACACACACACATATATATATATATATATATATATATATATATACACACACACACACACACACACACACACACACACACACACACACATACACCTTTTGAACACATATAAAACTATCTAGAATCTATATGCTTGTCCAGCACTACATAATATTCCACACAAATATGTTCCCAATTGGATTGGTCATTACAATCCAATGACCAAAAACTCTTGTCCATCTACAAACCTATCAAATCTTTTGGACATTGTCTGCACTTGTATCATGTTGTTCAAGCCTGGAACTCCTTATGTGTATACATCAGGCCAATAACCTCATTCCCATTCTTCAAAACTATATTAAAGGACATCCTAATCAAACACTGACTCTGTTCTTAGTTAACACCAGGATAAACTATATCCTTAAATGTGAACTAAAACCTATTCATACCTTACACTTCCTTGCTCTCCCTTTTTGACTCACTTCCTTACTTCAGTCAGTTTCTCTTACCTGGATCTCTTGCTAAGTATACCATAAGCCTGCTCTTCTCTCACTTCATATTGCAATTCCTATTTGCATTATACTAACTTATCTTTAATTTCTCTATAAACTGGCTAAAAATTATCTAGATATTAAGTCATTGTCAAATAACTTGTGTCGATTCTTAATCAATGTATTCATGTTATGTCTACTCTGGTATAATTACATAAACTGTAGAGTTTTTTTTTGTAATATATTTGAAGAATGTAAAATTACTGTTCCTCAATTTTTTTGTAATAATTTGGAGCTTTTCACACCAGGCTGCCACTGAAAATGTCCTCCTACCAGTCAGACTTTCCCAGTAATCAAATGTCAATAAATAAGTACATTAATAAAAGTGTCATGAACCATCATTGCTACAAAATGAAGTATACTTTAAAAAGTTTATCTGGGTACAGAATATAGCATCAAAAATTGTTGTCATCAATAAAACTGGTAAAAAAATTAATAAAAATATATATATATATTTATATATATATATATATATATATATATATATATATATATATATTTTTTTTTTTTTTTTTTTTTCATTTCTGGCTTTAAGCCATGAGTTTTACAATAACTGTCTTCATATCAGCTTGTATTGTGTAGATTGGGTTGTGGGCAGGATGTAGGACACTTCCTAGAAGTGTGATTCAGTCACACCTTGTTAAATTCTCTGAAATGGAATTACTTTTTTTTCTTTTTTTGAGAAAACAGTTTTAATAGTGCACATGATGACTGCTTGCTTTTGCTGTGGTGTTGAAATATTTCCCACATACATTCCTGGTCTATAATACAATCATACTGAGATCAGTGCATTATAGGAAAATTAAACAATTTTTTTTGTGGTAATATTTTTTAGATTGATAAAGTTTGATAAAACTTCCACCAGTTTTGATCTAGAATTTTCAACAAAATATGAACAAACAAGCAAACAAATTACAAACAAACAAACATTCAACAAAATATGCCTGTCATTTGATTTTGACAAGGTGACCTACTACTAAATATTGAAGACTTCCTAGATTTATACTGATATATAACACATCAAGCAGCTTGTGCTAGTCTCATTTTCTCTACGATCAAAGGCAGCTGCATTCAACATGTAGTGATAAAAAGTGTAGCCTCTTGCAATGTAACCAGTAGTCAGTATATATTAGTGACAAAATTAAAGAGATTATTGTGAAAGTATGAGCTTGCTTACTATAGACTGTGACTATATTATGTCTAGTTCTTTAAGGCAGCTTGCAAAATCAGCAGTTCTGAAAACCTTTTTTGAAAATCTTGAATCTCTTCCAGAGAAGAATTACAAAAGTTTAAATTCTGCCATTTTGGCCACTACTGCAGTTTCTTAGATCAGAGAGTATGAATGAAACACTGGTTAATTTAAACTCATACATGTAGGCTGGAATTTGAAGACTTAATAGCTCTAGTGCGGAAGTAACACAGTAATGGTGTAATGGATAGCTTGATTCTGGGTAGCTTATTAGAATTTTTTTTTTCATTTTGCTATTTCCAGAGAATAACCATGATTTAAGGAATCTATGCTCCTTCAGTTTCTGTAGGCTATGTAACATGAGTTTTAGGGTTAAACCATCATTCCTTAATTTAAATTTTAAGCAAAATAGATCTTCTTATGTTTTCTATAGTTAAGTCTTGCTCATTCAAAATTGAAGATGAACATATCCTGCTCAGTAAATCCCATGGCTCCAGTAAAATGTGCAATATAGACTAATGTAGTGTAATACTAATAATTTCTGTTACAATTTTGTGTCACTTCATTCTTAGCAGACCTGGTAGGAATGAGTTAAAATGTGATTCGTAATGCCTCATTGCTGTACTGAAGGTGATACTAAAGTTAATGATATGAGTCAGAGACTCATTACAACCCCATTTAGCAGACTTATAATGTATTCACTTTAATATCAGAGCATTCAAAATGTGAAATATTTCTTACATTCACATTTTGATGTGGAAAATCATTTCAGCTGTTTAATTTACACCTCATTTTGATGAGACTTCAATGTGTGTCAAGCGTACTTTTGTATATTTAGAATGATTGTTTGTTTGATTGGTACTGTGTCTTCAATCTCTCGCTCCTGTGCAACTATATTGTTGTATCAGGAATGGAAACTTTTATAGGCCTGAGAAGGAAAGTGTTTATGACTTACATACTGAACACAGATATTCAAAATGTCACTTGTTGATTGAGAAGTGAAAGATTTGTTCTGAGACAAAATCTACGATTTGGTTCTAAGCCTGCAACAAGGGTTATGGGTATTGTTAATATCCTGGAGGTATGGCACATTGCTCACACAGTATGATGCAAAGCATTTTAAGCAAATGGCATCCTTCTGGTTGACTTAATTCAGAGACTGCACATGCTGTGGTAGTATATTTAAGCCGTTCTGAAATGCAGGCAGCTGCATGTGACCACAGTAGGATAAAGATATATTTGTTGATAATGACTGCAAAGCTACAGAAGGAATATTAATAGTATGTTGCTGTCTTGGCAGATATTGTTCTAACGCACAAACAGGTACACATACATCACTTTAAAGTTTGAATTTTAAGAAATGTATTCTGCTAAGAAGTTTAAACAATATGGATAAATGTGCAAGACCAACAAGCTGGTAAAGCTGTAATGTCCAAAAACTAATTTTAATAAAGTTATGATGTGGTGATAAGTATTTGAATCAAAGTGACCTATGAGGGAGAAGGAAGAAATTTGTGATAAGAGATAGAGAGATGAGGTAATCTGATGCCATGTTCAGGCATTTTCAGGAAAGAAGTATACATTAATAACTTCTAATGAATATATGATTTCAACTGATAGTTTTTCAAAAAGAAAATTGCAAATTGATTTACTCAGACTTAATAATATCACACTGACATAGATATAATAATTTTGACCAACCCTCTCAATAGTTCAATAATTTCTCAGTTTGCAAATAATGAATAGATATTTACATTATCAATACAAAGTCCAGAAGTAAAATCCATGAAATCATATAGGGATTGGTGCTTACAAATTTCAACAGGCACCTTTTTAGTATATATTAAGATAGACCAGGTGTCTCTACTATCCAAGTGGCTATATAGGTTGAGTCAGAGCCTAGAGTATAGTAGGTCCTTAGTTTGAGTCCTGAGCAGTCATATCTTTTACATTTAGTGATGTGAAAATGTGGCAGGTGACTGAAATGTCAGTTTAATTGACAATACAAAATGTGTTACATTTAGTTAAGCTGAGTGATGCTAAGCACTGCATAAACATGGTTAACAGTTTTCCTGCTTGCGCTTTGCTAAGCTCCGCTTAAACACAGTTGTGTGAGTTTGTGTAATGCTAAGCAATGCAGTGTGTATTTTAAAGTTAGAGTACGACATGTAAGGGCAGGACTGCAGTCTACATTAAGGTCAGTAGGTGGTAATTTCACACCATTCATTGGAGTTCTCACTTGGCTGCTGATATACCTGATAGTGTTGGTGAGGGAGCATGCTTTTGGATGCAGAAGTGGGGTGTGCAGGAGTCCAAAGTGTTTGCTGGACTCCTGGTCAGGCACTATGAACCCTGGTTGCCACAGGGTGAATACCAGGGCTCAGAATGTAAGTCTGAGGCATGGTATTGTTTGGCTAGGGAACTTATCAGTGCTACTGGTATCCCTCACACTGGTGAGCATGGTGATCCCTCTTTCATCACTATGATGACCTGAACTGGACAAAGAGGGGAACCTTGGATACCTGGGTCCAAAAGCTCAGGCTTGGCAGACCAAACAGATATGTGCTGTAAGTATATTTGGCATCACTCTGGAAATCTTCAATCTGAATCTGTGCAAAACTAGCATGCATAATGGTTTGCTTCTCTTACCTCAGCTGCAGAAGAGATGGCTTGCAATGTACAGTTCCATGCAGGGTGGCTGGTCAGGATGAGGCATGTGTGTGGTAAGTAGGGAAATTTCAAGGTAATAACCTAAGGTATAACGTAGTGTCAAAACACATTATTTATAGAGTTTGCAGTTGTAATGGTCAAGTATGACATACTTGGGAAATGTAACGTGTAGGAATGAGTCACTGCCTACCTGAAATGGTAAAGCAAATTAAATCAGCAAAACATGCAGTCCTGTATAGTATAGCATTCAAACAGCTGATGATAGGGTCCACACAGATTAACAGCAGGTCACTAACTGCTCTGCTCATTGTGTGATATATGCTTTAGTTTGCACTCAGGTAATGACAACGGTATATGGGTTATTTCTTAGAGATTTGACACAGCTATCCATGCTGTACATGCCAGACTTGGAGCAACAGTAATCAATACATTGTAAAGGGTGATGGTGCTGTGAAATGTACTGTTTTCAGACAAATAGGTATGCACTACACTGTTATTCACTGCATGTGTTTTCTAACCTGCCTCCAGTTAATTGTAGAAGGGACGTGAATAAAGAATGCAGAAACACTGTCTGATAAATGTAGTACAATACCTGCAGTAAGGTTCAAGCCTGCCTTCTGGCCAGTTTGTGACAAATAATGTTGTGTATTCCACCCACTCAAAGAGCAGAATATATGGGTAAGGTTTCTGACGTTCTGGCCAGATATGCATGTGTATAAATGACAGATTTTAAGGTGCATTAGCAATAAAGTTTAAAGCAGGACTGTGGTTTGATAGGGACTTTTTCAAATAAATGTGAAGTATGCCTTTATTCACTAAATGTGTGTTCGAATCTGACAATAGTTAATTGTGAAATTCAGTGCACATTTTCCCTGGAGTCACAGCTTGTGGGTTATAATCCCATGACAGACAACTAAGTATTCAATGGCTGTCTACTCTACATAGTGTATATGAACATACCTTTCAACTGTCATGATTTTCGGAATGTAATAGGTAATGCCCCTATATCTGGTCCTTAGTTAGCAGATAAATGACATTTCTTGGAAATCAATTCAGTGGAAAATGCGTTATCAGAATATCTTGCTACTGTTGTATGAGCACACTATGTTCAACTATACCCAGTAGGTGTGCCTCCATCCCACCATGTGTTACAGCTTGGCCCATACTGTCCCATGCTAACACGTTGAGAGCTATGTATGTGCAGCATCATCTATACAGTTGCTGCATTCACTGCACTCCCAACTGACATTGTACATATGTAGAGGGATGTAATAGTATTCTGTCTAGTAATATTACCTGAAAAGTTTCTAATAGTATTTTTCTCTCTCTCTCACTCCAACCCTTCTCTTCTTTAATTTAATAATGTTATTATTATTATGATTTCTTATTAATATACACTTTTGTAATAACCTGTTATATTGGCCTTATGTATAATTTCATATTGGTTTGCCATTAAAATAATTGTACTAACATTGCTTATTGTTGTTTATTCTTATTATAATCCTTCACATTTCATTTGATTACTCATTATTAAGTTCTATAATGTTACTACTAACATATGTTTGGTTATGTTTATTCTAACCTTATGTTTGTATTTATTTTCTACAGCATGACAAGGTAGGTTTGTTCCTGGTGATCCCCCTACCTTGGCTCCCCTGGTCTTGGCACTGGGGCTCAGCACATCTAGCTGCAGCTTGATGGTACCTCCTCTGCTGCCCTTGCACTACCTGTAGCATCTGGTAGTTCTGCCCCATAGGCTGGAGCTGGGCACCCTTCTGGGAGCAGAGGTTGAGGGGGTGATTTTTTTACCCATGAGGAACTGACAGGTATGGTGTGTGGGTTGCTGTGACAAACTCTCATTGCAAGCCTATGGCAGATGCAGAGCATGTTGTCTATCCTGCTGAGGTATCCCTACCTCTGATTCCAGCATCCACCACTGCCACTACAGGGGCAGTGAAATAGCAGTGCTGACAGTCCCATGGATGAGGACTTGAGTCACACTGCTGCCATGTGTGATGCTCATGGGACTGGGATTCCACACCACTCTCCCCATCCAAGGTGTTCATCTCCCTCTTGTTTCACACATCAGCCCTGTCTTGCCTGCCTGAAAATGCTTCCTCACCCTCCCATCTCACCTCCCCCACACATACGTATGTCCCATCCCCAGCATTCCACTGTCACCTTAAAAAAATGGGTACCTGTCCCCCAAAAAATATCGTCCCATACATAGCTTTCCATTTTACACATGTCCACTGGACACACTTAGTTTGGTCCAATTGTCTTGACAACACATGTATGTTGTTCTCACCCCTCTCTCTGGGGGTAACAGTCCAAAGTCATCTGCAAATGTTGGTAAAATGCACAGTTGTTGCTGTACAAGAAGTGAATAGCTATGGTTCTTTTCTGGTTACCTACTGTAGTCTCGAAAGTCGACAATGTCGGATTACATGATAATAGCGAATGTGCAGAATGTTGAATTGGTAAACAGAAATCTCTGTAAGGGAATATTTCAGTTTACTTCAATGTAGTGCTGTCTCAGAGGTGGTATATTTAAGTAGTGGGGGGACTGGAGGGTGCAGGGGTGCTTGCTAAAGATTTTCTTTTTTTTTTCTTTATTTTTTCTGAACATTCGAAATTTTAATGGTTCGATCATTAAAGTTCGACTTTTAGTGATTCGAACCATTAAATTTTCAATGTTCTAATATAGACCTTTCTTTCCTACACTCTTCCTGCACATACCTACCCACCTTTCCCTATATTTTCCCCCTGCTTGTACCCCATTTCACCACCGTCCTATCTCCCCATTTTTCTTTTCTTTAAAGATTTTTTGCTTGAGACAGTGCATTGCACAGCATCGCTAAGACCAGCTAAATTGTGCTAAATTGATATATATCTTTGAAATAATAGTAATCATGTGCAAAATGCACACCTGCACCTTGCCTCAAACCCAGGACTATTCCACCTTAAGACCAGTGCATCAACCCACCAAGCCACACAGCTGTTGTTTAAAAATGGTGGTTTAAGAAAAACATAGCAGTTGGCAAGTAATTATCATTAAGCATGTTCAAGCAGTGCCACCCATCATGCCACAGCAACCAAATTTGCTTAAACAAACTTGCACGCGGGGCAACAGAGTTGCATTCTGCTTAACTAAGTGTATGAGCATGCTCAGTGGCATTTCCGCTTGTTTGCACATTGCTTAGCAACTCATAAGTTGGAGGTGCACTGCTTACACATAAGAGTTACCTTTGCATAAACTGACTCCATCCCATACCTAGCTGTACTGCAGGCTGGGATTCTGAGGGGATTTGGAAAACTCCATGCCAGATCTACCTATATACCAATTCCCTCTAATGAATCTACCGTTTCATTCACTGTGTACTGTAGGCAATATTCACCTTTCTATTTCTGTCTACAACATATCATATGCTTACTTTCTGGTGTACATAAAAGCATCTGATGCTCCTGCGGCCAAGCTATTGTGCAGACAAGCCCAATCGGTAACACATTTAAACAGTATACTCAATTTCAAGCCATCTGCATACAGACTGTAGAACAACTGTGATGATAATGATAGGTGTACAGAGATATGTAGACAAGTTTGACCCTAGTACAGCTCCCTGTGGGACACCATGACTGTAACCACAGATATCAATTGACCAATTGCTGTATGATAATTGCCATATCCTGTATGTAAGCTATGGAGCTATCCATCTTAATAAGAGTGCATCAATGCCTGGTTGCTCTAACTTGTTGCTCACTGTGTTGCATATAGCTCTGCCAGTTCCATATGACTCTCATCACATCACAATTGTTCATTCATAACTGTTATTATATTGTTATGCTACATCATATTCCAGGAGCTATTAGATGTATGTTCTACATACACATGCTGATATGTGTTTTTAAGTCACAGCCTTTACAATTCTGATAATACCTTATCCCATAGTACTGAAGGAGCATTTAAATAGGTCTTAGAAAGTTGGCCCAAATGCAGTTGTGTATTTAATATGTGAAATGCAGTCATACTAGTGTAGCACACACAGAGACAGTCTGTAAATTGATACACATACTGCTACTTCACATGTGGTATAATGAGGTATTTCAGGAGTAGAACCCTGGACACCAACATACTACCTACCTGCCTTATTCCTTTGAGCCACAGAAGCTGCTACATGAGCAAGGAATCATTCACCACACCATCACTGCATAAACGTGTACTGTGCTATTCCCATTTAAGTTGCACATAAAATGTATGTTCAGATCATACATTACAGTACTGATGCTGTGTGGCATGCTAACTGTGTGAGAGGTCATACAGCAAACCATTAGTGTTATGGCACTAACATGGGAATAGTGCTTTTTTGGGGTTGAGGAAGTAATGCACATGTTCTGCTAGGACACACAGTCTGACTGTCATTTAACCCCTCTGTCCAACATGTCCCTTGAATGATATACCATTAATCTGTTGCAGTAGGACTGCATGAATATTCCATGCATGAGATGAGACCTACGGCATACAAATGGTGACATGTTAGTGGAATGGGTGTCTGCAGTCCCATGTGGATGTACTGTCTGTCCAAATAGGCATTTTTCCTTGCATTTTTACAGATCACAATGTATTTTTCACCATTACTGTATGTGACATAACCTTTTCAGAGGAATTATGTTCATATTTATGGACTTGTACATCCTCTTCTTTCCATCTAGACTCCTGTACACAAAACATTTCTGTGTATACTGGGAACAAGGATACAGAGTCAACACGGATGCCTTTTGGGTTGTTAGATCGCTTCCCCTGGCTAATTTGCATTAAAGTCATCTGCTTAAGCAGGAATTTGCATTCCACGGAACTTTCCTCATTTGTGCGCATTTGCTGATTTACTGAATCTGAAAATGTTCGTACTCATGTATGCATTGTAAAGTGATGCATACATGGAAAAAAAATCATGTATGGCTAATTGAATTCCCCTATTGTTTTTAATAGGATCATAGATTTCTATGCTGACAGCCCTTACAAGCCATTTTAAGCCTAGCCAATTATCCCATTTGAAAATCAAACCCTGCCACTTTGTATCACTAAGCTAAACACCTTAACCATTATGCCAGTCCTTAACAATCTGAATAGTTAATATTGATTTCTACATTGCTTACTATGAAGACAAAAGAGATGGACTTTAAAATAAATGTACCCACTGTTCTCATAGCTTGAAAAACATCTCCAGTGCCATGAAGATGAACAAATGAGCACTGCAAACCATTGTGTAAACATTTCCAAGCAAAAGACTTCTTCTGGGGTCTAAAGCAAGGTGTTTGACAGATATTTGATCAGATTTGGTCAGAGGTGATGTTTAGGTCTCATGAGCCCAAATATATCCAAAATGCTGTAGTACGGTGAGGATATAGTAGGAAGTATGGCATGTATTACATGGTCTACCTTCAAATCTAACTACAGTTGTCTAAATGTGTCTATAACTAAACAAGGTACATACATATATGTATATGCATATAAAATATATATATATATATATATATATATATATATATATATATATATATATATATATATATATATATATATATATATATATATTGTCAGAGAGGAAAAAACAACAAACTTTCTGAATGAAGAACTTAAAATGAAATTATAGAACATGTAATAAAATTAAAAAAGAATAAATGAAAAATAGAATTAAGTGATAAGAAACAAGGAATATAATTAATTACATAATTAAATACACAGGCTAATCATGCCCTAGTGTAATAAAGTGTCTATTGTGGGAGACTGTAATATCATGCCTCACACTGCAAGTGTTCTCTCCTACAATATTGAAAGTTGACTGTTACAGGTTAGCTCAAAACAGTTTTTTTTTCAAGGAGCACTCTCATGAAGAGGCAAGGTCCCACATCTCAAGGAAAATAGGATCCAGGAAGCCAGTAAACTGAGTCAACAGCAACAAAAGCAGTACAATCCAAAAACTATTCCTGACTCAGAAATGCCAATAAAAACTTTTAATCTTATAAAACCTTGTGGATTTCTCCCTTCATCAATGTTAAAATGCACTGTTAGAAAAAGGTCCTACATCCTCAAGACGTTTATATACCTATTCTGTGTCAAACAACTTTGAGAATGGGAGAAAATCCTTAAAGGTATGTACAGCACTTTTATTTGTTTCATACTAGCATAAGCAATAAAGTGATCTCTGAGATTTTGGAGATCAGAGTTACATGAATTTGATATTAGAAATATATTGGATATCAGTAGCTGATACTAAACTAGGGAATATACTGCTGGCAAAGTGATGAATCTTCAGTTTCAATAATATAATGATGAAAATGATAGCAGAGATCAAAACTAAAACAAGACAAAAATGATCATCTTCAGAAAGGCTGCCAAAATGGCACATTAATGTCCAGCAAAATATCAGCCTCAGTATAATACCATGGAGATCACAGAGAATAGTAGCAGTTTAGTCCCTTGGAAGCATTACAGCAAAATGTCAGGAGCCATGAAGAAATCAGGCCTTCTCTTACGCTGTTCCAAGTTTTGCTATGTTCTCTGTGTAACTACCTCAGCCAAAAGCTATGCAGTTCCCAGACTACAGACAACTGCCAGTTAGCAACATTCAAAATTAGTAGATAAGTAGTGAAGTGGTACTCCAAATGGAATAATACTTCAGTGGTGCATCGGATAAGTTAAAAAGGTCTAAGCAAACAAACAAATAATGGAATCTAGCCATAAAATAAGGATACATGGTCAACAAACTCTTAGTCCTGGGCAGTCTTAGATAAGGTCATGGAGGGAAATCCATCTTACCTTAGTATCACATCTCTATAAAGGAAGCAAAAAAAAAAGGAGTGACATTAATATTAATACTGCCTAAAGTCTGATGGTAACACTTGGAATAAACTAGCTCAAATTAAATATAGAATATAAGTCAAGAGATATGAGGTAAAAGTGATACAATAATAAAGTATAATAAAGTATGGAGTACAGAGTCAGTACAAAAATGATGGAACATGTGATCTTCAAGCAATCAAAATTTGTGCTCCAAGTTTATTGTAAGATTCTAAAAATACCACATACATTGTGAAAGAAATTGTGTAACATAACTAAAATAGTTAATATGAAAGATTTATTGGAATAACTTTCAAGGTATATAGAACTTGTGCAATAACCACCATTTTAGTGCAACAGTTCATTTTTTTTTTCATTTTAAAGACTGTTTATAATTTTCTACAATGACATTAACACATAAATTAAAAATATGAATTATGGTTTGTATATAAGGATGTTAATTTGTTCCTAGACAATTTAGAATTTTTCTCATGCGATCTGCAGCATGGGTTTACAACCCATTTGAAAAGCTCTTATAGTTGCATATTCTGTGATCAGACATTAAGCATGGATTCACAATTTTGATTTAAATAATCTTAATATTGCTATCAGTACTTTTTGCTTTACTACCCTTCGTCATCCATACCTATTCTACACTGTTAACAGACCCATCACCACATAAAATAATTCTCATTCATATGAATATTCCCCACATCTATACTCTTAAACATCCACACATCTGAAAATCACCAATAAACCCTTCAGAGTAAACACAGTCTATTACTCTACCTTTCCACTTCTATTTTCCCAAATAATACTTCAAACACCTCTATTTCCTACTTGTCAGAAACATCATCCCCAGGATTTAATAAAATCTGTGTAGGCACCATGTAGAGCCTACATGGACTGTATGGCCATGGCCCCTCCTTGGCAGCTCTCTGTGCATATTAATGACAGCACACTGTCAAGGGAGACCATAGGAACAGGAATATTTAATCCTTGTAGGGAGAAATGCAGAGGCTACCTGTGGTTGTGGATGCGTGCTGTTGAAATGCTGTGAATTGTCAAATGTATAGTATTTTATTTTAATTTTTCTTTCCCATTTTTGTATGTTTGTGCGGCAGGGTACATAGGGCAGCAATGCCAATCTTTGCTCACATATAGACAGATGACACCTGCCAGACATCGAAAAATAGAAACCTGGCATCATTAATTGTCATAATTATGTATTTTTCTTATTTTAAGTGTTTTTGTTTTTTTTTTCATTTTTTTTTTTAAATTGCTGTTTGCGCAGAGTGGGGCGAAGCGCTACAGAGCCAAGTGGCACTCATGCATAGATAGCCAACAGTTGCTAGACATTTAGAAATAGAAACCAGATGTAAATAATTCTTTATATCTGGGTCTATTTAAGCGAGTTTTCATGGTGTACTGCAGTGCTTAGCAATGGTAACAGGTAGCCCAGTAGTATATGTGGAGGTATACTACTTTTCATAATATCCAAGTAGCTAAATGGGTAGAAATGCAGCTTAATGCTTAGAAGATCATGGGTTTGAGTCTATAGCAGTGATAACATGTCTGTAATTTAATTGTTTATATATGTTTAATTTTAAAAAGAAAATTTCTGAAATATGGCACTGCTGCACTTGCTGAACACTGCTTAAACATGCTAACTGGTACTTTTGTTTGCATGGTGCTAAGCTTAGCTAAAACCTCAGTGTGAAATTTCATGCTGCTTAGCTCTGCTTAGCTGGTTTGCGTGATGCTAAGCAATGTGGCACTTTTTTGAATGTTGCTCAGTGATGTGTAAGGGCAGGAAAGCAGCCTATGTTAGGCACAATAGGTAGGAATTCTGCAACAGTCTTTGGAGTCTGCTCAACTGGTGATATGGCAGGTGGTGCTGGTGAAGGAGCACACTTTCAGATGCACAGATGTGGTGTTCTGTAGTCCAGGGACTTTGTTGGGTTCCTGGCAAAAAATCATGAACCTAGGCTGCTGCAGGGTGGTTTCCAGGGTTTGGAGTGTAAGATGGAGGCCTGGGACCAGTTGGCCAAGGAACACACCAATTTTACTGGTATCCCCCGCACAGGTGAGCAGTGTCCTCACCATTATGATGACCTGAAGAAGAGAAAGAGGGGAACTTTGGACACCTGGGTCCAAGAAACCAGGGCTGGGAATGCCCCACAAATATGTAAGTATGTTTTCCACTCTTTTACCAATATGTAAGCTGAATGTTTGCAAAACTGGTATGCATAATGGTGTGCTTTGCTCCCAAAAGTTGCAGCTGAGAGGACTCACAATGTTGAGTCCCATGCCAGGTGCCTGACCAGGTTGCACCATGAGTGTGGTATGTACGGACTTACTGTGCTAACTGTAGTGCAATAAGCAAGAAAGAGTAAAGCATTTACAGCAATACAGTATACACAATAAAAAACTGTAGTGCAATAAATAGGCAAGTAGAACTGTAGTGCAATAAATGAGCAATAACAACTGTATTGCAATAAACAATAAACAATACCAATAACATTAAGCAAAATGGTGTAAGGCAGGATTGTGTTGTCATAACCATTGCAGTAGAGCTGTATGCATTGCTTGTCTATGGTAAGGTTGCTGCAGTCAAGTGTAACACTGTAATAGCTGTAGAATACTACACTAACAGCCTGCAAACTGCATTAACTCGTAGTACTGTCCAAATCTGTCACCATGCCAATATTGGTCACATAATGCTCTCTACTCCTCATACTTCAAGTAATAAAGGTATATGGGTGAGGTAGCCCACTCTATGGGCAAATATTGTGTGCACTTCACAGACATCTATCAGCAATAACAATAAAGTGCTAAGCAGCCTTGTTGATTCCTACAGAAATGTGTTTTAATAAATGCAGTATGGCTGTATTCTATGCATGTGTGTTCTACTGTCACTGCAGTCAAGTATATCACTGTAATAGTTCTAGAATGCAAAATGAATTCAGTCACATAATGCTGTCTGTTTTTCCCACTCCAGGAGGAAATGATATATGGTTGAGGTAGCCCATGTTATGAGTAGATATGATTGTGCTAACATTTCACAGATACATATCAGCAATACCAATAAAGTATTAAGCAGCATTGTTGATTCCTACATACATCTGTCTACATATTCCAGAATGGCTGCATTCCTTGCATGTCTGTACTAAACTGCTGCAGTCAATGTTACATTTTTTGCAGATGTCCCCTGCAGTCACAGCTATTGGGTTCTATTCCCATGTATGCTAACTAAGGCATGACAGATGTCTATTTTATGTACTGTACACAAACATGTCTCTCAAGTGTCACAATTTCATGTAATGTAATTAAAACTGCCTAATTTGTCTGTCTCAGGATTAACAGAAAAATGATTACCTGGAATGCAATGTATTACTAAACCCGCTTACAGTACACCTTGGTAGTTAAAGAAGTCCAGATTATGTGAAAATGTTCTGTGTAGTTGCATACTTGCATTTGTTATTGCTCGATCCATACTGACTCGTGCTAACAGCTTGAGAGGTATGTACATGCTAAATCAACTATAGGAGAATTGTAGTCACTGTACTCAAAACTGACAAAACATGCCTGTAGAATATTTATTATCAGTGTTTTTAGGGATATAGTCTGCATTGTCAGTAATGGATTGTTTCTCTCTCTCTCTCCCAACCCATTATCTTCATTTATTTATTATTGTTATTCATTATTATGATTTAATATTAAATATTTTGTTTAATTATATTTTTGCAAAATGTGATGTATTATTGTTATATGTTATTATTACTCAATATTAACATATTTTATTAAACTGTTTTGTTGGCCTTATGGTTTACTTCTTACCAGCATGCTGTTAACATACTCAGTAATGTAGATGGACAGAGGCCTGTCTGACCCAGGTGACCAGAGTCTGAATAGTGATTTAGGTGCTTGATGGCAGAAACAGGTAGGAGTTGTATGCCCATCACTGATGAGAGGAAAGAGACACAAATCCATGGAACACATTAATATACCTATTCTCATGTTTTTAACTCAGATTTTCTGCCTCCTTATTTCCTGTTCACAGCTGAGTTTCATACATTTTGCCACTTCTACTATTTACTTTCTCCCATGTGATAGTAACTTCCCATATGACATCATCCTATGTACTAACCTATCTCTTTCTTTCTTCCTTTCTTTCTTTCTTTCTCTCTCTCACTCTCATAGATTAAGACGTTTGTTTGTAATTAATGAAATTATATCACTGTTAAACTTGTGTTTTTATTTGCAACCTTATATCCTAATTTCTGTAGAGCAGCATTGTATTAAAATTTTTTGTATATATTTTGTATGTTAATTTTAATTTTGTGCAGCTTTTCTCCCTGGGCCTCCACTGATGATGGGCTCTTCTAGGCCCAGTGGACTTTCCCGGTCAACAAATGCAATAAATAAATAAATAAATAAATAAATACTGACTGCTATGTTATTTACTGTTGTATTACACATAATATACATTAATATGTATTTGGATTAATTAAAATGATGTTCTGTTCTGTTGATACTAACAATGTTTTGGTTATTACTAACCATAACTTATTGCTGCACCTCATTTACCACAATACATCAAGGTAGGCTGGTTCCGGGTTATCTGCCTACCTTGCCTCAACTGGATATGGCACCAGACCAGTGGTGCCCTCTCTGCTGCTCCTGCACTACCTGCAGCATCGTGTAGTACCACCCCATGGGCCAGGGCCTGTCTCCATGTGGGATCGGTGGTGGAGGAGGTGTTGTCGCCCAGGATGAGCTGCAAGTCTTGGTGTGCGGGATAGTCTACCGTGGGTTTGACTGCCACCTGCACTGGATTGAGGGCATGTTGGCCAAGCTGGTGGGTCAACCTCACCCTGGTACCCAGCCTCCAGCACTAGCACCCTCGGGGCAGTGAAGCAGCAGTGCAATAGTCCCATTGGTGGGTATGTGAGTCATGCTGCTGCTATCTAGAGGGACATGGGACTTGTATTCCATAACACCCTCCCTATCCAAGATGTTCACCCCACTCATGTGTCACACACTACCCCCTGTCTGCTGTCTTGTCTGTCTTGGCCTTCTGGCAAATGCATCCTCACCTATCTAAGTTACCTCACCCACATGTACCAATGTCCCTTCCCCTACATTCTACTCTCACCTTAAAAAAAAAAATTCTCCATTTCACACACTTGTCCACTGGACACACGTAATTTGGTCCAATTGGCTTGACAGCACAGTTATGTTGTCCTCACCCCCCTCTCTGGGGGTCAGAGTTCAAAGTCATGTACAAATTCTGTCAAAGTACACAGTTGTTTCTGTACATGAAATGGATAGCTATGGGTCTTCCTTACACCATTCATGTATGTCCCTACCTGACTTTCACTATGTTTTTCCCCTGCTTGCACCCCATTTCACCACTTTCCTATCTTTCCATTTTTCTTTCCTTTATATTTTTTATTGAGTTGCTGCATGATGCGTCATGTTGAGCAGTTTCCCTAAGCTCAGCTAAATAGATCTATATTGATTATATGTGTTTTTAAACTTGTAATACACACTTACAAAATAAGCACCTGTCCCATGTATCAAACCCAAGACCATCTAATCTGCAGACTACTGCATTAACCTGCCAGACCACACAACTCTTAATTAAATCAGGTGTTTTAAACAAAACATAGTAATCGCCAGTTGCAGTCATTAAGTGTGTTTCAGCAAAGTTGCATGCCATGCCTCACAATCTTGATTAAATAGCAATGTTGTTATTGTTGTGTCTTTTGACTTATCCCGGTTAGGGGTTGCCACAGTCCGCTAATGTTTGGTAGTGGATTTTTACCGAGTTACCAGCCCTGATGCACAACCTTCAACAAAGACACGTCCATTCACGCATGCCTCCACACAGAAGACGCTCTAGCTGAGAATCTAACATGACAATGTCTTGCTGTGAGGCGACAATGCTACCGCAGCACCATGGAAAAAATGATAATGTACCTTGGACTCTGGTGCAATACTAACCACTAGAAAGCTAAAGACATAATAATGGGTGTAAGTGAGGCCTGTGATAGCAGGTAAATGTGCCCTTCAGCAACAACATGCTAAGGCATTAATGGCAAAATACATGTTCAACTGGGACCCTGGTGCACACATACATTTATGTATTATTTATTTATTTATTACAGTTTGATGATCAGGATAATCCACTGGACCTGGAAGTGGCTGTTTTCAGTGGAGACCCGGGGAGAAAAGCTCCACAGGATATAGACAATTGTACAATAGTTATACAAAAGTAAATAAAGTTGTAGAACAGTGAAAAATACAGAGATAATATACAATTTGTTAAAGAAAAGTCATAACATTTCAAATCCTAGGTAATGATTTTCAAAGTGAGATTCATGTAGTCTAAACATATTAAAAGTACAGGCATTTCAGATAAAAAACATGTAAGTAAAACATTTATGTACAGATAAAAAACAAGCTTTTTTATTTTTTTATTTTTTTTTGGAGGTTAGAAATATGAGGAGAGGACAGCGAGAAGAAGGTGGGGTGGGAGAGGTAAAGGGTGGTATATAGTGGAGAAAGGAAGTGGGTTGGGGGGAAGTTTATTAGGTATAGGGTAGGAGAGGAAGTAAAAGCAAAGGGTAAGAGAGCACAGTGATAGAAGGTTGAGGTATACAGTACATGGGAGATGGTGTTAAAGAGTTTATGTGGTAGGGGTACAGGAACATTCCCACTTTGAAAGGAGGTGTGATTGGGGAAGAGTTTTGAAGTTTAAGTGGCTCTGAGTATTTTGAAGGGTGGTTAGGAGAGAATTCCAGAGCTTAGCTAGGAAGCAGGATAATAATAGGTGGCTAGGGGGTTCAACGAGGCTTATATATGTGTAGAAGATTGTGGTTTTCTGATCTTAGAGAGCGGTTGGGACTGTAGGTGGTTAAAGAGGTGGACAGAGGAGGACAACTAGAAAGTTTGAATATGAACTTGTGAGTAGTAGTAAGTCTAAGGAGTTTGAGGTAGCTAGGAAGTCCAAGCCATTTCAGGGAGTGGAGAGAGAGAGAGAGACAGTGATGTGATGAGTTTCTGGAGTTGGTGGCAAATTTGGAGATTTTATTGTAACAGGCTTTCAACTTGGCCTGTAAGCCTAGCTGAAAATTAGTGAATAGGGGAGCACCATACATAAGAGAGGGAAGAATGTAAGTAGAGGTAAGGGTGTGTCTGGTATGGGGGGGGGGCAAGGCAATGATTGTGTCTATACAGGAGACCTAGTTTTTGGTGAGTTTTTTTATATTAGTTTGGATATGGATGTCATACTTTAGATTTTCATCAATTATGACACCGAGCAGTTTGCTATGTGATACTATTTCTATTGGGCTGTTATTCTGAGCAGTCACTGTAAAAGAGTTTTTATCTATATTGGTGTTTTTGGATGGGGAGAAGATCATTAACTTTGTTTTATTGGCATTTAAGGCAAAGTGATGGCTATGCATCCATGATTCGGTATTAGAGAAAGCTAACTAATCTCTGAGGGGGCTGTCTGCTGTACAAATAATGGTCGAATCATCAGCATATTGAATTAGTGTGGCATTGGAGAGAGACTGGTGGAAGTTTTTAATGAAGATGTTAAAACTGATGGAACCCTGGGGAACTCCAATAGGGGTGGGTAGAAAGGAAGAGAGTGAGTTTTTCCATTTGACGGCTTGCTGTCTTTCAAAGAGGTAACTGGTGAACCAGGTGATGGTAGTGGGGAAGCGGTTGAGAGAGGACAGTTAGGATAATAGTAAGGGGTAATAAATGGTATCAAAGGCTTTTGAGAGGTCGAGGAACAGAGTAGAAACTATTTTGCCAGAGTTGCGAGCAAGGTTTATGGAGTTTAGAAAGGAGAGGAGGGCAGCGATGGTACTATTCCCAGAACAGAAACCACATTGTGTAAGGGTTAGTAGGTTGTTTTGGGTTGTATAGGACATAACTTGGGACTGAATACATTTCTCCATGATTTCTGATAGTGGGGATAGGATGGCTATGGGCCGAAAATTAGAAGTGTCAGTGTTTTTGCCTCCTTTATGGAGTGGAATGATAAAGGCGTGTCTCCATTGTGGGGGACATATGATTCTAGTATAGAATGGTTTATTAAGATAGAGATGGGATCGGCAATGTTGTCTGCAGACAATTTGAGGAAAGTTGTGGGTAGGTTATTTGGGGGAGAGGAGCATGGTTTGAGGTGAAGGAGGAGCTTCTTTATTTTGTTTATAGAGACAGGAGAGAAGCTAAAAGTAGGAGTAGGGGTAGTCAGATTGTGTGGAGATGTAGAGGGGTTGGTTGGGGGAGGAGGTTGAGAGGGGTTAGAAAAGCTGGTGGTGAGTTTAGCTATGGTTTCTATGAAGAAGGTATTGAAGTTAGAGGCATTTTCTAGATCAGTAAGGTTTAGGTTAGGGGATGGAGTATCCTTATTGCCTAGGTGGAGAAGGGAGGAGATAGAGTCCCAGAATTGTTTTGGGTTGGATAAGTTTTCTGATTAAAGTTCATTGTAGTATGATTTTTGATCCCTGATTATTAGCTTTTTTGCAGTGTTACAGATTTGTTTGACTTCTGTTAGGACATGGGGTAATTTAGTTTTGTGGTAAAGTTTCCAATTTTTGTCTCTTAGGTGCATGATTTATTTAGTTTCTTTGGTTAACCAAGGGGATGATGAAGTTTTAACTCTTTTAGTTTTTAGTGGAGCAAGGTTGTTAAGAAGGTTCAGGAAGGTTTTATTAAAGTAATCAATGACATTGTCGAGAGGCAAGGTTTTTAAGGGTGACCAATCTGTTACTTTTAGGCAGTCTATGAATATTTGTGGGTTGAAATTGGAGAGGTTCCAAGATTGTATATAGTGGTGTATCTTTTGAGGGGAGAGGAGTAAAAGTCAACAAATGCAGGCTGATGGTTGCTGATAGTAGGTCAGAAAAGGTGCCAGTATGTAAGATAAGGTTAGGATGAGACACTAAGGTCCAGTCAGTGATGGTATCAGTGGTTTCACCTTTGATTGGCCTGGTAGGAGAGTTTATTAATTGGGTGTAGTTGTAGAGGTTGATATTTAGGGAGGGGGATTCACTGTGTATCATGGCTCAGTTTATGTTTACTTCACCTAAAATAACTGTTTCATTTTTGATGTTAGTTGAAAACCAGGAGAGTATGTCTTCAAGTATAGGGATGTTGTTGCCTGGAGGAATATAAAGGACAGCAATGCATATGGATTTGTGTTTGTTGAGTTTAAGGAGGGCAATACAGAGTTTAGAATTGGCAAATTTAGGAATGGGATTGGTATGGGGAATAACAGTGTAGGAAGAAGAGTAGAGTATAGCTACTCCGCCACCTTTTTTGTTAGGTCTGTCAGAGCGTAGCATTTGGTAGCCTGGTGGGAGAATTTCATTATTTTTATATTAGAATTAAGCCAGGTCTCTGTGATGGCAACAATGTCAGGTTGGTTATGGGACAGCCAAGTGTGGAGGATGGGAATTTTATTTCTAAGGCTTTGGACATTGATTGTAATAAAACAAATATTCTTGGGGGTGGGGGAATGTGGTAGATGGAGATGAGAATTGGGTGTGACATTGGTAGAGCCAGGGTTGGGGTGGATGTCCCTGGAGAGAGACAGTGAGAACCTGTCTAGTATGAGTCTAATATAGTTTGTTAAAAAGGGTGAGTACAGGTGATGATAAAGCCATGTACATATTGTGTTTGTTCCTTCAGTATAAGTTTTTTATTTATTAGACTTGCAGTTTTGTGTTTACTTTAACACTGATCTACATTACAGTTTGTAGTTGGACTCTCTGAGTGTTTAAACAGGAATACATCAGCTGGAGGTGTGTTGCACTACTACAGCTATTGCAGTTATTGCAGTGTAATACCGTCACACAAGCTAAGGGAGCTACATTTTCTCTTCACCTAAAGTCACACGAGGTACTATGTGAGCCTTTTGTTTCTTCCACATACTGATGGATGTAGAAACTGCATGTCACAGCCTGTATATGTGCACATTTATCTTACAAATACACTTCCTGTAGCAATGACTCAGTAGCTCAGTCTGTTAATCACCTCCCAAAGAGTGCATTTTCCCACACACAGTCATGGGTTCAAATTTAGTGGTGTGTAGAAGTGAAAGTACAGTATTGTGAAGACAGCAATTAATGACTGAGTCATGCACTCTTTATCCACACAATGCATTTCAAATGACATGTCGGTTTTTCACTGGTGGAAGTCACAGGCCTGCAGGTAGGAATACACTTCACATAGCCCTATAGCAAAACTATATGTGCATAAAGTGTCACGTCATGCATTAATATGCATTCACAGAGAATGCCAATGCAGATACCGCAAATGAGGTCCACTGATATAAGTGCACAAGACAATCCTTCCAAACTCACTGTGTAGATTATCACAGCTGCACAGCTAACATACATGTTGGCAGTTACTACTTGTAACAAGACCTGCCCTCATACAAACTGTAAATTACTACCAGACTATAACACATGACCTGGTAGTTGCCCAAATGGTGGACATCTTCTTATCTTTATACCCCATATTATTCCAGGACACACCAAACATGTTGTCCAGTACTCTGTTAGTGATACTGTTAACTAACATACTTATATTAAACATATGCCTTAATTGGAAAAGAAAGGGTAGCCTCACTCTACCTCTGCCTCTACAACAAGGCTGACACAACTCCCACAGTTACTCCTACAGAATGCTGCCCTCCAAACTGTTCACTCTCTGCCTATGTCCATTACCTGTAGCAGCAGCTACAACCTGCACCACACACATCTCTATGTAAAGGTTTCTGCTACAGACCTACCCTCTGTGATGATGTAGTCTCCATACCCCAGTAATGTCAAGCACAACATATCAGAAAGGGGACCTAATCTACATGAAGGCCTTATATATTGTACAGTGGTTCCATGTCATTGGTTGATGATAGTGCAAATCAGCTGTGTTGTCTGCAATTAGCATTTAGACCCACAGATTGGCTTATAGTCTATCACCTGCTAACAAGCATGTTTAAAAGGCAAACAGCTGGCTATGGGGAACCATTCTGTTTGAGACTTTCCTCACACAGAGCACCCCTTTGTGAAAACTTTACTATCACCACATATCAACAACTCCATCAAGTATGTAACTGATGTTGTGTACAGCAGGATACAGATGGGTTGATAGACTTACAGGGAATAGGGATTACAGCATTAAGCCTTTCTTAGACCTGTGATAATGACATGCCATTGATCTCCTGCTGTTTTACATCTACACAGGATGTACAAGACATCAAGGGTGCAGTGTCATTTGTCATTGTGGCAGACTGGTGTCGTTGGACTGTTCCTTTATAGTGGATATAATAGCACATTTCTATTTGTGTGGCACTGTTCTAATGACATATTATCGGGGAGTTGCCTGTGGGGGACACACCACAGTAGACTCAAGTGTTAGGTGCATGATCGTATAGCAGTATCTGTCATGGCACACATGGGAATACCTGACTATTGCCACTGTCTCAGTTGTATCCTCACACTTAGTATGTTTGCACACTGTGGAGTATGACATGTGTGAGCAAGGAGTGGTTAGTGCCAGCCATTTTATCCTTGCTATATCTCTACATAGTGTACTTCCACATATGTGATCCTGTACATGTTGCCCTTTTGTTTTCTAACAGGAATCATGTACCCTAGATGCCATGGACCTTTCTCTGATGCAGAAATGAAATTACACTGGAAGGATTAAAGCAAGATCTTTACATCCAACTATCTAGTGGGAGGCAAAACAGTGCCATTGAATGGCGCAGGCCATCAGGAAGGATATATGAGCAGGTTTGACACTGCACAATGGACATGGTCAATGCTGCACAATGAAGGGCAGCAGATGTAGCGAGGGATTGTGCCATCATCGTTGGAAAGCCTGCAGTGGAACAACCCCTCTCAGCCACTGAGGAATGCCTAGTGAACCGAGGCAGACATGACAGCTCCCAGCCATCCATCACACCATACATCATGCAGGTGCGTGCCACAGTTTCCACAGCAGAGGAGCATGCAGGCAGGCTTACTGTTATCAGCATTGTAATACTGTAGCAGTCAATGTGTCAGGCTGTACATACTTTTATGTGGGTGCCCGGTATTTGTTCTTTGGGGTGGAGGGTTTAACCGCAGTTGTACTCTCAAACTCAGAATGTGACCATTACAACAAGTAACACAGTAGCTACTGTAAATGTGAGATATATGGATGTATTAACTTGTTGTGCTGCAACATGCATTGGTACTGACATTACCTCACCCTCATCTTTTCACAGGTCCATCAGGTATTGGCCGAGGCCATGGTCCTGCTCCTGCTAAGCATGACACTGTTTTGTTAAGGAACATTTATATTCTATTAATGTTAAGGCCCAGAATAATGTCCTATTTAAACATACATTTGTGAGTAAACAGAGTAGAATGTTTTTATTTTCCAATTTGGAACAGGTACCCAAGGATCTTAGAGGGGGTAATCACAGGAGTGTAGTTGAACAAAATGAAACACTTTGGCAGTGAGAGTTAAGAGCAGATAAGCCTCCTGGTTTAAATTAGGTAATTACTTTAAAATGTCTTTTGAAAAACAAAAGGTTGAAAGAAAAATAAATTAGGCAGTGAAAAGCGCACACAACCTGGCAGTTGATGGAGTGATAACCCTTGCGGTTGATGTAGATTCCACCCTCCTAACCGGGTGGTGACTTGATGTGTACATGAGTACAGTCTATGGCATCCAGTACCTCAGGGTACTGGGCTACATGGTAGAAGCATTGGTCCTCACCTCAGGGGTGAAGAGAAAAGAAATGTGCTCATTGACATATAGTAGCACGGCATCCAGGAACTGGTGGATTACCATGGATGCTGATGCCTGATTGACCCCCATCATGTCCCCAGTTGGTTTTTGGAAGGTACCTGTAGCTAGTATTTTAAGGGCTGCACATGCCTTTGTTTCCACTTGGATTGGCTTTGTTGGCTTTGGGTCTGAGCTGAAGGTGGCAAAGCTTAGTGAGTTCTTGTAGTATGTCCCTGTCCACCCTGTAGCACTCTACAATCTCCAGCTCATGTAGCCCCTGGAAGGTTATCCTGGGCCTGAACACTCTTCTCCTTCTCAGTCTAGGCCTACTGTCAGCATCAGCAGCAGCATCAGCACTGACTTCATCTTCTAGCATATACATATGCAGCAGACTTGCAGCAGCCCCTAGCATTCTTTCAGTTAAAATTCCCAAGTGTGTACTCCAGTGGTACAGAGTATGGGGGAAGAATCAGATTGTAGGGTGTATGCATACTTTATAGTGCTCTGCTGTAGGTGCAGACTCTGTGATTGGCTACCTATGATGCATTGCACCTGTCTAGTATATCATTGCCATTATTTAATGTCCCTAGTTTAAGTTAAACAGGGGTCAAAAACAAATTAATATATAGTTTCTTTTTGGATACACTCAGCAATGCAGTTCACCCTGCAAACATACACCAGGTAGGTCAAAATAGCTTAGCACTTAGTACTCACCCTCACAAATTTCCACGCTCAGCATAGCAGTGCACCATGCAAACATGGTGAAACATGCACCCCATAAGTAAACAAAGCTTAGAAGTTAGTGCACCCACCTCCCCCTGAAAGCACATGCTCAGCATGGTGGTGAGCAATGCAAACAGGTGCAGGTAAGCTAAAAGAAGCTTATAGGTTGTTGAACACACCCTGCCCTAATGTCATCTACCTTCTCTGAACACACTGACATAGTTCTCTGCCTACACGGAGGGGATATCCGGACATGATTACTCCTTCATGCTATTAAGTAACTCCACCTCATTTGCATAGGGATCTGTCCTAACAGCCTGGAAACTGAATTCTTCAAAGCCTTACCATGTTAGCAACAGCACCAATGCACCATTGCAGATACTCCACACAGGGTCCTCTAATACATTTCTGTCACATAATATTAATTTTGTTTTTTCCATTTTTTTTTTATAAAGCATGTTTGCACACTGAGGCATATCACACAAACATGCCCACATTATTAAAAATAAATAAATACATTTAATTTGACTTATTTCCTTTAATTTTTCTGACACACAGATAGTTTCACTCATATCTGTACATAGTATGCCATTTAGGTCTGTCTATCTACATTTTTACAGCCCCTTTTGTCTATCTACATTCCTGTACACGGAATTTTTCCATGTACACTATGGACACTGACAGTAGGTCTGTGGAGCTGCCTATCTGCTTGCTGGATCACTCTACCTGCCTCATTTGCATGTGATTCACCTGCTTATGAGGTGATTTGCATGCCACAGAAGTTTCTGTGTTGGTTTGCTCTTGCGTGCAGCTCAGCAGCACTTACTGAATGTAAAAATGTTCACAGCCATGTTAGCAGTGAGGCGCAATGCCTACATGGGGAAAAAAAAAAAACTTGTAGGCATTTTTAAATCCCCCCCATGTTTATCTCATAATTCCTCACACTAGTATTCTGGTCCTATTTGCACAATTAACATGCTGTCATCATCTACTACCCCATATCCTATCAACATTCTCTTAATTTGGAAGTCATGTTAATCATGCTAAAACTAATTAATCATAAGTATATGCATAACCCCAGGTAACTCTGCTAAAACACTGGAGGGTATTCACTTCTTGGCCTCCTAAAATATCCCTCCATGAAATTATAATATTGAGTGAAGTTAAAATAGAATGGGAAACCACACAATCTGAAAATCCAATAAATAATGTATCTCTGTACTCAGTCACCCAACTTATAATGATATCATCTAGATGTCAACTTGGCTACAAGGTAGCTAAGTTTGGAACCAATGCAAAATACTCTTGCCATCACTGTATTGCCCTAAAAACACTTAACTGGCTTGAACTTCCACATCATCTAACCTATCTACAGCTACTCATAGCACACAAAATTATCTACAAACTCTGAGACTGCCCAGCCCTTTCTTCCATCCTAACCCACATTCATCCAAATAGACCACTTAGATCTGAAAATCAGCTTCTCCTGCAAGTAGACAAACCTAAACTCCCAGATGGTGACATGCTTTATTCCTTCTCTATTGCCAAGCTTTGGAACTCTCTTCTGCTAGCTATCAGAACCTCCAGTAATATCTCGTCCTTTAAAACATCTTTGTGGCAGCACCTCTCCACCCTTTGGCAATGCAGATGTCTCAATTCTCGTACATCCATAACCTGACTCTATAATCCATAAGTTGTTTCCCACCTTAATTTATATCTTCACCTCTTCAAACCTTCTTTTATCATCGCTCAAAACAAATAATTTATCTTTCACTTTGCTATCTACCTTTGCCTCACTATCTCTCTATACCTCCATCACTCCCTGTACTACTGTGCTGCTCATATTCTCTGAACACATAGAAAATATTGCCAATTTACCATTTTTTTATTATATTGCCTTTACTATATAATAATACAATTACTTAATTGCTTTGTAACCTTTACCTACACAAATCTGTACATATCATGTGTTTGCACACCCTTTTCCAAGATTGTATAGTACTGTCTGTTTTATTATACTGATTGCAAGTTATACATATGCAAATCTGTACATATCATGTGTTTTCACACCCTTTTCCAAGCTTGTATGGTACTGTCTGTTTTATTATACTGATTGCAAGTTATACATATGCAAATCTGTACATATCATGTGTTTGCACACTCTTTTCTAATATTGTATAGTACATTCTATTTTATCATACTGTTTGTATCTACTAACTGTTGTATATATTTTATGTACTGTTATAATAACTTACATTGTGCATCTTTTCTCCCCGGGCCTCCACTGAAAATGGGTTATTTTGGCCTACTGGACTTTCCCAGTAAACAAATGCCAATAAATAAATAAATATAACAAGGCCACAGCTGGACAATCAACTCTCAAATGGATCCTAACATCATCTCCAAATAAAATATCTCATCTTACCATTGGAAGGGAAATTGTCTAGACTTAAAATGACCCACAAGTTCAGCTAGTCTAACACTTACTTATGAACCTATGACAGATGGAAGTATGACAGACAGCATAAGTGATCACTTAACTATCTATTCTATACCATAAGATAACAAATCAACTGTTCCAAAATACATCATTACAATCTGTTAAGAAAACTTGCTACTTTTAATGAAGACACATTTATTTATACACTGCATCTCCTAAACTGAGTCATTAAGAACTCCACACAGATGCTGCTGTCTATGAGTTCAATAAAATCTTCCTAGGTGTTCTAAATGGTTTACTCTCAAAATGTTGAACTGCAGTACTTTGAATACCGTTCGGGCGAAATCATGGTTCCAAGGTTCATGAATGCCCAAAGTAAGTCTTACAAAGCATAATAATGAAAATAAAGCTGCATTTGTTATTCTGCATTCAGCACTGTGGTGGAGATTGCTGCTACAGTGGGGAGTGGGGAATTTACCATTTTATTCATTGCACTGTGATCTCGGAGTTTGTATATATAATTTGCAGGGGGCGTGGCAGGTGCCTATATTCAAAAACAGAAGTCAGGCATGCTGAATGTCGAATGTAGTGTGTTTTCCGTTCAGCATTTAATACAATGCAGTGTTTTCATTTTCAATGTTTTGGGTCAGCTATGTGACTAAATGCACAACCGCACTTCACCATTTTGATAGTAAACCATTCTAAACACATTACCCCCCCAGAATAAAACCAGTCAAAGCTAATATTGGCTCATAGCTATACTTAGCAACTAAACAACTCCTGAAACACAGAGACAAAGCATGGAATGTCTGGACAAAAAATAATACAGCTCCTACTTTACTAGCATATAGACAAATAAGAAACCTAACAAAACAATTTATCACCAGTGATAAGAAAACCTATTACTCAACCAACCAAAACATACTCACTTATAATGCAGAAATGCAGAAATGTTCTGGGTCTCAATCAATAAACTGTTAGATCCAGGAGAAGCTACACAGACAATACCAAACACACAGAAACAAAATGATACCATAGCCAACTAACTTAACGCCTACTTTTTACAGACAGTGCAGACATTAACCAGCCAGGCAACTATTCAAGCTATTGATGTCCCTACTCAGTCAAGTAACATACTTCTACATGTTTCCTTCCAACAGCTCCTATAAATACCATTGAAAATACCTCAAAAAAATTTAAGTCTGCTACAACTACCCCAGACAACCTACTTACTGAATACCTTTACATAGCAGTTGTGACTACTGCATATCCATCTCAATTCTGATGCATTGATTCATATTTAAAAATAAAGTCCCCTCACCGTAAAAAAAAATCTTAATTATTACATGGCACAAATGTAGCATCAATGCAGATCTTTTCAATCTGTAGACCAATTGACATTAGAAAACTGTATTCATACACAATGTCTGAACTATTTTAATGGATAATTAGCTTCTGTTTTCAACCCAACATGACTTCTGTCCTCATCATATTCATATCACAACTACCAATTTGCTGAATTTTGTTAATATAGTCAATATTCATAGAAATGCTGGAAGCCTAGTTTCTACCATCATTCTAGAATTATCAAAAGCTTTTCCTATAAGGAACTCTTACATAAACTTTCATTCTTAGGAAAGAGCAATCCTTCATTTCAATGGTTTCATAGTTACCTTTCAAACAGAGCACAGACTGAGAAAGGGAAAAATGATTTCCCCACTTTCTTGCTATTAAGTATTGGTGTCCTGGGGGGTGGAGCCTGAATGGTTAACTGAAAGCAGCAGTATTTTAGAGCTCTGTATAACTAGTTAAATAAGACAGGAAAAAAAATATTTTTTTTTCTTCAAAGTATAAAATCTTATAGATAAAGGACTAATTTACATAATTAGAAACTTTGGTGAAGTTTTACAAATAATTTCCTGTCAAAAAGCTTGGAGATATATTCACTTGTTAAAATGAGCAACTCAAGGAATTCTCACCAGGATGCTGCCTTAAAGAAGGAACTACAACAGGTGACATCTACCCCGCAGGAGTTGACTTTGAAGATGGATGATTTTAAAGAGAACCTAGAAAATCTTAAAACAAGCAGTCAAAAACAGGCTGATACCTTCAAGGAAATGCTACAACAACACCAGACAAGGATAGCAGGAATAGATCTTTCGCTAAATGACTTAGAAAGTAGACTTAAGGAAGAGGAAACATAAATAACTGCTTCTTAAATAAAATACTTGGTTGGTTAATAAAGTAGATAACTTGGAAAATAGGGAGAAGGGAAATAACATCAGGATTTTCGAATTACCTGAAAACACAGAAAGTGAGGATATTATTTCCTTTTTATCAAGCTGGATCCCTGACTTTTTAAATTTAAAAGAAGGACTTCCTTTGGCATTGAAAGGGCACACAGAGTTCTTGGGAAACCTGCCACTAACTCAAACTCTCCTCCTAGGTCAATAATTATCAAATTTCTTTCATACTTGGAAAAGGAACTGATTTTAAGATCTGCTTGGAGGAAAGCATCTCTAAAATATAAACAGAGCCTGTTAAGATTTGATAACAACTATTCATCTAGAATAATGGAACAAAGGACAAAAGTGTGGCCAGCGATAAAGTTTCTGAAACAAAATAACATCAAGGCATAGTTTGCATAGCCAGCTAAGATAAGAATACTGTATGCCAACGAGATGAGGACTTATATTGAATTAGAGGAAGCCTCTTCATTTACTAAAACTAATAATGTGATTACTTTACCAGAAGATATGGATTGGATGTCACCTTCTCTCAAGAGAACAAAAGAAACACATGTCTGGACAGATGTCAAAAAGAAGAAGCAAAAGACTGATACTGTTACAGCCAAATCTCTCAAAGCATCTACTATGCTATGAATTGTTTTAACATTACTTTAAAGGACCAATTTTACTGCCTGGAATTTTAAAACAAAGGCAACTAACTACTGGAATCTTTATCTATATTTTTTGAAAATAGATGACACATGAGAGTTTTCACATTAACTCAGGTATGTAAAACCTTTCTTTCACAGAAGGAGGGTTATATAGCACATACAATATTTATACTGCAAATCAACATACATAGTATATGTGCATTTTCTCTTAATTTTCTCTTTTCTTTCTCTCTCTTCTCTCTTTTCTCATTATTTATTTTAACTGCATCTTGTCTCCCTTTCTAAATTCTCTCCTATTTACTATACTAATATAGTCTGTATATATTTAATATCTCACTATCTATACATAGATAAATAATATTTAAACAAATCTAGTTTTAAGGTAGACTAATTGGAATAGTGAACTTAATTAATCGTTATTACAATATTTATTAGATTAATGATAGTCATAGTTATGGTTATTGGGACTGGGGATATGTTCGTGATTAACTATGAAATGTTCCATTCATGTACATATGTCCTTTGAATTATTTCCTTTTAGTATTAACAAATATATATAAAAAAGGAGGGGAAAATGTACTGTTGGTTAAGAGAAGTGAAGCTTTCTTCACATTCTGTTTGTGTTGACATAGCAACAGATAACAATTGCTGCAGTTTCTGAGGATACTGTGAACCTGCAAAGTGCATTTAGCCTCCCAGATAACAAATAATAAGAAAAAGTAATGTTTAGTTATTAAAATTAAAAACAACCTAAGCAAGATACAATAAATACATAATAGGACTATTTGTAAATATTTTATGATTTATCCTCTTAGGATTACATATTCCTGGAAACACAACTGAAATGTTCCCAAACTACATGTACACTTAAATGTAGCTGCTTGATTAAAAAGTATTACTCAGTTTAACATGCTGCGGATGCCGCGGTGGTACGGCGGTAGCGTTGTTACCTCACAGCAAGAGGTTCTCCCGTTCGATTCTTGGCTGGGCTTGGGAATGCCTTCTGTGTGGAGTCTGCATGTCCTCCCCATGGTTGGGTAGCATTCGAAAGACATGTGTGCGTAAATGGGCGTTGAGTTGGCACCTCAGCGTTTTGTAAAAATCTACTGCCAATCATTAGTGGACCGAAGTTCCGCTGTGGTGACCCCTTACCGGGAAAAGCCGAAAGACAAACAAACAACTCAGTTTAACATGCTGATTCCACAAGCTGTCTGCACTGTAAAAGTTACATTTTATATGTTACTTGAAATTGACAGCCTCTAGAGCACATGAAAAGATACATATTACTTTTTGCAACATGTTATCTTTGCAGTTACCTCACACTCTGTACAAACTCACTTGGCAACTGATAGCTTTTCATGTAAAATATCAGTTTAAATTTTAAATGTACCCTTGAAATGCTATTGACATTTTGACAAAATATAATCTGAACTGTAAAATGAATGACTTGAAAGAAGTGAAGTAATGCATAGATTTCAAAGACATTTCTTGACATTACAGTATAAGTAAAAATGTATATTCACAAGGAAATATTGAAATGTTTTAGTCTTCCAGTTTAAATAGCTTACTGTCAACATTTTGCGATATCAGAAAGTTTGAAGAGCTAGGAAATTACTATTATTTGTTTTTATAATGATTATTAGACAGATCTTAAACTCTGCTTTGTTTAATGAATTGTGACATGTTTAGGAGGAAAAGTGGACTCAATTAGATGTTATTACAATGTTGTTGTTGTCTTTCGGCTTTTCCCGGTTAGGGGTTGCCACAGTGGAACTCCGGTCTGCTAATGATTGGCAGTAGATTTTCACGAACGCTGAGGTGCCACCTCAGCGTTCAACCTTCAACAAAGGCATGCCCATTTACGCATATCTTTCAAATGCCCACCCAACCGCGGGGAGGACATTCAGACTCCACACAGAAGACACTCCCTGCACTCTAGCTGAGAATCAAACAGGAGAACCTCTTGCTGTGAGGCAACAATGCTACCACTGCACCACCGCGGCATATCAGATTAATGGTGGACACTGTTATGCTTAATGGGTTACGGGGCATGTTAGCGATTAACTCTGAAATGTTTTGTTTATATACAAACTGTCAGTTGAATTATTTCCTATAATATTAACATAATATATAAAAGGAGGGAAAAATGTACTGTTGGTTGTGAAAAGTGAAGCTTTCTTTACATTCTATCAGCCTTGCGAACTATTTCAGTTTTTTTTTTTTTTTAACACTTATTGATTAGGAACCACTATATTTGCATTGTTATGGCAACAGAAAACAACTGTGGCAGTTTCTATGGACTTTGTGAATCTGCAAAGTGAATTTAGCCTTGCAGATAACAAATAAAAAAGTAATGTTGTTTTGCTATCAAACTGAATTACAGTCTAAGGAAGGGTAAATTAGATAACTTAATAGAACAACTTGTAAATACTTTATAAATTACTCACACTGGACTACATGTTCCTGGAAACTCAACTGAAATGTCCTCAAATTACTTGTGAACTTAAATGAAACTGCCTGATTAATAAGCATAACATACTTTAACAACCTGAATCCATAAGCTATCTGCTCTGTATATGCTACTTTATATATGTCAATTGCATATGACAGTCTCTAGAGCACACAAATAAATACATATTATTTTTGCAATATGCTATATTTGCACTAACCATACATTCTAAACTAACTCAATTGGCAACTGACAAGTTATTTATTTGAAACATCAGTCTAAATATTAATTGTGCTCTTGAAATATAGTTGCCATTTTGACAAAACAAAACCTGAATTGAAAATGGAATGATTTGAAGAAGTATTGTACAGATTTCAAAGACAACTATTGACACTACAATATAAGTAGAAATGCATATTTGCAAGGGAAAATTGAAATGCTTTACACTTTTAGTTAAAATAGCTCATTGTTAACTTTTTGCTTTATCAGAAAATTTAAAGAGCTAGGAAATTATTTCTAATTGGTCTTTATAATGTTTACTAAAGTGATGATAGTCACTGACTTGTTTAATGGATTGCGAGTCATGTACAAGATGGACTACAGAATGTTATTTCTGTTTACCTATGTTTGCTGAATTTCTTTTATTAGTACTTATTTAAAACAAGGGAAAGAAAGGGAAGGGAAATCTCTGTTTTTGGTCAAGGAAGGAGAGACTTGAGAGTAATCTAACTGCCCCAAGAACTCTCTAAGATGCTCTAAACACTATTTGATTAATACTTACCTAATGTAAGTCTTGATTACCATATGGGTACCTACACATTCAATCTAGACCTGATGTGATTACCCATTCTGGAAGCAGGAGGTGCCCTATGCAGAGTGGGAATTGTCAGGGTGATCATAGTTCATTCTTAGATTCTGCTTTGTAAATCTATAAACATGTAAAAGCACTGCACACTAGAATGTAGGGTGCCTCTACTCAGAGTCAGGATACCACTGATAAGCCATCTCTTTTCATAAGTGTAAGTTGAAGTTGCTGAGCTGAAGAGTGGGAAAGTAAAGGAAGACAATACACCTACAGTAAATTCATATTTCATTGGTAATCACTCATTGTCTCCTACAGAGTCCTTTTAGTCAAATTATTTTAGTAATAATCTATGTGTTGTTGGCTTATTTAGTGTATGCTCCTCTGTTGCATTTAATGTATCTGAAATGACATATCTGACATGTTTGGGATCTCTTAAGGGTAACTAAACATTGGATATTTTCTAAGTCAACATAATAATTGTTTACACTACTAATATTCTATCCTGATATATAAAGTACTATAGAATAATAATAGAATAATATAGAATTTCATATATCTTTTAAGAAAATTATCCATATAATAATTTAACATATGGAGCTCAGTTGATATTGTTGATTAAAGGTATGAGTGAAAATCTAATAGATCTAATTTTATCTATTGGATTAGGAATGACTTTCATTCCGTGTATAATGGGAAATTCATATTTACTTGTATTTGATACTTTAGAATTAATGTTTTATAGAAGTACTTTTTTAAAGCCTGACCAGAATTTTGCCCTACTTGTATTTAAAGAAGAAAGAACATTAAATTACACTCCCAAGTTTACACACATAAAAATAACATTCTATGTTATCAGAGAATATGGTATAACTACTATAATCAAAATAAAAAAAATAAGAAGCAAAACGTTTCTTCCAACAATAAGTTGAAATGGATTTAACATTATCATTAAATACTAATGGCTTAAATAATGCAAATAAAAGATCAAACTTACTAAAATATTTAAATCTAAATAAGGCACAAGTAGTATTTCTCCAGGAAATAAATTTTAAGACTAATGATAGCTTTATTTGGAACCCTAAGGACTATACAGTCTTAACTCAATCCTCCTATAGAACAAAGACAAAAGGAGTATCAATTCTCTGGAAGAAAAACATAATCACTCCAAAAGTTATTTATAAATATGAAGACAAAGAAGGTCTACTAGCATTTGTTATAATTAAATTTAATAACAAAATATGGATCTTAGCTAATATATATTGGTTCTCAGGAATTGGAGCAGGAACGGTTAAAAAACACCTAGATTTTATTTCCAACAATTATAAAGGAAATCTTATACTGGGAGGAGACTTTAATTGTACCTTAGAAGCTTCTGAAACCACCAAGAAGTCTTTTCACATAGCAACTATTTCAAAATCCTTAAAAAGATGGATTGATTCATTTAATTTAGTAGACACTTTTAAAGTCCTCTTCTTCTTCTTTTGGCTGCTCCTGTTAGGGGTCGCCACAGCAGATCAACTGTTTCCATTTCTTCCTGTCCTCTGCATCTTGCTCTGTCACACGAACCACCTGCATATCCTCTCTCTCCACATCCATAAACCTTATCTTAGGCCTTCCTCTTTTCCTGTTACCTGGCAGCTTCATCCTTAGCATCTTTTTCCCAATATACTCTGCATCCCTCCTCAGCACATGTCCAAACCAACGTAATCTTGTCTCTCTGGCTTTGTCTCCAAACCTTCCAACCTGGGCTGACTATCTAATATACTTGTTCCTAATCCTGTCCACCCTTGTCACACCCAGTGCAAATCTTAACATCTTTAACTCTGCCACGTCCAGCTCTGACCCCTGCCTTTTTGTCCATGCCACTTTCTCCAACCCATATAACATAGCTGGTCTCACTACCCTCTTGTTGACCTTCCCTTTCACTCTTACAGGTACTCGTCTGTCACATATCACTCCTGACACTCTTCTCCACCTACTCCATCCTGCCTGTACTCTCTTCTTCACCTCTCTTCCACGCTCACCATTATTCTTAACTGTTGATCCCAAATATTTAAACTCATCCACCTTCGCCACCTCTACTCCCACCATTCTCACGATTCCTCTATCCTCCCTCTCATTCACACACACATATTCTGTCTTAGTTCTGTTGACCTTCATTCCTCTTCTCTCTAGAGCATGTCTCCCCCTCTCCAGGATCTCCTCCACCTGTTCCCTACTCTCACTACAGATTACAATGTCATCTGCAAACATCATAGTCCACGGGGACTTCTGTCTGATCTCGTCTGTCAACCTGCCCATCATCATTGCAAATAAGAAAGGGATGAGAGCTGATCCTTGCTGTAATCCCACCTCCACCTTAAAAGCATCCATCACTCCCACTGCAGACCTCACTACTGTCACACTACCCTTATACATATACTGTACCACTCTTACATACTTCTCTGACACTCCCGACTTCCTCATACAATACCACAACTCCTCTCTAGGCACCCTGTCATATGCTTTCTCTAAGTCCACAAAGACACAATGCAACTCCTTCTGACCTTCTCTGTACTTCTCCATCAACACTCTCAGAGCAAACATCGCATCTGTAGTGCTCTTTCCTGGCATGAAACCATACTGCTGATCACTAATCATCACATCCCTTCTTAACCTAGCTTCCACTACTCTTTGCCATAACTTCATGCTGTGACTGATCAATTTAATCCATCTGTAGTTACTACAACTCTGCACATCACCCTTATTCTTAAAGATCGGTACCAGAAAACTTTTTCTCCATTCCTCAGGCATCCTCTCACTTTCCAAGATTTCATTAAACAATCTAGTTAAAAACTCCACTGCCATTTCACCTAAAAATCTTCATGCTTCCACAGGTATGTCATCTGGACCAACAGCCTTTCCATTCGTCATCCTCTTCATAGCTATCCTTACTTCCTCCTTGCTAATCCTCTGCACTTCATGATTCACTATCTGCACATCATCCAACCTTCTCTCCCTCACATTCTCTTCATTCATCAGCCCCTCAAAGCACGTTTTCCATCTGCTCAACACAATCTCCTCGCTTGTGAGTACATTTCCCCTCATTATCCTTTATCACCCTTACCTGCTGCACATATTTACTAGCTCTGTCTGTCTGTCTAGCCAATTGGTAAAGGTCCTTTTCTCCCTCCTTAGTGTCCAACCTTTCATACAACTCTTCATACACCTTATCCTTAGCCTTCGCCACCTCTCTCTTTGCCATGCACCTCATCTCCTTATACTCCTGTCTATTTTCTTCATCTCTCTGACAATCCTACTTCTTCTTCACCAACCTCTTTCTCTGTGTACTCTCTTGTACTTCCTCATTCCATCACCATGTCTCCTTGTCCTCCTTCCTCTTTCCAGGTGTCACACCAAGCACCTTTCTAGCCATTTCCCTTACTAGTTCTGCTGCAGTTACCCAGCTATTCGGTAACTCTTCACTGCCACCCAGTGCCTGTCTTAACTCTTCCCTGAACTCCACCTCACAATTACCCTTTTTCAGTTTCCACCATTTGATCCTTGGTGCTGCCCTCACACTCCTCCTCCTCTTCTTGATCATCAGTGTCATCCTACAAACCACCATCCTATGCTGCCTAACTACACTTTCCCCTGCCACCACTTTACAGTCTCCAATCTCCTTCAGACTAGCCCTTCTACATAAGATATAATTTACCTGTTTGCATCTTCCTCCACTCTTGTATGTCACCCTATGCTCCTCCCTCTTGTTAAAATATGTATTCACCACAGTCATGTCCACCCTTTATGCAAAATCCACTACCATCTGTCCTTCTGCATTTGTTTGCTTAACACCATAACTACCCATCACTTCTTCATCCCCTCTGTTCCCTTCATCAACATGCCCATTGAAATCTGCTCCAATCACCACTCTCACACCCTTGGGTACAATCATCACCACTTCATCCAACTCACTCCACAATTTTTCTTTCTCATCCATCTCACACCCAACATGTGGAGCATATGCACTAACAACATTCATCACTACACCATTAATTTCCAGCTTCATAAACATCACTCTATCCGACACTCTTTTCACCTCCAAAACACTCTTAGCATACTTTTACTTCAGGATAACTCCTACGCCATTACTCATCCCATGCGCACCATGATAAAACAATTTGAACCCACCTCCGATACACCTAGCCTTGCTCCCCTTCCATCTGGTCTCTTGCACACACAATATACCAACCTTCCTTCTGTCCATCATATCAGATAGCTCTCTTCCTATACCAGTCATACTGACAGCATTCAAAGTTCCGACCATCAGTACCACAGTGCTAGCTTTTACCAGCCTTCAGGCATGCCTTCTCCCTCTTCTCCGTCTTCGGCCAACAGTAGCCCAATTCCAGCACCCTGTTGGCCAACAGTGCTGGTGGTGGTCATTGTTAACCCAGGCCTCGACCGATCTGGTATGTATATCTGTACTGTTGTCCGCATGTATGATTTGGCAAAGTTTTTATGCCAGATGACCTTCCTGGCGCAACCCTCCCCATTTATCCAGGCTTGGGACCAGCACAAATAAATGCACTGGCTTGTGCATTCCTAGTGACACTTTTAAAGTAAAAGATGATAAATCCTTATTATTTTCCCATAAAGAGCATAGATTTGGAACACAAACCAGAATAGACAAATTATTTGTAGTTCAAGATTTACAAACAAAAATCCTCAACTTCTCAATAGTTCCATGCCCCTACTCAGATCACGACTCTCCGATAATGAAGCTTCAAACAGAGTTTAAACCTTTAATCCTCTCAACTAGAATTCCATCATATATCACACAAATTAAAGAATTCAGACTCTGGATGTTGTCAGAACTACAATTATTTCTTGAAATTAATAATACAACAGAAATCAGTAGACTCATGGTTTGGGACTCATTAAAAGCATATTTATTTGGTAAGATCCTTAGCTGGTACAAAAACAAAGTTAGAGAGTGGGAATCTGAATCATTAGACTTGCAAACCAGACTCTTGATAGCAAAATCTAAAAAAAAAAATCAGAATTGTCCAGAAGGCAAAAAAGAAATAGAAGAATTAAATAAAGAATATAATGAAATTCTAACACAAAAAACTTGTTTAGCCTTGGAAAAATTAAAAATAAACTCATTAGCCACCTCCCCCAGATATCTACATAACTTATCTACAAGAATTAAAATACAATCTAAAGCAAATAACATCAGTAGTGTATATCATGAAAAGAAAGGGGGGAAAGTATCAGATATAGGAGACATCTTTGAAGCATTTTGGTTCCATTATATGAAACACTTCAAAAAAGAAGATTTAGATACCAACCAAATAAACTTAGATACAAACCTTAGCAATATAAAAAAAAATCCAGAAAACTTAAAACTAGACCTACAAAAACCTATATCCTACAAATAAATTGTTGACAAGATAAAAGAAAGTAAATCTAACAAAGTTCCATGGATAGATGGTATAATTATGGAAATTTACAAACTCTTCCCTTCAACATTAATCTCCCTTTTTCATAAAACTTTGCTAGAAGTCCAGTAAGAAGCAAAAATACCACATTCATGGAAATATTCTCTCATAACACCAATTCTAAAAGAAAATAAACCATCAGACCTTTGCACTTCATACAGACCTGTATCATTACTGAATAATGATTACAAAATATTCATGTCAATCCTAGCTAACGGAATGAAAATCCCACTTTCAAAGGCAATTAATAATGATCAAACTGGATTTTTATATAACAGGCACACACATGATAATATTAAAAGGTCTTACTCTTATAGATTATGTGAATAAAAAAGATAGAGAAACACTTGTAATCGGATTAGACATAGAAAAAGCCTTTGATTCCCTCAACTGGGAATATCTATTTAAAACTTTAGCATTATTTGAATTTTCGCCTCCCTTCATCTTATTACTAAAAAACATATATATTAATAACTTAGCCTACATTAAATTAGGTCCTTTCACCTCAGAATCTAGCCATAAAAGAAAGGTACTAAACAAGGATGCCCCCTTTTTCCTATGTTATTTGCTTTGGCTATAGAAATACTTGCAGAAATAATATGCAATGCTCCAAGAATAAATGGAATAGAAGTCTATGACCAGTCTTCTTCTTCTTCTTCTTTTTCTTCTTTTGGCTGCTCCCATTAGGGGTCGCCACAGCAGATCAACTGTTTCCATTTCCTCCTGTCCTCTGCATCTTGCTCTGTCACACCAACCACCTGCATATCCTCTCTCACCACATCCATAAACCTTATCTTAGGCCTTCCTCTTTTCCTGTTACCTGGCAGCTTCATCCTTGGCATCCTTTTCCCAATATACTCTGTATCCCTCCTCAGCACATGTCCAAACCAACATAATTTTGCCTCTCCGGCTTTATCTCCAAACCTTCCAACCTGGGCTGACCCTCTAATATACTTATTCCTAATCCTGTCCATCCTTGTCACACCCAGTGCAAATCTTAACATCTTCATCTCTGCCACATCAAGCTCTGACTCCTGCCTTTTTGTCAATGCCACTGTCTCCAACCCATATAACATAGCTGGTTTCACTACCTTCTTGTAGACCTTCCCTTTCACTCTTACTAGTACTCGTCTGTCACAAATTACTACTGACACTTCTCCACCCACTCCATCCTGCCTGTACTCTCTTTTTCACCTCTCTTCCACACTCACCATTACTCTGAACTGTTGATCCCAAGTATTTAAACTCATCCACCTTCACCACCTCTACTCCCTGCATCCTCACCATTCCTCTATCCTTCCTCTCATTTACACACATATATTCTGTCTTAGTCCTGCTGACCTTCATTCCTCTTCTCTCTAGAGCATATCTCCACCTCTCCAGGGTCTCCTCCACCTGTTCCCTACGGATCACAATGTCATCTGCAAACATCAAAGTCCACGGGGACTCCTGTCTGATCTCGTCTGTCAACCTGTCCATCACCATTGCAAATAAGAAAGGGCTCAGAGCTGATCCCACTTCTTCTTGATGTAATCCCACCTCCACATTAAACGCATCCGTCACTCCCATCGCAGACCTCACCACTGTCAGACTACCCTCGTACATATCTTGTCCACTCTTACATACTTCTCTGACACTCCCGACTTCCTCATACAATACCACAACTCCTCTCTAGGCACCCTGTCATATGCTTTCTCTAAATCCACAAAGACACAATGTAACTCCTTTTGACCTTCTCTGTACTTCTCCATCAACACTCTCAGAGCAAACATCGCATCTGTAGTGCTCTTTCCTGGCGTGAAACCATACTGCTGATCACTAATCATCACCTCCCTTCTTAACCTAGCTTCCACTACTCTTTCCCATAACTTCATGCTGTGACTGATCAGTTTAATCCCTCTGTAGTTACTACAGCTCTGCACATCACCCTTATTCTTAAACATCGGTACCAAAACACTTTTTCTCCATTCCTCAGGCATCCTCTCACTTTCCAAGATTTCATTAAACAATCTAATTAAAAACCCATTTCACCTAAACACCTCCATGCTTCCACAGGTATGTCATCTGGCCCAACAGCCTTTACTAGCTACTAGCTCAGTCCCTCTGTCTAGCCAATCGGTACATGTCCTTTTCTCACTCCTTAGTGTCCAACCTTTTATACAACTCTTCATACGCCTTATCATTAGTCTTCACCACCTCTCTCTTTGCCATGCACCTCATTTCCTTATACTCTTGTCTACTTTCTTCATCTCTTTGACAATCCCACTTCTTCTTGATGTAATCCCACCTCCACATTAAACGCATCTGTCACTCCCATCGCAGACCTCACCACTGTCAGACTACCCTCGTACATATCTTGTCCACTCTTACATACTTCTCTGACACTCCCGACTTCCTCATACAATACCACAACTCCTCTCTAGGCACCCTATCATATTCTTTCTCTAAATCCACAAAGACACAATGTAACTCCTTTTGACCTTCTCTGTACTTCTCCATCAACACTCTCAGAGCAAACATCGCATCTGTAGTGCTCTTTCCTGGCATGAAACCATACTGCTGATCACTAATCATCACCTCCCTTCTTAACCTAGCTTCCACTACTCTTTCCCATAACTTCATGCTGTGACTGATCAGTTTAATCCCTCTGTAGTTACTACAGCTCTGCACATCACCCTTATTCTTAAAATCGGTACCAAAATACTTTTTCTCCATTCCTCAGGCATCCTCTCACTTTCCAAGATTTCATTAAACAATCTAGTTAAAAACTCCACTGCCATTTCACCTAAACACCTCCATGCTTCCACAGGTATGTCATCTGGCCCAACAGCCTTTCCGTTCTTCATCCTCTTCATAGCTATCCTTACTTCCTCCTTGCTAATCCACTGCACTTCATGATTCACTATCTGCACATCATCCAACCTTCTCTCCCTCTCATTCTCTTCATTCATCAACCCCTCAAAGTACTCTTTCCATCTGCTCAACACACTCTCCTTGCTTGTGAGTATGTTTCCCTCATTATCCTTTATCACCCTTACCTGCTGATACTTTTACTAGCTCAGTCCCTCTGTCTAGCCAATCGGTACAGGTCCTTTTCTCCCTCCTTAGTGTCCAACCTTTTATACAACTCTTCATACGCCTTATCATTAGTCTTCACCACCTCTCTCTTTGCCATGCACCTCATCTCCTTATACTCTTGTCTACTTTCTTCATCTCTTTGACAATCCCACTTCTTCTTCGCCAACCTCTTTCTCTGTATAGTCTTCTGTACTTCTTCATTCCACCACCAGGTCTCCTTGTCCTCCTTCCTCTTTCCAGATGTCACACCAAGCACCCTTCTAGCCATCTCTCTTACTAGATCTGCTGTAGTTACCCAGCTATTCGGTAACTCTTCACTGCCACCCAGTGCCTGTCTTAACTCTTCCCTGAACATCACCTCACAATTACCTTTTTTCAATTTCCACCATTTGATCCTTGGTGCTGCCCTCACACTCATCCTCCTCTTCTTGATCACCAATGTCATCCTACAAACCACCATCCTATGCTGCCTTACTACACTTTCCCCTGCCACCACTATTACAGTCTCCAATCTCCTTCAAATTGGCCCTTCTACATAAGATATAATCCACCTGTGTGCATCTTCCTCCACTCTTGTATGTAACACTATGCTCCTCCCTCTTGTTAAAATACATATTCATCACAGCCATGTCCATCCTTTTCACAAAATCCACTACCATCTGACCTTCTGCATTCCTTTGCTTAACACCATATCTACCCATCACTTCCTCGTCCCCTCTGTTCCCTTTACCAACATGCCCATTGAAATCTGCTCCAATCACCAGTCTCTCACCCTTGGGTACAGTCATCGCCACTTCATCCAACTTACTCCAAAATTTTTCTTTCTCATCCATCACACACCCAACTTGTGGAGCATATGCACTAACAATATTCATCATTACACCATCAATTTCCAGCTTCATAAACATCACTCTATACGACACTCTTTTCACCTCCAAGACACTCTTAGCATACTCTTCCTTCAGGATAATGCCTACTCCATTTCTCCTCCCATCCACACCATGATAAAATAATTTGAAACTGCCTCCGATACACCTAGCTTTGCTCCCCTTCCATCTGGTCTCTTGCACACACAATATACCAACCGTCCTTCAGTTCATCATATCACCTAGCTACCTCCCTAGACCAGTCATACTGCCAACATTCAAAGTTCCCACCCTCACTGTCACAGTCCTAGCCCTTACCTGCCTTGGGCATGCCTTCCACCTCCACTCCTCCTTCAGCCAACAGTAGCCCAATTTCCTCCAGCACCCTGTTGGCCAACAGTACTGTTGGTGGTCATTGTTAACCCGGGCCTCGACCAATCCGGTATGAGTTTCTGTACAGTTTTCTGCATGTGTGATGTGGCACAATTTTATGCCGGATGCCCTTCCTGGTGCAACCCTCCCCATTTATCCGGGCTTGGGACAGGCACAAAGTCTATGACCAGTACATATCTAAAATAATGTTTTTCCTGATGATATTTTATTAACCCTATCAAACTCCAGAGAGCCATTAGGAGAGCTAGAAGAAGTAATAGAGAAATGTTATAAGATTTCAGGTCTACACTTTAATAGATCAAAATCAAAATTTCTATTTTTAAATAAGAAAAAAGAACGACAAGTTACAGATAAATCCATATAGGAAAACAAGAACTTACGCTAAATTACTTAGGAATAGTGTTATGCAAAAATATAAATGAAATAATATCAATAAATTATAAAAACATTATTGAAACAATAAAAATATATATAGAAAAGTGGAACACAATTATATTAACTTTTGAAGACAGATTGCAATTAATAAAAATGGTCTTAGTGCCAAAAATACTATATGTAGCATTAGCAATACAGTTAATTCCTGAAAGATGCATTCTTAAAGAAATAAACTCACGTTTAATACAATTTTTATGGTATTCCAAAAAGAATAGAGTAGCTCTAACTCATCACATTAGACCCTGGAAACAAGGAGGATTGAACTTCCTGAAATAGAAACATATATAAAAGCATCTGTGCTTAAAACTACAATAGACTGAATAAACCCAAATCATTTTGCCAATTGGAAAGAATTAACAACGGCTATATTAATAAATACATTTAATTTGTTAAAAAAATGTAATAGTAGACAAATAAAACAAACCCTGGTATATAATATGCATAAGTATATAATATAATATAACAAAGCCTTCTAAAACAACACTGATTAATCATTACATCAATTTCTTTAGGAAACTTATCAATGCAAACATAGATCTAAAACTTTGGTTTGAACTTTTAACCCAATTTACCATCACTAAGAACTTTCCTCACAAAATATATAGGGAAACAACCTCCTGGGAAAAAAATGGATTCTTATGCTGGTTTCAATGTGTAAATAAATTAAATGTTTTAGATATACATATGATAAAAACTGCTTACGATATTCCAACACAGGATTGGTTAACCTTACAAAGCATTCTAATGTACACGCAAGATTTATGCAGATTAATTAATAATTTCTCATTTAAAGATATTCCAAATCTAATAAGTTTTCTGCATGGATTTATATATAATAGTTGTGAAAAGAAAAATTCCATTTCAAATCTATATAAAGAGATAATAACACATAAAACAATTCCCAAACCACCATACTGGCAGTTCTTAACAAAAGGTCAGTCATTGCAGTTAACATAAGAAATTAAAACTAACATCTTAGTGTTAGTTAATTACACCTCTAACACACAGTACTAGAAAATATTTAAGTGGAAATACTTACATAGAGCATTTTTAACACCAGATAGAATTATAAAAATCAGTACTACTACAAATAAAGCAGACTGGATTCATATTTTTATGAATGTAATAAAATTAATCATATTGGAATGGAATCAATCATTTTTACAAGCTTTATTTAATGAATCCTTTATCTTAACTAAAGCATTGATTATCTAGGAAATGCGTAACCAGAAGGTGAAATTCAAATACACCCCCCAACCTTGGAAGAATTCTACACTTTACTGAAGACAACTGCATCGATGGAAATAAAAATCAAAGAACTATGACTCTATCCCAGGCCATTGGTAAATAATCCTTGGAAGAAAGTTATATCTTTGTTGGACACTCTGCAATAATCAATATTGTATCCCAGATAACTGATCTGTTAATTTTATAGTTAATAACATACAGTGTATATATAACTGAAAGTCAGGCTATTTTAAATATTGTATATAGTTGTTTAAAATATTTAAAAATATTATGTAAATGTTATTTTAATTGAAAATAAATTTTTTTTGAGGGAGAAGTATTGGTGTCCTACAGGGATCTATACTATGCCCTGTAATTTGAACATATTTATCAATGACCTCTATACTGCTATAAAAATGCTGCCCCAGCATGATATGCCAATAACTTGACCCTAATCTACTCATACAGATCTCTCTAATTCGCAAGACCATAAACATGGCTAAATAATTCACAACTACATATCTACCTTAAGAAAATACTGCTCTTTACCCCAAAATACATCTCTACCAAGGCAGCACTATTCACTATCATCTCTCCAACAACACCATGATAGAACAAGTAAACCACACAAAATTACTGAGTCATTATAGCTGAACCATTGAAATTTGACTACCAAGTATCATGCATGGTTAAAAAAACATCAAAAACTAGGTACATTATACAGAGTAAAATCCCACCTCACTGACAGCCAGAAGAAATATAGACTCCATGTTCTTATTGCCATCTCTCCTCTGTGCTTCCCCCTATCTTCACTAAACTTCAAGTCTCATAACTGACCAAACTTCAGCAATGTTATAATAAAATAGCCACACTTGCAGCAAACTATAACAATAGAACACACCACTGCCTAACCTTCAGAGAATTAAACTGGTTAGAACTAACACATCGCCTAGCTCTGTCTTAGCTAGCTTCAGTACATAGACTTCTCTGAAAGCCAAAATGTTTCCAGCTCTTAAAAAATGTAATATGATTCTGCTTCCCAATAGAATTTTACACTCTAGAGAAAAAAAAAAACTCTAATCACTATAACCAAATCATCTAATATTGCAGGTGACTATATTCAAATAGGGTAGCTAAACTATAAAACCACACCCTACTACCACTGAAATCCATTTGGTATACAAATTCATTTAAAATACAACTAAAACCTTATCTAGCAAATCAATGAATCTGATCCTTATATCTCCAGGATAAATGCCACTGTTATCTTCAGTTTGCCATACCATCAAACCATTTTTCCTCATTCAGAATCCTATGCCCCATAACCAGTCTTCACAAATACCTGAATAATTTTACTAACATCTCCCAGACATATACATACCTTTGTGACACTGCTAAGCTCCCCACTTGACTAGGTCTAATATAAACCATTACTGTATGACAGCCATGTATACAATTTCCCACCTCTTAACTACAATTTTAACATTTTTGCCATATCTAGTTTCTTCCTTTAACTCAATTTCTTTGAATTTCCAAGCAGTAATCACATGACTGATTATATATTTGACAACTCACTAATACACCTGTTCAGATGTTTAATGTTCAACATCTACTAATTTATAAGTATCTTTTACACTGCAATAGTTGTCTTTATTTCATATAAATTTAATCTAATTAGCAAATGTATGTGTAATTATTAATGCATATTACTTAATGTCTACTCATGTTTATTACTGAATGCCTGTTTAAAACAGTTTTCTTGAAAGACCACCACTGAAAAGGTATTTTTGACTATACACAGTTTGACAAACCTGTTAAAAAAGTACATAAATTAAAAAAAACGGTATAGGAGAGCACATACTTGGAAAAAGGCGTCCTTACAGCTGCCAAATGTTAGAGACAACTCTTCTGCAAGAGAACCAGCTTGCACAAATTAATGATCTATATTTTAGGGCCCTAGATATGAGGAAATAATGGAATACTAGGGATTAGGAGCACCATGATCAGGACAAATAATCAGGAAATGCCTGCCCCCTGGCACTGCAGAAAGAAATGTCCAAAGCAAAAGATCCTAGTTTACCATCAGTGGGAGTACATTCACATGCATCTCAAAGCAGACCGACAAAGGCATATAAAAAATAAAAAGCAGGGACATCCACATGAAGGCTTCTTACACTTAGCTCACTCTGTGAAAAAAAAGTACTTTCATGAATTTGATTTAGTCTATAATAAAGAAAATCCACAGTTATAAGACACTACATCTGCTAAAAATGGTTTGTGTTTAAATGCCAGGAGTACCATAAAAATTTTGTAGCAAGGTTTTTAATTACATGAAACTGAACTACTACACACTGAAACCTTGCAAGGTTTTAAAATAGCATTAGTGGCAAATGATATCCACTAGGGAGTGGGTAGGTCCATGTTTTGGAGCATATTATATACTATGTGTTGTATACTGTGCTCATTAGAGATTACATTATAAAATCAAGATGGAAGTCAGATAGTTTTATGTATTTTATAATTTGCTTAACAGCTGGCATTATAAAGGGTACTGAGGCTGTTGGTTATGGTGCTTGGTAATTTCAGAGTTACAGTTTGAAGTAACTAGAAGATGTGTGACCACTCATATCTAAAGTATAGCTTTAACTAAGCAAAGTATTAATGAAAGTGGGAAGCTTTTGTCCTGTAAGCAGCTAGCCACCTTTATCATGTATGGGTGGTTTTTACCATGGGGTATGAATTAAGATGAGTTTAATTTTGACCACCTAACTAATTTCTTGTCTGTATTGTGGAGATATTAATCATGGTATTACTTCATGGCTATTCAGCTTCCTGGATTTTCTCATAAATATACAACTAGTCCATTGCCATTTAAAGTTCATGATTTATTTCAGTTTCACTCAGATGTCTTAATACATATATATATACATACATATATATAGATAGATAGATAGATAGATAGATAGATATGTATATACATATATATTTCAGTGTCAGAAATTAATCCTGTAGAAACAGGAAATATTGCAAACACTGTCATTCAGATCATGAATCAAGAAATTCTCAGCCATGGGATTAGACTACTAGGCATCCTTCCAAGCTTACATTTTAAACTTAAGGAATGAATCGTGACACAGATTATTCATGGAAATTTATGGGCATATTGCAAGACAAGTAGAATTATCTTCTTTGATCTGTAGTGCATAGGTCTTCCTCTTACCACAAAAATCTGTGGAATTCATGTACAGAAGGAATAAGTGCATTACACTGGGGTGGATTTCAATAATTAATTTTTACCATGTGCACATTGCGGTAGGATGTGTGCATGGGTGCAGCAAGTTTTAAATTCAGTAAACTCCGTGTAGGGGCGCGCAATCAAGCGCAAATCAGGAAATTTTCGTAGAATGCAAATTTCAGCATAACTAGCTGATATTTATGATAATGAAGCAAACTAGTATGACTGAGTGATCCATCAACCTAAAAGTAAGCCGTGCAGATGCCATGTATGTGTTGGTGTTGTATGTGGAAATTTTCTGTGCATAGGAGTCTACACAGAAACAGACAATAAAAAATATAGAGATTTGGACAGAACTGACCTTAACAGATAACATCACACATATTTAGGCCTAAATACACACTGTGGTTGCTAGAACAACAGTCAATGAAATAAAAATGTTATTTTTACTGCACTGACATAAATGCACCTTTGGTCCCCCACCCCTAACTAAATAATAAACGTACAAAATGCGGGCTTTCCAGGATATAAAATTGATGAAACATATTTTTATAATGTAATGTAAGCATAATGTGCTCCGTATCACACATATAGATAGAAAAATAGCCTGCCTTGTATTTACCACATTGTGCTCCTGTGCAGTTGCCCTGATTATGTGTCTACTAACTGTGTAGAATCCAGGCTGTCAGCATGGTCAGTATGCAAATAAGGCCAAATATCAGTAGACTTATTGAACCACCAAAACCAGTAACATGTAGGGATATTCAGTGGATCTACACAGTATTTATGTTTCCAATGGATGTCAGCAGTGAATGATGACATCAAGGGGGGGGTGTCTGTTTCCATTTTTTTTTATGTCAATATGCTTGTGTGTTGCTGCGCTTAGGGCATCAATGGGAAATGGAGCAATAAAAGGCTTGTTATGTAACTATTCTTGTGGCAGCATCTGTATGTATAGGGCTACAGTGTCAATGGTCCAGGGTTTGAGCATAGGATGTACAGGCTTAGCTTCATATTTTATGTTGCATGTTTTTGCTCTATCTGGAAAACAGACAAAGAATGCACAGTCTTAAACAATCTAATTCCATGCTTATGTCATATCCAGCTACATGAGCAACTCTGTTATTCAGCTGGGAGAGCTGAACTATACATTCGCCAACATTTTGTCATATCAGCAAAACTATGTCAAGTATTATAAGTGGAAGTAAATATAATTTGCCATGGCTACAAACTTACACGGATGTGGATAGTTTCAACCTGTTAGAGTAAGACATCTGGACCACGCTATAAATAATGGGGACAAAGGCACAAATATAGGGACAAGTTTTAACTATTGCTCTTACAAATGTAGACAGTTGATAGAGTAACAGATTGTGCATTAGCATGAATTTTGTGATGTGTATGAAGTCTGAATCTCACATATCCGTCAGTATTTTCTGACTTAATTTGTCAAAGAGTTGGCAATGATTTGCCAGAAATACACAATTTTACAGGTAACAGGCAAACAAATATGAAGCAAACATCTGGACATTCTGTGTGAATCTGTATAGTTATGTGGTAACTGAAGTGTTTTCTGCATTCACAAAGAGGTTTTGCAGCCAGATGCACTGAGGCGCACCATGAAACCTTATTTATCCGTGCCACACCTTACTAATAAACATTGTACACTGATGAAAGCTGATCGCAGTTATGTACATGGATGCACTCTGTGTAGGCTCTACATGGAGCTCAGATGCAGTTTACTGAATCCTGGGGTGGGAGTTTAATACTGCCATTGGCATCTGTGTCATGATTATGTCAGTATTATTTTCCTTCCATCTGTGCTAAAGAGTTGCAGCCAACTCCTATAGCAGCCCTGTGAACAGCCATAGGATTTACGAGGCAATGGGGATAAAAAATGCAAGCAGATTGCATGAACACATACAATAATGGACAATCGAGAAGTCATCAATCTACCAATGACTTGTCTTTGGAATGTGGAAGGAAACCAGACTACTCAGAGCAAAATAATACAAAGACATGGTGAGCAAGCAGACTCCTCATAAAAGGTACTCCAATCAAGAATTAAATCAGAGAACATCTTACTTTTAGGTGACAATGCTAACCAGTGTGTCAATACACCCTCACATATTACTTTACTTGTAGGCATTTTCTAACTGGAAACTATTAAAACAGTTAAATCTTGTAATTATATATTGGTTAAAAGATATTAATTTAAATAGCTGTTATTAATTATTATGTACAAGTATTCAATGTTATTCAGTGGGCTATTAAGTATCACTTCTAAAAATCAACTATATAAATATCAATTCATCTATATTTACATATTTTAAATATAAACAATCTAAATAACCTTGAACATTTCATTAATTTCTTGCCAAAGGCATGCCTCTTATGTTATGTATACAAAATATATTTTATATCTGTTATCATAGCTCACTCTGTTTAGGGTCCATTTCAAGTAAGCAGTCCTAAAAAAAATGTTAGCCAAAATAGTCCTTAATGGTATTGCAGATGTAGCTATTTCAGTGAGAAGATTCTTTGATGGCTGTTTGATATCTCCTGTAATGACTACTAAGAATGCAAATGGAACTATCAGAATTCTTACTATCTGCTTGGGGGAAAAAAGACAACTTAATGTCAGTGTCATTTTCTTGCTCACTGTGCGTTTCATTTTATGCACTTGAAAAATAAGCAATATCCGGTTATATGGTATTTCCCATCTGAGGCTGTGAAATTTAAATATACATCCCTTCATGCTCACAACTCTGTGAAGCCTGTCACTAACAAACACAGTTAGTATAATTCGTAGTTGATATTTTGTTTCTGTATGTTTAGCCAGGAAGAAAGGATTAATTTGTAATATACCTTTTCTGTATGTTTAGCCAGGATGAAAATATTAATTTGTAGCATACATTTTTGCCAGCATACTGTTCATATTATTGTCTTTCTGGGAAAATTGTCTCTCTTCCTAACTTTTTCGCTTTTATATCTATCACTGCTGTCTTGTCATCATTGTAGCTTGTAGGTATATCTATATCTATATCTATATCTGTATCTATATTAATCTATCTACACAGATACACATACACACACACACACACACACACACACACACACACACACACACACACACACACACACACACACACACACACACGCATGGATATAGAGAGAGAGAGAGATCAGATCCCTTCACTTAAGAGGGTGTGGAGACCAGTATTCCAATTCATCCTGCTTCATTCTGTGAAAACATTAACATGAAACTGTCTCTTATATTTTCAGCCGCTTCATCCCATTTACTGGCAGAATGCATGCTAAAATATACATATACTATAATTTATGTATCAAACCTCAAATTTACAGGAGCAGACATGCCTGGACTTTGTTAACACAAACACCTTCGACCAGATAGCCTATACACCCTCTGTGTGTGCAAACATGCTCAGCTTGGAACTCATAAACATTGAGAATGCTGTACCCCTCCCCCTTCCAATGTAGTGTGCCCTCTCTGGTAAGGTTGTTTCACAAAGCTGTATCTTTTATAATACATATCCTAACACCCTAATATTTAGGAACTATTCTAAGACAAACTTCCTACTAATAAGTGATAACCTGTCAAAATTTTATGTCCTCCAAATCCTGTGAACACAGCTGCCTATGTGGAATTGTTCACAGAAACCTTGTACAATAATTTCAGTAAATGCATGGAGACAGTTGTGCCTACTGGAAATAAACCCAATGTTGTTCTTCTTTCGGCTTTTCCCGGTTAGGGGTCACCACAGCAGAACTCTGGTCTGCTAATAATTGGCAGTAGATTTTTACGGTGCCAAGGTGCCAGCCTGACACTTAACCTTCAATGAAGGCACGCTCATTCACACGTCTTTCGAATGCCACTCGACCGCGGGTAGGACATGTAGACTCCAAACAGAAGGCACTCCAGCTGAGAATCGAATGGGAGAACCTCTTGCTGTGAGGTGACAATGCTACATCTGCACCACTGTGGCTTCACTGGAAATAAGCCCAATATTAACTCAAAAAGCAAACCATGCTAGTAGAAACAAAACATAAGCAGGTTGTACAACAAAAGAAAAAAAATCATAGCAAAGATTAGGAAGTACTATGCCCAGCATGATAAAAACCCTCTTATCAATCTAAGTAAACAACTTAGAGGGAAAATTAAGCCTACTAAAGCCATACCTGAGGTAAAGATAGCCAACCAGGTAAAGGACAACCATGACGCTTTCTTTAGCTATGTCCAGAATCTGAAAGGCAGCATACAGCAGCATGCAGAGCTGATTGTAAACAGAAACACCTACGTGGAGCTGAAAGATATAGCAAATCTGCTGGCTGACAAATTAAACTCAGATTTTACCCCCTACCCCCAATTGCCTCCCAGAAAAAAACATCAAACCCTCCCAGCTATCACTAGGAAGCAGGACTAGTTACAGTCTCCGAGGACAAAAAATACTGCATTGATGGACCCCTGATAATAGGTTCATAGGTTCATAGGTTGGTACTAGGCTATTGGCCCTAGGGCCTATACAAGCCTAGCCATAACAATTCCCTGGCTATTTCTTCCCACACTATTTACTTCCTGGACCCCTGTCTAGCAGGGTGACTGACGTGATCCCCGGGGTGAATTTCCTTTCTCCCATCCAATCGTCAAGGTTCCTTTTGAAGATGGCCAAAGAGGCATTCTGCTTGACATGTATGGGCAGTCTATTCCAGAGTCTGGGGAGTCTGTGGGTCAGGAACTTATCCCTCCAGCATGTTTTGTTTATAGTGATGACAAGGCTTAGATCCCTGGAGCATGTGGCTCTGAGGGATTGGGATTTCTTTAAGTGTAGCATGTCCAACAGCTCTGGGTTTCACATGGCCTTCTTTGTTAAGCAGAGATCGCCTCTGAGTAGACAATATGTGACAGAGTATAGCTGGAGTTTTTTAAGGCGGTCAGCACAGGGCATCTGCTTTAGGCCTGTGATTCTTTTAGTGAGGTATTTCTGCGGCCTTTCCAGTTGTTGCAGCTGTCTTGAGAGGTACATACCAAATGGTGCATTGTTTTCTATAATGGGTCTAATGAGAGATGAGTACAGTGAGACAATGACCTCCTTTTTTCTGGATGAAAAGCCTTTAGCGATGAGGTGTGCCACATAGAAGGATTTCCTGACTGTTGTGGCGATGTGGTTATCAAATGTAAGACCACTGTCCACATGTGTCCCTAAGTCTCTTATTTCACTTTCGGTGTTTAGTGTACTGCCACCTATGTGGTAATTCACGGGTGCATGTTTTTTCCCAAAGGGGATAACAATACATTTCTTGGCATTGAGCTTGTTCCCATGGCTCTGGCACCAAGCATCTGTTTCTGTAAGGCCCTTTTGTAGAGTATCCACATCATTTGGAGATTCAATAATGGCTCCCAGTTTGCAGTCATCTGCAAACTTTGTTAGCCAGAGTCCCTTAGTATTGGCCTGTACTTCAGAGAAGTAGATGCCAACCAAGAGTGGTCCCAGGACTGAACCCTGAAATACTCCACTTGTCACTTGTCTGGAGCTGGATTTGGAGTCAACTACTTTAACAGTGTGGGTTCTGTCAGTAAGCCAGTTGGCAACCCATCAAGTGATGTAGGGAATAATGCCCAGCTTAGTAAGTTTATCTATGATTCCAGAGTGGGGGGATGGTGTCAAAGGCCTTGGTGAGGTCCAGATAGGCTCTGTGGATTGCCTTATCCTTGTCCATGGCTCTGGAGACTGATTCAAAGAAGTCAATCAGGTTCAGGAGACAACATCGGCCCTTCACAAACCCAAACAGGGTGGGGTCCAGTGTTTGAAGGTTGCCAACCCAAGATGCCTCATAAATAGCCTGAGACAAGACATATCAGGACCAGTGACATCACTATTTAACCATAGCCTCCAGACAGACTTTTTACCATGTGACTGGAGAACTGTAATGGTAATTCCTCTATGTAAGGCTAGGCCATCAATGTACCCTGGGAACATACCTCTCACCTGTCCAGATTTTCAGAGGATACCCAACATTTTTGTCCCATATTTTTGGTCTGTTCATAGAATTTGCGGTTTTCTGGCAAATCACTGAAGATTGAAGTCACTAAGTAATGACACACATTTGAGCTTCCGACTTCATATGCTTCAAAACATGCATGGCAACAAAAATCCTGTTACTTTAGCAGCTTTCTGAGTTTATAAGAGCAATATTTAAAATTTGCCCCTAATTTTGGACCTTTATTCCCCCCTCCCCATTACTTTAGGCTTTGTCCAGAATTCTTGCACTCAAAGGTTGAAAGGTATGCCTGAGTACTAGAAACCTATAAATCTGATTAGTATTATATGCAAAGTCACAGAAAAAATTGCCATGGACCATTATCAATAAGGAAATAGAAAGCCTTCAAACACTGGATCCAATTCAGTTTGGTTTTGTCAGGGGAGACCATGCTTACTCAACTTGGTGGAATTTTTTTGAGAAGGTCACCAAGAAAATGGATGAGTGCAAAATAGTGCATACTGCCTACTCTGACCTGAATCAGGCATTTGATGCAATAAACTACTCAGGCATTTAAAAAAAAAAGTCATAGATATAGGCATAAACCCATATGCTATGCAATGGATGACCATCTGGCTCTCAGACAGTACCTGGGAAGTTAGTGTATGAGAGACCAACTCCACAAAGATGTCAGTTACTTGATGAGTCCATCAGGGCTCTGTGCTAGGTCCACTCCTTTTTAGCATCTACTTCTTGGAAGTCAAGGCCAATGTCAAGGGTCTCTGACTGACCAAGATTGCAGATGATTGCAAACTAGGAGAAGTCATAGATTCCATCTTGGACACTAACATCCTACAGGAAGGAGCACCACAGACAAATGACCAGTGCTAAAGACATGGCTTAAAGCTCAGTGTCAAAAAATACATAATGGTACCCTGTGGGAAGTCAGCCAACCAAGGAAATTACCTCATTGATAATCCACCCCTCAGAATAGAACCAGTAGTCAAGGATGTGGGTACATATGTAGATACTAACTTGACTTTCAACCAATATTTGTCTCAGGTAGTAAGAAATTCATTCTGTATTGCTCATCTTATACACAAGTACATGGTATTTAGGGTCACAAATGTCATCTTTCCACTGTATGTGGCCCACACCAGGTCCATCAGTAAGTACAATGTCCCCTTTGGTATGTACCTGACCAGGCACATACAACATCAGGAATGTCCACATATTTAACACAAAAAGAATACAGGGCATAAATGTCCTATGCAGATCACCACAATGTCCAACTCTGAGCTCTGTTTCCAACAGACTGTTAACAGGTCAGGCTGCTTATCAGATAGCCTCAGTGATCACTCCCCAACATTCCTACTCAAAAAATACCTATACCAAGCTAAACCTGTCATCTACCATCAAATACGTAAAAAACAAAACTTTAACCCACTCACATTCATCTCATCCCTCAAAGAATGCAACTGGCATCCTCTAAAGTACCTCAGTCTTGATGACGCAGTTGAATTTTTTAATACTACCTTCCTGAGAATCCTTAATTACCATGCCCCCATAAGACTTTCCAGAATCAAAGCACAACCCTCCCCATGGCTACAGAAAACCACTAAGTCAGAAATGAAAAACAGGGATAAAGCCTGGGAGCACTGGCGCAAAACCAAAACCCCCTCAACTAGACATAAATTCCTAGAACTACACAATAGAGTCAGAAAGCTGATAAAACAGGACAAATTCCAATGCTGCCAGTCTGCCCAAGACTCCTCCCAACACAGCCCCAAACAATTCTGGTCCTCCATAAACTCCATCCTCCACCCAGGTAAAGTAAGTACCCCTCCTCCTAACATTCCTCACTCCTCAGAAAATATTGCTACCTCATTCAACACACACTTCACACAAACCATACTATCACTAGCTAAACAACACAACCCCCCTCCCCTCCAACCCACACCTTCAACTAGTAATCTCCCCACTGCCTTCTCTTTTTCTCCTGTACCTACCTCCAACATAAAAAAAAACCTCTTAACTAAACTTAAGCCCACCAAATTAGCAGCAGACAACCTCCCAAGTGAATACCTACAAATCACAGCTGATGCTCTGGCCTACCCGGTATCCATCTTGATTAACCAATCTCTGTCAGAAAGTTACGTTCTCACACTGTGGAAAGTATCACATATAATTCCCCTGCACAAAGGCGGACCCTCCACAGAACTAACCAATTACCGCCCCGTAGCTATTCTCTCTCCACTCTCCAATATACTAGAGAGATGCATACACTCTCAGGTCTCAGACTACCTCCTTACTAACAACCTCCTTTCCATTACTCAGCATGGTTTCTGACCAAACCATAGCACCACCACTGCCTTACTCTCCTGTACTAACACTATCCTTCAGCATAAAAACAATGGCTATCTCTCCTCTGCTACTTTCCTAGACTTATCTAAAGCATTTGACATGGTCCCACACAAACAACTTATCTCTGTCCTCAATAACCTAGCCTTCTCACAATCAGTCACCAACTGGTTTCAGAATTACCTGTCTGACCGTCAACAATGCGTTGTATGGCAGAATGACATATCTCCCCAACTACCTGTCTCCATAGGGGGTTCCCCAAGGCTCCATCCTTAGACCCATACTCTTCTCTGTTTTCACCAATAATCTAGCCTCTGCCACCAAACATGGCACACTCGTACAATACGCAGATGACTCAACCATCATATTCTCAGCCCAGTCCCTACCCAAACTACAAAAAGTCACACAGGAAGCCTTGTTCTCTGTTGAAACTTGGTTATTCGATGCCCAATTAATACTCAACCCAAACAAAGCTAAACTACTCATCTTCCAACCCACCAAACATACTCAAAATAACTCTCACTTTAACATCACAGCAAAAGACAACACCACTATATACCCAACTGAACACACCAAATTGCTAGGAGTGTAAAGAGACAATAAACTAAAATTTGACATTCACATATCCATGACCATAAAAAAAGTCCACAAAAAACTAGGAACGTTATAAAGAAATAAGCAACTTCTCACCAAAGCAGCAAAGATTTCAATAGCAAATTCCCACCCTATCTCCGCCCTACTTTATGCCTCTCCAATATATACCAACCTAAGGCAATGCGATATAAACAAGCTAGAGATCTGCTACAACAAAATCGCCAAATTCGCCACAGGGGCATCCTACCATAGTCACCACTGTCTCTCACTTGCTGAATTGGGCTGGCTTGAACTCCCTCACCTCCTTCAATGGTATCGACTCTCACTTGCCCACAAACTAGTAAACCATCCACTAAATGTCCCATCCCTCCAGAATCTACCCCAACCCTATCGCACCACCAGACCAATAAGATCCAGCAACAAAAATCACTTGCAGATCACTAAAGCCAATAACTCTGCTGGTGAAGCACTATTCTCTTGCACCATAGCCAAATTATGGAAATCCCTCCCACCCACAATTACCTCCATACCATCATGCATCCACTTCAAAACTTTACTAAAAGCGCACCTAAAAACATGCTGGCTATGACCTTGCAACTCCCACTCTAATATCACCCACCCCATCCAACCACTACCTTTCTTTCCACTCCACTAACTACCTTGATTATAGCAAGCTCAGATGCTCATAAGCCTAGTACTTATTATACAGCAGGAACTTCTTATTGTAACATTTGTTAATGTCTGTTATGTACTTCACAGATAAATATTCTATTTGTCTACTGATGTACTATGTTCTTCATCTGTAAATATGTTGTAAGTAATTGCTATGTAAATTGTTAATCACTATGTAATCCAATGTAACTACTGTCTGTTTATTTTAACTGTGGAGCTTTTCTCCCCAGGCCTCCAGTGAGAATGGACCTACGCCCAGTCGGACACTCCCTGTCAACAAATATAAATAAATAAATAATAAATAAATAAATCTATATTGTCAAGCACACATGGCATCCTTGGATCCCACTCTAATGGACCTTTTGCATATTCACAAAATGAATAGCATCAGAATTGCTTGATCTAGGGATTTAAACTTTGCTTGCAAGATAAATTGGACTCTTTGGAGGGACAGGTGTGGGTCTCAGAGAATACCCCTTCTCTGGAACAGACCTCCAATCTATGTGAAGCAGAACTCTTCCTTAACCCTATTCAAGAGAAACCTGGTCCAGTGGATGGGAAATAAAAAAATACGCTCTAGGTCTAGCCCCTATGTCTGTAATGGACAGAAGCAGCCTGCAAACCTTGCCCTAGCTTACATATACCCCTTTAAATAACCTCTAAGGCACATAAACTTGCAAGATACAATTGGGATGCTTGTCGAGGGGACCATGGTACCAGACAGTGCTGCCACAGCTTACAGAGCAATATCAGGACCTGTTAGGTTCCCTTTTAAATGGAGGATAGGTCAGCAAGACCCTTTGTAAGATATTAAGGGGCAAAACTCAGCTCAGATGATTTCAGTTTTGCATGGCATCAGTGTTCATGATATTGATAGGGAATGGAAACTGATGCCATGCAAAACTGAAATCATCGGTGTCCATTCCCTATCAATATCATGGACACTGATGCCATGCAACAGTGTGTATCAATGTCCATGATATTGATAGGGAATGGTCATTGTAAGTGTAAACCACGGTGTGACTTTATAAGGTATCCTGCTGGAAGCACCTGATGGAGCCAACTCCTTACAGGATTGGTTAAATGGGTTGTTAAAATAGGTGGGATTGTATTAAGGATTGGCTTTATTATGAGTCTCGTAGGATCTGACAACCTTTATGCAAAACAATGCTGACAACAGTATTTTCAATTGGAAAAGTTTTTGTAACATGTTCAGTTTCCTCATGGCAGATTATGAATTATTAGATATTTGCTGACAGTGATTACTTCACACTTCTTGTCTGTATTTGTTTGTGTGCTTGTTATATAGTTTACATTAGTTAGTTCTTACTTATAGATATTTCCTGTTAAGATGCTGTGTTGAAGCACTATAAAAACTGCTGTATTGAACATCGCTTGTAATTTTGGGGATTTCTGAAACTAAGTCAATAAAGTGTTTCTAAAAAAGCAGCCTCCAGGCTAACAATTAACTCCTTCAGTACTTTTATTCTTGTTTCTTAGTGAGATTAGGATATCGTAATGGATTTAAAAGATTCTGTCAGCTTTCACATTTCAAACAGTAAATCTCGTGACACAAATACAGAGAACTGGTAAGGTACAACATAGATTTGCCTTGTGAAATGGGGAGTTAGTTCATGTCTTCCATTCCCTCTAACAATAGTAGTAATTAATGATAATAATAATAATAATAAAAGTAAAGTATTATTGTGGAGATTTTCATTATGTGACATTGTGTACAGACTACCAGAGCTGATAAGGACCCAGTACAGAATGGTATGATTACATGAAATGTGATGATAAGTGTTAGAGGAAAAAATACTTTAATAAGACCAAAAGCATAAGGTTCAATCCAGGCAACTTTATTCTTGTGCAAGGAGACAAAAAATGCAGTTACAGAGTTTGTCTGACTAAATCAGGAAGTGTCACAGTTATTATACCTTTCCTTCAAGACATTGCCCACTACGACTGACGTAGCAGATCACCAGTTCATAATTTGTTATTTTACAGATATTTCTCATGCTTCTAGCTGACTCTTCAAAGTTTTAAAAAAGATTTTTCAGTAAACAGGATGGCCTTGATGACCACTGGTCAATTATATCTTTCTTACTATGTGATGTTACAAGTCCAGGTACTATGGCTAATTTAAGCACAATGCAAGTACAGAGTTCTGAAGCAGCTTATTGTTCTTTATATCTAACTTTCTTGCAGCATGTGCACTTTTTCATCAACTCGAACAGAGCTTATTGTCTATAATGAATGGATCTACAGAAATTATTATTATTCTCCTTTCAATTTCCTGACCTAGCAGAAAATCACCTGCTTTCCAGTACATTTCCAAGGCATAAACATGTATTTTGCTGTGCTAGCAAACTAGGTCAGAGTGCATCTTGCAGTGTCAGAAAGCACAATTTCAGAAAAGCACATTTTCAGTCTCAAATAAAACTAATGCTGCATATGGAATAAAAATGTATTAATCTTCCCTTATTAGAATAAGCATTGCACATATATGTTAATACATATTTTTCTAACATTTCCCCCCTGTTAATACTTTTTATTCTATTTCAGAAGCATAAACAGTTTGTTTTCTTCTCCTAACCTCTTCCTTTGAGGATTTGCAGCTAAGAGAGTCATTCAGTTTAAGCTAATGAAAGTGTTTCCTTTTTCAACAGTTCTTCAATTTCAGTAGTTTGATACAAAGTCTCAGAAACTGACATGTCTATAAAATCTTTGATTAATTTTTTCATGCAGGGAATTCCACAGCAAATGCATGCTCCTAACAATAGTAATCCCACACAAATGGCAATTAGGATGTTCATTAGGATGGAACCCCATCCCCCAAACAAATTTTGGAAAAAGTATGTCAGTGGGTTTGGGCCTGGCCTGGTCATGTCTGACACTTGTTGGATCACTTCCAAATGGTCAGTAATGTCATGCTTATTGTCGGGAATGAACGAACAGCACTCATCTTTGATTAAAGCGCACGTACCACCTCTCACCGCTAGGGTGAAGTCAAGAGCCATGCGGTTTTGAAGCACCACAGTTCTCATTGCATTCAGTTCATCAGTCATTAATTCAAGAGCAGAAAAAATTGCATTGCTCATGGCTTCGAGAAGTTTGGATAGCTTTCTCAGTTCCCAAATTGATTTAACTGCACCATATGCAGGGGCTATGCCAGCCCAGTATATGATAGTGTCACTCAAGTCCGTGTGTGCTAATTTACTTTTGTCTTTTACGGAGTTATGGTTCCTCCAGCCTGCTACAATCTGTCCCACTGGATTCCCAGGTTTCTTGATTGGATTTTCAGGTTTCTTCACGACATCTCTGACGTTTCAAATTCTCCCATGAGGCAAAGCTGTAGTGTGTCGTATGGCCGGGACCAGGTAACCCAAAAAACAACTGCCGGACCAATTCTCAGGCAACCATTTGTATGCCTTTTTCCCACATATGAAATAACAGTTTTCTACCTTAGTATTGATATACACCTTCCCTGTATGAAACATGTTCTTATCTATAATAGACAGTTGCTTTAAAAGAATGGGATTATGTTGTATATCACTGACAGTTTTATGTAAGGATTCAAAGTATGAGTCATAATCTGCATCACAAATTGTTTCTGTATTTTTAGCAATTTTAGGTTTAATATAACATTTATAAGAAATAGTCACATTACATCTACTCCAACCTACTTGAATAGTGTCATTTTTTAAAAAGCATACAATTCCTGTTTGTGTAACAGGCAGAAATAATGCAATTTTGTCTCTAGATTTCACAGGTGTAGTCTCAAAAATCAAGTTTTCCCAGGTCTCATTGACCCCTAGGGGGACAGCAGCCATCAATAATCCCCTGTATGCTGTTGGTATAGCTGTGCAAATCCAACAATTTGAAATATTAAAAGTCTCAGCATACACATATTTGATTGCTTGGTAAGTGTTAAAGTTCGGATGCCAGTCTATGAATGTTGAATCACGTTTATTCAGTCTAGCTGGTGTGGCTGAAGAAAAGAAAGGCCACAGCAAAAGCCATAGTAAAAATAACATTGTCACTAATGCAGTTACTAAGATGATTATGCAGCACTGCTGAATATACTGCTGAAATCGTTCAGTATTCCTATTGTCTCTAGGTCCTGTCATCATTTTTATTGCTGCTGTGTGTTAGCAAGAGTTTATCAAGTTCAAAGTTTTTGACTAGTTTAATGTGTTAAATGAATCCAAGATGAACGTTCCGCAATCTTGACTGCTGTGGGCGTGCTCAGCAGTACTTGATATGGACCTTCCCACTCTGGTGTCATCCAATTCTTCTTTTTGATTGTCTTCACCCAGACCCAAGTGCCTGGGGCTACTGCTACTTCGGAGGTGTTAGTTTGGTCTTTACCTGAAACAGAATTAAACTGTAAAAGATGTTTGTTATTTAGCATATTCCTCATGTAGTCTGCAAGTGTCCAATCTGCTTCCTGGTCTGCAGGCATGAGAGGTTTCCATTGAGGTATATAATAAGCTCTTCCAAAAATCTTTTTGAAAGGTGTCAATCCTTTTGCATTCGGAACAGTTCTCATGCTCAACAGTGCCAGGGGCAAACAGTACACCCAATTCTTCTGTGTTTCTTTTATAAGCTTCTTAAGTTTATTCTTTAAAACTCCATTGTGCCTTTCTACCAACCCTGCAGATTGAGGGTGATATGCACAGTGATGTTTTAAAGAAATCCCAAAATACTGACTTAGCTGTTGTATAGTTTGGTTAACGAAATGTGTACCATTGTCACGGTAGATCCTTTCCGGTATGCCAAATCTAGGAATAATCTCTTTAACTAGGGTCTTTGCAACAGTGGCTGCATCTGGTTTACTAGTCGGAAAGGCCTCCACCCATTTGGAGAACATATCCACAATGACAAGGCAGTACTTTTTGTTTTCACATTTGTTCATTTCTATGAAATCCATACAGATGGTATGAAATGGATACGGTGGTGTAGGGAAACTCCCTTGCTTGGGCTTTAATGCCCCTTGTGCATGATGTTTATTACAAGTGTGACATGACAGGCAAAATTTTTTAGTGTAGTTTGAAAACCCATACGTAGCGAAAACCCGATTCACTAACTGTACCATCCCCCCTGTTAAGACATAGTTCTGCCCATGGCTCAACAAAGCTGCATATCTAAATAAATTAGATGGTAATATTGGTTTTCCCTCTTTGGAGATGTACAGCCCTTCCTTGAGAATTGCTCCTTGTCTTTTCCATCTTTGTTTTTCAGCCTGTGTAGTAAGTGTCTGCATTGTTTTCAACATTTCTAAGTCTAAAATCTCAGAAGGTTGTAATTCCTCGTTCAAAAGAAATGCTTCTGAGGCTGCTTGCTTTGCAGCTGTGTCAGCTCTCGCATTGCCTTTTGAAATCCTATCTTGTTGTTTTGTATGAGCTATGCATTTACAAATAGCTACTTTCTGAGGCAACTGAATAGAATCTAACAAATCTAAAATAAACTGTGCATGGTTAATCGGTTTACCAGTAGATGTCACCATTCCTTGATTCTTCCACTGTTGTGCAAAAACATGTACAGTAGAAAAAGCATACTGGCTGTCTGTAAAAATATTTACACTTTTACCCTTTGCTAAGGTACATGCCCGTGTCAAGGCAATCAACTCTGCTGCTTGTGCAGATAAGTTATGTGGTAGAGGTTTCGCTTCTACAATCTCAGTATCAGAAACTACTGCATAACCTGTTAGGTTCTGTCCTGTAGGACTCCTTTTGCATGAGCCAGCCACATAATATGTCACCTCGGCATTATCCAAGGGAACATCCATGAGGTCTTTTCTAGGCAGTGTCTTTTGCTCAATTACCTGCAGGCAGTTATGGGGTGTGCCATCCACAGGAGTTGGGAGCAAGATAGATGGATTCAAAGTAGTACATCATTCAATTGTCATGTGAGGTTGGCTCAGCAATATAGTCATACAAGAAAGATGCCTAGCAGGGGAAAGATATGCTATTTTTTCTTGCAGTAAAATGATTGCGACTGCATGAGGTACTCTTAATGTGAGAGGGTGGGATAACACTACTGAAGCCAAAGCCTGCACTGCCATTGCAGCTGCAACTACTGCTTGTACACAGTGGGGTAGAGACCGCGCCACTGGGTCCAGTTGTGATGAATAATAAGCAATGGGACATTGTTTGTCCCCATGCTGTTGAGTCAATACTGATGTCATATAACCTTGCTTGCAATCTACAGTTTGGAAAAAACATTTGTGATAATTTGGTAATCCTAAAACTAATGATGATGCTATTAATTGTTTCAGCTTGCAGAAAGTTAATTCTGCTTCTGGTGTCCATTGCATTAAATCTTGTGCTGCCATAGGCTTCTTAAAAATCAGGTCGGTTAAAGGTGCAGATTCCAAAGCATAGTTCAGGATCCAGCTCCGACAAAAATTAGTCATACCCAGGAAGGACATCATTTCCTTCTTGGTTGTGGGTTTTGGTGCTTGTAAAATCGCTACTTTTCTGTCCACATCTAGTGTTCTGCCATCTTTGGATATTACATATCCAAGATATTTCACTTGTTTTCTCCAAAGTTGTAATTTATTTTTGCTTACTTTGTGTCCTTCATCTGCTAGGAATTTTAATAATGCTATAGTATCTTCCTTAAAATCTTGCTGGGTAGGGGCAGCCAGCAGGATGTCATCAACATAAAGTCAAATTTGACTACCTTTCGGTGGGATAAATCCCGCTAGATTACTTGCCATTTCTTGTGAGAATATTGTTGGACTTTCACTATAACCCTGTGGTAGTCGCGTATATATATATATATATATATATATATATATATATATATATATATATATATATATACCGTTTCCCCTGAAATGTAAATGCAAACCAATACTGGCTGTCAGGGTGTATCGGTATTGAAAAGAACGCATTGCTGATATCTACCACAGAAAAATACTTCTGTTGAGGTTTTAAATCATTCAATAAGGTATGTGGATCTGGCACCGTAGGTGCTCTTGGTATTACTGCGTCATTTACAGCTTGTAAATCTTGGACAATACGCCATTCTCCATTTGCTTTTCTAACTGGAAATAAGGGTGTGTTACATGGTAAATCGGGGGATTCCACCAGTATTCCCCCTCTTAAGCAAAGCTGCTATGATAGGTTTAATACCTGCCTCTGCATATTTTCTCAAGGAGTACTGTCTCTTTTGTGGTCTGAATGCTGATTTTGGTGTGATAGTAACTGGTCCCGCTGTGCGAATAAGTCCTACATCTGATTTTCCTGTTGACCAGAGAGTTTCTGGTATGTCTAATAAAGCTTTTTCTTCCTCTTCTAATAAGAGGGCTTCTCAGCTATCTTTGCTGGACTGCAAGTGTACTGCTGGATGTGTTTGTGTTATCCAGTTCAGTTTCTGTCTTTGTATTCCCTGTTCTGACAGTTCTGATTCTGTCTGTTTTTCCCATTTTGTGACTTTTTCTCCTAGGTCTATCCATTTTAAATCTTCCTCTTTAGTTAAACTAACATGCGGTATTAGATTTGATTTGTAAAGTGAAAAGAACTCCTGGGGTAATGAACAGCTAACTGCACTGTTCCCTTTTGTGTCCCAGTACAAATTACACAGTACTAATCTGTTTGCATGTTTTTTGAACAATTCTTGTTCATATACTTTATCAGGTCCTGGTGTATTACAATAATACAGAGTACAGTGCAACAGGTGTTGTATGTCAATGCTCTTCAGTTACTGCTCCAGGGCCAGTTGTAACTAAGTCCTGGCTATACCAGTAAAATGTCTCACCTTCCATTTGCACTGCAAAAGTATTGGTCTGTCGCTGTGCTTCCATACCCTGCATGTTTGGAACTACTGTTATGCCTAATAGTTGCATAAAATCTCTGCCCAAAAGGTTCACTGGGCATTTTGCAGAAACAACAATTTTGCTTTTCTGGGTTAATCCTGAAACAGGATCTGTTATTGTAATGTTATAGGAGACAGGCTCCCGATACAGCTGTCCATTAGCTGCTTTCACTAGTATAAAGTCATGTGATTCTGAATTTTCTGGTAGCTTGGAGGGGTGTACCAGGGTCCGTGATGCCCCTGAATCACACAAGAATTTGACTTCCCTCCCTTCTACCAGGAGTGTCACTTCTGGTTTTGTGTCAGCCAAATAGAGCTCTAAGCTCAGTAAGGCTAGGTCTAATATTTCGTTTTCTTCGGTAGCTTCCTGCACTTGCTCTGCTATCACATTCTCTGTTCCTTCTATCACATTGTCATTTGTCTTTTCTCTATTATTCCTATCTAGTGATTCCTGACTTTCATATAGTCAGTCCTCACCCTCATCATTTTTGTCTTCCACTGCTGCTTTCTTATTTTTCCTGCAATCCCTTGCCATGTGTCCTTTTTTCCCGCATTTAAAGCACTCACCTCTTTTCTTTCTCCCTTCAAAGTCCTCTGATTGCTGATCAGATTGTTTATTTCCCTGGGCATTCTTTTTGCCCTTTTGTCCGGACTGTACTAAATAAACTTCTTCATCTTCTACAGCAAATACTTGGGCTTTCTTTTTGTTGTTAAAATGCCTTTCGGCATGTCTAGCATATTCAAGCAGTGATTGTAATCTGCTTGTACGATGGTCTACCATATGTTTAGTAATGAAACTACTTATGGGTGCAATACTGCCTTTCAAAAATGCATTCTTTAACTGCTGCTCATATGGGGAATCTTGTGTCTGATCTTCAGGCACTTGCATTCCACAGTGATTGTTAAAGCATTTCAATAATCTGGAAAAATATCTATCAACAGTTTCACTTTCTTGTTGGATGCATTGATTAATGCAAGTCCAGTCTGCCCTAGGCTTCCATTTCTCAGAAATTCGGTCTGTCAGGCCTTTCACTCTGTTGTCTAGTTCTGCGCTGCTATGTGGGAGGGGTCTAAGTGCAGCGTCATGGGGATTCCAGTTTCCACTGATCATGTGCCAATCTGGACCTACTATTTGTCTGACTACTTTTTCTACTTCCTCTCCATTTAAGTGATAACTTAATCTCATGCCCTGTAAGTCTTCTAAGAATTTTCTAAAATTAACTTTTGGATGGGGGATTCCCTCTGTGGCTTTCCGGATGTCTTCCGGTGTCCACGGTCTGTATACTAAGAGAGTTGGATTCTGCCCTTCTTGTCCTGCCTGAGGATTTGGTACTTCTATGAGTGGGCATATTTCTTCTTCTTCACTCATAGCCCGTTAATTTCCATTCATTTGATATAATTCAATATCTCCTTTTAAATTACGTGTTCGAGACCTGGTCTCGATAGGATCTCTAACAAATGGTAGTGGTTTTATAGGAACAACTGGATATCGTGGAGGTGGGTCAGTTTGTTCTTTTGCTTCATATTCCGGTAAGGGAAGTGGTAAGGGAACCGAAACCAGAGTGGGCGGAGGGGCCAATGCTATAACTAAGTTATTATCCTCTTTGTCTAGAAACATTGCTTTTGAATTTTTATTCTTTTGTTCTCTTCGGTTTGCTTCCTCAATCCACCTGTGTGCCTGAGGAACTCCTAGTTTACGCTGTTTTTTAACCCGAACATTAATATCAGTTTTTAACTGTCTAATAAGTTTGATAAGCGAGGATCTTTCTAGTTTCCCATCAAATTCATATTTATTAACCCATTTGGTATAATATTTAATGTTATCGGCGCGCTGTGATTGCATATATTTTGCGTTTTCGGTTAACGGTGGGCTTTGGGGTTTTTTTGTTTTTGTGCACGTATTACCCATTTTGTTCTAACCTTTTTTTAGATGTTACGTAACCCATTTGTTTTTAATGTGGTACCACCAAGTGTTTTCAGTCTCTTCAGACTACCTGCCTACTTATTCTGTTTCCCTGATCTATGACAAGATAGCAATATTTCTGTCCCTGAATTTAAAAAATTATTACAGAACAAATACAATCAAGTCCCTGATCTAAAACAGAAAAAAGTAGATTAACCTTACCTGAGCCTCAGCGATTGGTCACTCACTGTTCAAATGGAACCCGCCTTCAGTCCTAGATCAGAAAAGTGGCTGGCCTCTTTTGCACGACAATTCAGTCAGAGGTCTTTCAATGAAGAAGATCCGGTGTGGTATCTTCCCTGTGCAGTTTCATGCCACCTGGCCCATCTGATCCCAGGCTAAACGAGGGTTTCCGGCTCCAAAAGGACCAAAAAATGTTAGTGGAAAAAATACTTTAATAAGACCAAAAGCATAAGGTTCAGTTCAGGTAACTTTATTCTTGCGCAAGGAGACAAAAAATGCAGTTACAGAGTTTGTCTGACTAAATCAGGAAGTGTGACAGTTATTATACCTTTCTTTCAAGACATTGCCCACTACGACTGACGTAGCAGATCACCAGTTCATAATTTGTTATTTTACAGATATTTCTCATGCTTCTAGCTGACTCTTCAAAGTTTTAAAAAAGATTTTTCAGTAAACAGAATGGCCTTGATGACCACTGGTCAAGTATAACTTTCTTACTATGTGATGTTACAAGTCCAGGTACTATGGCTAATTTAAGCACAATGCAAGTACAGATTTCTGAAGCAGTTTATTGTTCTTTATCTCTAACTATCTTGCAGCTTGTGCACTTTTTCATCAACACGAACAGAGCTTATTGTCTATAATGAATGGATCTACAGAAATTATTATTATTCTCCTTTCAATTTCCTGACCTAGCAGAAAATCATCTGCTTTCCAGTACATTTCCAAGGCATAAACATGTATTTTGCTGTGCTAGCAAACTAGGTCAGAGTGCATCTTGCAGTGTCAGGAAGCACAATTTCAGAAAAGCACATTTTCAGTCTCAAATAAAACTAATGCTGCATATAGAATAAAAATGTATTAATCTTCCCTTATTAGAATAAGCATTGCACATATATGTTAATACATATTTTTTTAACAATGAGTTGTCCCAAGTTAAAGTGTGGCATGTTCATATATGTGCATGACAAAAAAAACTATAAGTGGCAGAATACAGTGTGCCTGAAGACAAAATACTTGAATCTAACTGGCTGAAAAATAAATTCACTGAAATATAATGATCTAAAAGGATCTGAAAGGATGAATGTGAGAAATACAATGCACTGACTCAAGTAAACATAAATGGAGGGCACTGCCCTAAAAAGCAATCACCTATATAGTACAAAAACAAAACTGAAAGAGAGCTAATTGCACTAGGAAACTATAAAGCTCAAGATAAAAACAAAGACTGCAGGCCTCCAGCTGAATTGTGATTCACTGTGACAGATAACAACATGCATGCAATATATAAAAAATTCTTCACCATATACCAATGCAAAGATGAATATAAGACTCAGAAATCTAATATAAATGGGGGGAGGGGGGGTTGGCCAAGATGCCAGTCTGATAGCAGCATAAATGCATAGCTCTGCTTAGATTTTAATATCCTGACAGGAAATATACTTTAATTTTTAGAAAAATCTAACTAAAAGTATACTAAAAGTTAGATTAACATAGACTCTTTTTTATTTTCTAAAAGTTAATACATAGTCAAGAGAATTTTTTTAATTATTCCTGTCAAGAAGTTTTCTACTGGAGATCTCAAGATGAGCAACTCGAAGACCCCACACCAGGAGAGTGCAGTGAAGAAAGATCGACATCTTATAACAACAAACATCCAAGAACTGTCACTAAAATGGACAAATTCAAAAACAAAATGCATATTATCAAACAAGAATGCAGTAAACAGCTGAAACTTCTAAATGGAATAGTAAAACAAAATCTGAAAAGATTCTTGCCTTAGACGAAACAGTAACTGACCTAGATACTAGAGTGACAGAAAATGAAATCACAATGAATTTCTTCTGAAACAAAACACCAGGCTGACTGAGAAACTAGAAGACATTGAAAGTAGGCCAAGGAGGAATAACATAAGAATATATGGAATTCCTGAGAAAGAAGAGGGTGCTAACATGATTCAGTTCCTCAGTAATTGGTTTTCATCAGCACTAAACATGCCTGAATCCATCTATTTTAGAATTGAGAGAGCTCATCGGTCCCTGGCAAATCCAGGTTCATCTTTGAGTTCATCTTACCCCAGGTCTATAATAGTTAGATTTCTTTCTTTGCAAGACAAGGATTTAGTGCTGAAATCAGTTTGGACTAATTCCCCTATCAAGATCGGTGAAAAAGTTATTCGTTTTGACAATGACTACACCTCTACAGTCATATTCAGAAGAAAGGAGTGTGTTCCTCTAATTAAGTCCCTGAAAAAGCCAATATTAAAGCTCAAATTCCTTTTCCTGCAAGAATAAAAGTCATCTTACCAGAAGGAGGGAAGATCTTTGATTCCCTACAAGAAACAGTAGAATTTATCCAAAAGAAGAAAATACTGTTGGTCATAGAAGAAATGGAATGGTCATCCCAGAGTTTGAAGAGACGGGCAACAAAACATGGATGGTCTGTGAAGGAAGGAGCAGACTTCTTCTTTCCCCGGTTAGGGGTCGCCACAGTGGATCACCTGTTCGCTCATGATTGGCAGTATAGTTTTACAGTGTTGAGTTGCCAGCCCGGCACCCAACCTTCCAAAGAAGGCACGCACATGTATGCCCTCACACCTAGGGCAAATTTAGAGTGTCCAATCCACCTACAGCATGTCTTTGGGATGAGGGAGAAAACCAGAGCACCTGAAGGAAAACCCCAAGGAGGACATACAGACTCCGCACAGAAAGCACCGCAGCCGAGGCTCGAACCGGAGAAACTCTTGCTGTGTGGCAACAACGCTAACCGCTGCACCACTGTGGCTGCCCAAAGATAGGAGCAAACAAAACTAAGAAACAAAAGGGCAAATTAATAAATTCCTTCTAATTTTAAATGCTTTGTTTTATGAATCATAATATATTTGATTCTGGAACGTCTCTATGCTATAAGATAATGTGAATCATTTTTATTATTAACTTTCTCTTTTCCTTTCTATATCTACTTCTTCTAATTACTTAGAGTACTAAGTTTTTAAATAACATTCACTCTCTCTCTCCTCTTTCTTCCTATTCTTTTTTGTTACCAATGTTCCTTTCTCTCCTTTCTCCATTATAAGTACTTTACATACATTTCCCTTTTAAATAACTGCAAATGCTGTATGTCTTCTAATTCTTCAGTAATAGCATCATTTGACTTAATACCAAAGTGCATTTTTTCTTGTGGGTCAGTGGTGGGCTAACAAGGTGTTTCTGATTAGTGTTTCTAACTTGATGTTTTAGAGTCTTTGTTTAGATTCATTTAAACATTAATACAGTATATTAATGGTGTTTTATAGATAGCTAAATATAAGTTTTATATACATTTTATATACATATATATATATATATATATATATATACATATATACATATATGGGTTCCTATCAGCATCTCGAACGCTGACAATATCGAATGTGATATTGTTGCATTGAGAATGCCGAAAGTGCAGAACGTCGAACGGGTAAACGGAAATCTACGTAAGGGGAGATTTCCATTTACCTCAATGTAGTGTGGTCTCAGAGTTGGTATATTTAAGTAGCAGGGGTGTGGGGGGGGCGCAGTCCCCCTGCCTACACCATTTAGGGTTTTTTTTGTTCTTTTTTTTTTTTTTATCGGCATTCGAAAATTGGATCGGTCGATCATGTCAGTTTGACATTTAGTGATTCGAACTATTCAATTTTCAAAATGCTGATATAGACGCATATATATATATATATATATATATATATATATATATATATATGTATATATATATATATATATAATATATATGTGTGTGTGTGTGTGTGTGTGTGTGTGTGTGTAGATATATATATATATATATATATATATATATAAATATATATATATATATATACACACACACACACACACACACACACACACACACACACACACACACATATATATATATATATATATATATATATATACACACACACACACACACACGCACACGCACGCACACACACATATCTATATATATATATATATATATATATATATATATATATATATATATATATATATATATATTAGGTTCACCCTTTTTTACCTCTCTCTCTGGCCTGGTTAACTGGTGGGTAAATGATTGAAATGTTATAATATTATTTCTGAATTGAGGCAGCTGTTGTTACTTTTAAATAGCTGTTTTTATATGAAAGGGTTAATTTTTTCATGATGTTGATGTTTTGTGAGGAAACTGGTAGTCTGTGTGACTTCTCATTGTGGAGATTCATGACATGCACTGACAAGGCAGCTTGAGTGTTTTTTTTTTTTTTTTTTGCTTTCTGTAAACTTTAAATGCTTCAAGATCTGAATTTCACACTGAAAATGCATTTTTTTCTTCACTAGAGACAACTTCTGTTGTGCATGAGTCTATTTAGATACCTTTTTAACAAGTTTATGAAGCTGCAGCTTGAGGAAACAACAGTGATGACATCATTTGACCTTTTGAACTTGTTAAATGGTTGTACTTAGAATTCTTTTCTCTTGCAATTCAGTTATCCTTCACTAGATACTTTTAATGGCAAATAAATAGTTCTGATAAAAGTGTTTAACTCCTTTGAAAATGCTCATGTTCTCTTATAGATGCATACATTCTGCAGATCCAATGACACTATTAGTAACTAAATGACATCAAGTGAACTAGGAGCTGCATTAGTAAACTCATTATGTATATTATCATCAGACTTATGTCATATAACTAAATGTTTAGTAACTAAACAGAGGGTTGTGAGGCCCCCTTTTTCCCTCTCTCTCTCTCTCTCTCTCTCTCTCTCTGTCACTCTCCCCCCTTCCTGATGAAAGACGTCAACATATATTTTGTTAGTACATATGAGTATTATGTGTATAATTGCAAAATATAATAGTTATGCTATAATAAGTGTTACATATATATTCAACAGATCCTAAGATGAAAAATGTTAGATAGATGACTGACAAAATTGTTAAATTATCTGATGTTTCTTGAAAAGTCTTGGAAATAATAAGCTTCAGCTTCTAATGTTTATACATACTTTGATCTGATGTGTATTTCTGGCATTTCTGTGTATTAGAAGTGCTATTATCATATGTGACATATTCATGTATAGTAGCTTCAGATATATTAGACACTCTCATTTTAATGTATATTTCATGGATTCAGATTTCTTTAGTTGTTTTCATAATACTTTCCTTTTTTGTTTTTATACTGTATTCTAAGCAGAGATGGAAAATTTGTGTCATTTGGTATTGGAGAGGTGGTGGATGGATGGTTTAGTTAAGTTTTTAACTAAACCAGAAACTTTATATTTCATGTATGTGGTTATAAATAGTTTTGGGTTTTTGAAAGTAGTCCTTATTACATGTTATGCATCCATGATAAGTAAGTTTTCAGTAGATTTCAAGTCAACACGGAAGAAAGGTATTTCAGTTAGTAATAACATACACATTATAGTCAATGGCTTATAAATGTTTATCATTAAATACTAATGGTTTGAACAATAATGTCAAAAGAGCTGGTTTGCTTAAATATATCAAAATGCATAAAGCCCAGATCATCTTTCTACAGGAAACTCATCTATTAAAAAAAGACTTACAAAAATACTCATTCAATGGCTATGCCATTCTGGCTGATTCATGTTTTAAGACTAAGAGAAGGGGCACTCTTATTCTATTGAAAGATGCTTATACTATGCCAAGAATTATAGATACAATTTCAGATAAAGATGGGATGCTAAGCATGGTTATTTTGGAAATCAACAGGAAGTATTATACTTTGATTAATACATACTGGATACCAAGACTGAGTACTAAATATGTTGACAAATGTCTCGACCTGATTACTTTAAATGCAAAAGGGGAAATTACAGCAGCAGGTGATTTAAACTGCCTATTATCAGGCAATGATACTTCTAAAATGGTAAAATAAAACTAACACCTCAAGCCAAGATGTTAAATGACTTTACAAACCAGATGAACCTTAAAGATATACATGGTGTAAGAGAAAATTATTCCTTATTCTATACTCACTATTCTAATCGGTTTGGTACACAAACAAACTCTGACAAGGTCTTTGTATCAAATAATATATACTCTAAAATAAGTGACGTATCTATAATAACTTGTCCACTTTCAGACCATAATGCTATAAACTTTGCATTGACTACACATACAAATGATTTAAGATTTCAACAGAGAATTCCTGCTTATATAACTAAGTTAAATGACTTTAGGGAATGGATAATGAAAGAAATAGACATGTTTATGGAAACATATGATAATGGTGAAGTGACTGATACTATACTATGGGACACCTTTAAAGTTTCTATATATGGTAGAATGCAATCTTGGTAACTTAAAAAAAGGAGAGAGTGGGACAAAGAACTTTTAGATTTACAAAAAACATAGACAAGATAAAAATGGATGCAAAACCAAATAACAAAGTAGCACATAATGAAATTGCTAAGTTATATCAAAAATACTTAGAAGTTCTAAATCATAAGGTAGCCATAAACCTGGAAAAAATTAAATTACAATCTTATGCTGTAAATCTCAAATATCTACATAAAATAGCTGCAAGATCCAAAAAAAAATAAACAATCAAAATCTTATTAATGAGATAAAATATAAAAGTGATGGTTCAATTAAGAGTACATCTAACTTAATGGGCATATTAGAAGTGTTCAAAAACTACTATAAAGATATAAATAATAACGCACCACTTTTGGAGACAGATAATGCAATAAAGACTTTTATTCAAGAAAATATAACTACTAAGGTGTCAATGCAGCAAAATAACATATTAAATAAATAGCACTAACAGAAGTGAAAGAGCAAATAAAAATTTAAAAGATAATAAAGCTCCAGGACTGGATGGAATAATTCCTGAACTATATAAGATCTTTCCTGAATATATAATAAAGAAAATGATGAGTGCCTTTACTATGGTTAAGCAAAAATGTATAACACCCTCATCATGTTTTTACTCAAATATCTCCCCATATTAAAACAAGGTAATGATCCCAACTCTTGTGATTCATATAGGCCAATGTTGTTACTAAGCACTGATTATAAAATTTTCATGACAATATTAGCTAACAGGATAAAGAAAATATTATCTAATCTAATACATAATGATCAGGCAGGGTTCATTCTTCATAGAAAAGTGCAAGATAACATTATTAAATTACTATCATTACTAGACATAGCATGCAAATACAAATAACAACTAATTATCAGCCTAGACATAGAAAAGGCTTTTGATTCTATTACCTGGTCTTATCTACAAAGAATTCTGATTGGTTTTGAATTCTCCTCAGATTTTGTCAATTTATTAATGAAAATTTATAGTGGGGCACAAGTTTATGTGAAAATCAGATCATGTATATCCTCACCACTAGAAATCCTCAAGGGTACTAGACATGGTTGTCCTTTGTCACCATTATTGTTTGCTATTTAAATGGAACTATTTGCTATAAATATCAGAAACAAGCAAAATATAAAAGGCGTTCCAATTAATAAGGACTATTGTCCTAAGATACAATTATTTGCCGATGATATGTTGTTAATGTTGGGTGATATTGATGTTTTTTGCATGATATTATAAATACCTTAAGCAAGTTTGAAAGAATTTCAGGGCTTAAATTTAATCATAATAAATCAAAACATTACTAATTAACAAAAGGATCAGCAAAAGCCTAAGAGAGAATTGCCAGTTTAATTGGGAGAAGGATGTATTAGAATATTTTGGGTGTCAGTATAAAGAGTACATTGAAAAAGTCTGTTAAACTAAACTACAATAATTTAATAACCACCATTAGTGAACTAATCAAAAGATGGAATAAAATGTTCTTCACAATGGAGGATAGGCTCTTTAATTAAAATGATAATTTTATTTAAAATTTGTTTTATATATAGTCATTGATACTACCTCCTCCCAAAAACGTATTTAAAAAATTAGATTCCATGTTACTTAAATTTTTATGGTTCCCTTTAAAACCTACGATTGCATATAAATGGTACATTAGAGCTTGGAAAAGTAATGGGATAGCATTCCCTTGCTTAGATCTTTATTCCAAATCAGTTATAATTAATGTAATATTACATTGGATCACAGCTACCTATATATCTGGCTTGAAAACAATACATGAAATTCATATAACTGATGTCATAACTATAGAAAATTGATTTAAGGAACAATATGGAAAAAGTAGAGTTCATTGGCTTTAAGTGAATTTTGTTTATTTAATAAGTTTGATCATGTTTCTTATGACATTAATCAAATATTTAATAACTTTAAAAATATAATTGATTATAATTACAACATTAAACAATTTCTATTTCTTATATTCCCAATAGCATACTCCCCTGATTGCCTAGATTCTTTCAACATCAATGTGATGCAAAAATTAAAGGAAAATAAGGGTATTAAACCATTAAACTCTCTTTTGTGTAGTTTTGATAACAGTCAAGACAGCTGGTTGTTCATACACTCTTTACAGCAGTTTATAGAAAACAAAATGAGAGTATCAATCAACCTAGAGACTGAAGCTATACCTAGTTTGATTCAGCTTTTTCTTAGGTGTTTTGAAAAGACAGATAATCAAAAATGAAGTATCTCACCTATCTATAAGATACTAAGAGAAGACACTCTAAAGTTTGACTCAGATTTTTGGAATTACTATGTAAAGATTAATGGAGAACAAATATCTGATCATCATCTTCTTTTGGCTGTTCCCGTTAGGGGTCGCCATAGCGGATCATCTGTGTCCATTTCTTCCTGTCCTCTGCATCTTGCTCTGTCACACCAACCACCTGCATGTCCTCTCTCACCACATCCATAAACCTTATCTTAGGCTTTCCTTTTTTCCTGTTACCTGGTAGCTTCATCCTTAGCATCTTTTTCCCAATATACTCAGCATCACTCCTCAGCACATGTCCAAACCAACGTAACCTTGCCTCTCTGGCTTTGTCTACAAACCTTCCAACCTGGGCTGACCCTCTAATATACTTATTCCTAAGCCTGTCCACCCTCTTCACACCCAGTGCAAATCTTAACATCTTTAACTCTGCCACATCCAGCTCTAACTCCTGCCTTTTTGTCAATGTCACTGTCTCCAACCCATATAACATAGCTGGTCTCACTACCCTCTTGTAGACCTTCTCTTTCACTCTTACTGGTACTCGTCTGTCACAAATCACTCCTGACACTCTTCTCAACCCAATCCATCCTACCTCTACTCTCTTCTTCACCTCTCTTCCACATGCACCATTACTCTGAACTATTGATCCCGAGTATTTAAACTCATCCACCTCCACCACCTCTACTCCTTGCATCCTCACCATTCCTCTATCCTCCCTCTCATTCACACACATATATTCTGTCTTACTCCTGCTGACCTTCATTCCTCTTCTCTCTAGAGCATAACTCCATATCTCCAGGGTCTCCTCCACCTATTCCCTGCTCTCACTACAGATCACAATGTCATCTGCAAACATCATAGTCCATGTGGACTCCTGTCTGATCTCTTCTGTCAACCTGTCCATCACCATTGCAAATAAGAAAGGTCTCAGAGCTGATCCTTGATGCAATCCCACCTCCACCTTAAACGCATCTGTCACTCTCATGCAGACCTCACTGCTGTCACACTACCCTCGTTCATATTCTGTACCACTCATACATACTTCTCTGACACTCCTGACTTCCTCATACAATACCACAACTCCTCTCTAGGCGCCCTGTCATATGCTTTCTCTAAGTCTACAAAAACACCATGCACTTCCTTCTGACCTTCTTTGTACTTCTCCATCAACACTCTCAGAAAAAACATCACATCTGTAGTGCTCTTTCCTGGCATGAAACCATACTGCTGATCACTAATCATCACGTCCCTTCTTAACCTAGCTTCCACTACTTTTTCCCATAACTTAATGTTGTGACTGATCAGTTTAATCCCTCTATAGTTACTACAGCTCTGCACATCACCCTTATCTGATGAATCCAAAAATAGTTGTTGAATTCTACATATGGTACCTCTTCTTCATTATATTGGAGATTGTATACATGGAAATTTATGAATAGGAGTTTCTATACTCCACATAAAATAAATCTTATACTCAAAAAACAGTGAAAGTAAATGTTGAAAATTTTATTAATTACTAGAGGCCAACTGGGTTCACATGTTCATTGAATGTAGAAATGTTGTTCGATACTGGAAATACTTCAGATATTTTGTAAATGTCTTATGGTCTGATAACTGTCATATTTCTAACTCACTAATCCTATTCAGGGCTCCTATACCTAATGTAATTCCTAAATCTCAGATTCAGTTACTCTGGTCAGTTCTTGCAATTGCCAGAAAAGTTATTACTTTGAACTGGAAAAGTAAACAAGATTTGTTGCTTAAAGAGTTTATTAATTTAGCAAATGTTGTGTGTAAAAAGGAACTGCAAACAATTTGTTATAGAACTCCTAACATTACTCATAAAAAAATAGCATGTCAAAAACTGGAAAACCTTTTGAACAAATACTGATAACTTCACATGGGTAAAATGATAGTTTATCATGGATGAATGTAAATATTGTAAATAGTTTTGTTATTGTTTTATTGTATTTGTTATATGCACATTTGTGTATGTTTATAATTAAAACAAAATAAAAATGTTTTTTGAAAAAAAAAAAGAAATCTAATATAAATCAAGGATGCATGCCATTCTCCTGTTGTAGTCCATGCACACAGAACCTTGGGAGAAATAAAGGTGGGAGTCAGACTGTGTTGAATTTCACACTGACATATTAATAGAGGCATCCAAGAATGTACACACCTCAGAACCACTTCAAGATTTCTATCAGCAGCTCCAAACATTGTACATAGAACATGTCAAAGCCAACAAGGATGTCCTTTGGGGATAAATATGCAAGGATCAGAAGATTCACTTCTATCTTGAAGTTCTTGCTTTGGTAATATTTGAGATGAAGACCACACTTTTGGATATAATGGTAGAGGATATAGGCAAGCTTGCTGTAGCATTCATGCATTTGTGCTCTGGGAAAATACTCATGCTAAGTACTGTACACAGCCTTATTGAAATATAGGATTATATATTCTGTTTGAATCATGATTCACTGATATCTGTTGAGGACAATAGTTCATCAGTAGGCATAATATCTCATACTGCTGTGTGTGTGTGTGTGTGTGTGTGTGTGTGTGTGTGTGTGTGTGTGTGTGTGTGTGTGTGTGTGTGTGTGTGTATGTATGCTCCTGTGTGTGGTTAGCATGTGCACTCTTACTTTCCCCTCCTTCAGGATGAGCTGATATGAACACCCAGTGGCTGCCAGCATCTTGCCTGCTGAAGATACAGTTCTTCTGGCTCTGTAGACTCGTGCTTGCTGTGCAGAAGTCACACACAGTCATTTGAATCTATTTACCTAATAACAGAAATGCAGATTCTGTGCAAAGATATCACTCCCTCGGTACCAGAGTTCAGTGTCTTTCTCACTTGCAGATCCATAAGCAGCTGTTGGAGGTGTATCAGTATTTGTCAAATACCTTTTTGTGACCCTCAAACAGAACTGAAGTCCAAATCACTCTAAAACAGAAATATAACCACATCAAAAACTAAGATTAATCACTATGCATGCCAGTTGATAATGAATAATGTATAAACTGCCCACAAATCATTTTATGATGGAAGAGTTTGATTATCTCACTGTTAACTGGATTGCATACACCTCTAATGGTAGACATGCAAATTGTTCCTTGACCTAATAAATGCAGACTCTGTCAGCTTATTCTCCAGGGGTCCTAATATTATAAATCTTTTCCTAACAAACATAGCATCCTTCTGCATACCAACAAATTGTATCTATATGCACTGTCAAATAATACAAGGAGAAACCAAGGATAACTGTATACTTTTCTTCAGCTATGTCAAGAAAACTAAGCACATCGCACAATTCTCAGATCAAATCTACAATGACCCAAATGATGTTTTCACCATTCTGCATGATGAATTTAATACAGCCACAGAAATTCCACAAGTCCCCAAGTTCCAAACTCCTCCAAACAGTATCACAGATCAAGCTATAACAGTTTTGTATAAACCAAAAACACCATTTCCATGGGCGTGATAATATTCCTGGTTGCCTCTCACAAATAATTTAGTCTACTCCTTTCTACCGGGTATTTTCCAAAAAGCATACAAATAGCTATTCTAATACCATTACATAAAGGTAACCCATCCACATCCCTGAAAACTGCAATTTCATTACCCTAACTAGCATAAGTTTCAAAGACATGGAAAGCATCAAATCAAGCTTTAAGTAGGGTATTACAATCCTTACTGCTGTGAATCTTCACTAAGGGTAAATCAGATTTACTCAGCTTAGTAAAGCTGGTCAAGCAGTTCACAAATCATACTTTAATATGGCTAAAACATTTGGCGTAGTTCTATTTTCTGATATTAACAACAATCTGAATGCCATAAGTGTAAATCATTATACCATGAGGTATATAGCAAATGAGTTCCAAGACACAACATATATAGTTAAAACGGCCAAAAAAAAAAGTAAGGAAGTGACCAGTGGTGCCCCTCTTGGCTCTGTTTTGGGACATTTTCTATTCACTATCCACTTCTCTGACCTCAAATTCATTAAGCTAGACCTATGGCAAACTATATTTGGGGATGACTGAAAGTTAGGTGCTTTTAGCACTCAACTTTTAATA
>NC_056746.1:1475304130-1475334130 GCF_019279795.1 Protopterus annectens
CATATACATAATACTGCTCATTGCATGGCATCATGCAGCATCATGCCATGAATATTAATGATGCACAGTGCACATAAGTAAGGTTTCATGACCATACCTCTCAACCTGGAAACATCAAAAATCTGGACAAGGCCCATGAAAAAGAGGTACAAATCTGTACGCTGATTAACATAAAATTTGCATACATGATTGCACAACCCTGCCCACTCCAACAGAATTGTAGGATACCAACTTTAAAACGCAAACTGAAGAACAGAACCAAACTATAACACCAGAGTCCCTCTGCAGCCATTCCAATGTCCCATTACCTGGCTATTTCACCCCATTAACCATAAACACTAATGTGTGCATACTGCTTTACTTCTACAATGATTATTTGGACTTTATTTTTTTTTACATTCTATAACACAATGCACAAACACCAATAGCTATTGGCTAAACAAAACAATACTGTCTCACAATGAAAATCAACTTGGCATTAAAAGTTTTCTGCTCTTGAAACTCACATCACATTCATTGAAACGGCATTGAAACCCACACCACATCCACAGAAAATGCATCTGGCCAGTGGTGGCTAAAGATTGCCTTTGGGCTCTTTTCAAATCAGAGGCCCCTGGCTTGCACACAAAACAAGAAACATACATGCATTCTTTCATACACATTCCTGACTTTATTAAATTATATTCCTTGTATAGTACAGCACACTTATTGTTTAAACATTTTTCCAGTAGACAAGGAAACAAAAATGCATGAACCATTAATGACAAAACTGCCCTATTCAGAACATTTCCATCATAAAAATTAACTTCCACACACAATTGCATTTTAAATTTATTGTTTGAACATTTTTTCCAGTAGGCAATGAAGCAAAATGCATGTACCAATAATGGCAGTCAGAACATTTCCATGATAACAGTCTACTTCACACAATTGCATTTTAAGTTTGTTTGAACAGTTTTCCAGTAGGCAATGAAGCAAAATGCATGCAACAATAATGACAAAACTGCCCTTTTCAGAACATTTCCATGATAACAGTCTACTTCTACACACAAAATATAAATACATAAAAATAGAGTCACTAAGTACTATGAAAGAAATTAAGCAGGTAAAGCGAGGATTAATGCACAAATACACAACTGAACTGCTGAACTTCATACAAGTTGTTGTACCTGGTGTAAAGAACTAATGTGTCTCCTCTTGAACAAGACGTACAGCTATATTTGTTCAAACTAACAAGCAAATTCACAGTATATAACATGTTTAGCTAGATATAAGACTGTTGTCTTTGTCAAGAAAGGAAAACTTCTCTAATTTTTTTAACAGCACCCAACAAATGGGAAACTTAAATTTTGCTCCACAATCGCACTAAGGTGTTTGGAGAATGGTATCAGGTGAAACAGGTAAGACAGGTGGTAGATATAACCTCATTATACTTTATATCCAAATGTACAAATGTGTACAGCAAACAACACCAATATATAATACCCACACACAGACACACTGCAGTTCCCGGCTTACATAAAGAAGTTAGTTATCTGCTGGCATGTTACTTTAAAGAAGTTCATTCCCTGCTGGCATTCTGAAGCTAAATTGTTCGTTCCTTGCTTACATAAAGCTTCCCGCTTGCACTCAGACCGATAAAGCTGCTTTCTGAGGCTCTGCATTTGGACCGGTAAAGCTGCTTTCTGAGGCTCCATTCCCAGCTTACATAAAGCTGCTGCTTCCCGCTCACATTTTGGACCAGTAACGCTCTTGCAAATTAGAGCTGCATTTGCTGCCAGCCAGAAAAGCTTCCTCCAGCTCAATTCTGACTGACTGGATGGCCTGACAGTGCTGACGTCATCACACACATGATGATGTCAGCACCAACAGCGTGAAAAATTTAAAAAATTCAAAAACAAAAGGGAAAAAATCAGAAATGAAGGGGTGCCACTCGGGAATCGTGACACTCCTTTATTAGGACCCCAAAACTCAGTAAAAAACAAGTAAATCGGTATGGTTGGAAGGTATGTTCACGACTCGCACTGGTGTTGCTGGCTGCAGCACTTGTACACTGAATATGGATCATTACAAACAACCTTTTAGTGCAAGAAATCTGCTCAAACACTAAACTAATGGGTGTCAAAGGGCCAAAAATAGTGACTAATTTACTTTATGCGAGCATGCATTTTCTGAAGGATATGAAGTATGAAACAGAAATGTATGTTATTACATATTGACTTCAATCTTCAGTGATCACACAGTAAACCGTACATTTTACAAGGAAAAGCCCAAAAATATGATGAAAATTTCAGGATATTCTGCAAAACTCTGGACAGTCTCCCTTTTGTGTTTTAATTTCTTTCTTTTTTTTTTTGCCCAGTGTTTGATGGATGTGTCGCTTGGCATAAACATGTTTATCTGTGCTCACCTGGATTGCGCAAAGAGTAGCAGTGCACAAACTAGAGGAATGGACTACCCAGGTTGTAGAAAGGACCCAGACATCCACAAATATAAACTGGATTCATTCAATTAATAATATTGTGCATTGTGCAAACATGGTAAGCCGTATTGTGTTATGATTAACAGCGAGAACTTTGCAATAACTAACATAGTAGATAGCATCTTACTAATCTCATGTCAGCAGGTTGTAAGTGTAGGTGTGCAGTGCAGATGGTCTGGTGTTCTAGTAGAGGGTGTGCAAATATTGTTTTACTGTTGCGAGATTGTAGGTTATAGCAATGAAGTGCAACATACACAACTGTTTTCTTCACCTTCTTGCGGTAATAGTCGTAAGTGTAGGAGAACCATAGACATGGTACATTTACACAAAAGTGCCTGTATATCTAATAATCCAAAAACTGCATTGCTTGCCACTGTTGCACATCTCTTACCATCGTGAAAACATGGTCCCACCAGTGCACATCCTAGCCTACTATGTCTGTGAGATGGTAAGTGATGCACAGTGTTTTCAAATGTTGCAAAACCAAAATGTGTGCACTCTCAGTACACATGAGATGTGTAACAGACAGGAAAACATCAGCATATAAAATGCAATTGGAGGAAAATGTTTATTATATATTGAGCTTGAGCCATGGCAGGCATTTCAGGAGTTGCTGGAGAGGGTGTGCACTTTCAGGTGCAGAACTGGGATGTCCAGGAGTCCAACATTTTTGTTAGACTATTTAAGAAGCATGGACTGCAGTGGAACTATTCAAGCTCAGAATATAAGTCTGAAGTCTGGAATAGTATTGCCAGGGCTTTAACCAGTGCTACACATATCCCCCACAATGGTGAGTGATGTCTTCCTCCAGAAGAGGAAGCAGGATACCCTTGACGTTTGGATCAGGGAATTTCATACAGGGGAAACTCCACAGGTGTGTAAGTATCAATTTCAGTGAATAATTCTAAAAGTTAAAAGCTGAATATAGTCAAGACTGGTATTCATAATAGTGTTGTGTTCTGTTCAGTCCTGTTTTTTCCACACCTGCTGCAGATCGAGCTTCAAATGTCAGGCCCCAAGCTGTGCATTTAGTAAGGATTCGAGAAGCATGTGCTATGTATGCAACAGAACAGTACTGTCTAAACAGCATTTTAATAATAATAATAATAATTTGTATAGTAAATTTGTAGCATTAAAAGTTAAAGACCACTTAGTTGGTATTTAATATAGTTGTATCAAATTGAGCATGCATATCCCAACTGTAAAAGAAACTAGGCATGCCTTAGTCTGTAACATAAAGCAATAGTGCCATATTCTCAAATAGTGAGCATACATTTCTAAACTGTAAAAGGAGAGTATGCATGCAGTAGTCTGTAAAACAAAGGAACAGCACAGTATTTGAGAGTTGTCATAGGTTGTGGGTTCAAAAACCAGACTTCCAAAGTATACAGTACTATTAGGTTTTTCATTATTATTGGAATGTAACTTCATACCTCTATACTAGTGGCACAAATGACCTTCTGTAAACTGTAATCAGTATAAGTGGAAAATGCATATGTGCAATATATGTACACATCAGGGATGAGTGGCTGTAATCTATACTATAGTGTGCCTCTGTTATGAAATGGATAGTCTTAAAATTAAGGAACACATTGTTTAGGAGTTTGTAGTATTAAAAGTAAAGGTAACAGAATAGAGTCAAATAATTGTATCAATGCTTTGTATGTCACATATGAAGTTACTAATGTTCTCCCTTTTTTCTTTTTTTTTTTTTTAATTTTTTTTTCTTTTTCCCACAGCACAACATGGTAAGCCTGTGCCAAAGGATCTAATTGCCCCCACTCCACCAGCTACAGCACCACTGCCAAGCACATCTGGTGCACAACCTGGTTTCAACCCCTCTGCTGCTCCTGTACTACCTGGCACTCAGGTAGTTCTGCCCCAGAGTATAGGCCTGTGATTCCCTCCAGGAACAGTACCGGAGGTGTTGAGTTTATGACCTGGGAAGAACTGCCAGGGATGGTTCATAGGAATGTGCATCACACTTTGGGTGCACATCTATGCCAGATGGAGCACCTGCTCTCCATCCTTGTGCAGAGCACTTGTATGAGATGCTGACATTGGGCACGGCAGTTGTGCAGTGAGGTGACAGTGATTACAGTCCACTGGATGAGGACTAGATTCTCACTGTCACCCAACTTGACATCTATGTGTTCGTGATATCCCCAACCTCACCCCATTCATGGTGTTCACTCACCTCATGTGTCCTTCACCATCCCTGTCTCATGTCTTGTTTGTCTTGTCTGTCTGCAATTGATTCTCACCTGCCCAACTTACCACAGCCAGGCATTCATTCCTACATCCCTTCCTCAACATTCCTCTCTCTCTCTCTCTCTCCCTCTCTCAAAAAAAAAAATAAATGGGTACCTGTCCCTCAAAAAAAAAAAAAAAAACAAACAAACATAAACCCCCCCCAAAAAAATGTCCCATACATAGCTCTCCATTTTGCACACATGTCTTCATGACACACATGATTCTGTCCAATTATCTATACAACAGACTGTGTTGTGGTCACCTCTCTCTCTCTTGAGGTGACAGTCCAAATTCAGCAAAATTTGTGCATATATGTTTATGTTTTATTCTTGAGGAAATGGATAGCTATGGTTCTTTCCTACAGCCTTCCTGCAAATTCCTTCCCTCCTTTCATGTTGTTCTTCCCCCTGCTTGTTCCCCATTTTACCACTTTCCTGTCTTCCCCATTCTTGTATGTGATGTAATATCTGCTAAGAGGGGAACGGTGTCCTCATGGGTATAGATCAGCAACATCTGCTGATAGCCAACATGGCTATTCCTGATCAGACTTCTGTAGTGGCAGTATTTCCACTGGTACATTGCTGAGTGTGCTGTCCACACCCAAATTTGGCAGGCCATGTGTGTCATGGTCCTTGGCATTCCCATGATGGGAGCATACCTAGAAGACTTCAGTCATGCTCAGGTAGCACCACTCCATCTGGCCTTGAATGTGGAGGTGTCAGTGCAACTCCTGGCAGAGCCAGTTCACATGGTCGGGAGTGACAGTGATGAACTGCCACCTCTACCATGCACGACTGACACCTGTCCAACATACCAAGACCAGAGCTAGCACTAAGCTTGGCTGTGTTCATGCAGACTCTCATACACCACTTTCACCTGTGGGATCCCTACAGGCACACACACCCTGCCTGCTTCCTTTCTTCCTCACACACACTTACTGACCTTTTGTGTCAGCTGAGGCCTCCTGCCCCCCCCCCAGCACCCTGTGCAAGTGATGATAATTGTACCATATCCCTGTTCTCTCTCTTTTGGATTCAGGGATACAATAGCTTTGTGCCTGATGCACAGGGTGCATAGGTACATTAGTGCCTAGTATATCTGCATTTCTGTTGTTGAACTGATAATTGTACCTGTCAGTTATATTTGCCATATCAAATGATACAGTGGATAGCATCATCATGTCAATACTTGTAATAGTGTATTCCCTTGTAAAGGTTGTGAAGTCAGGAACTGCAATGTGTGCCATTACTTTTTAACCTTTCTCTTTAATGCTTTCCAGTACATACACATCATAAGACATGTCATCACATTCAGATCTCAGGACTGTATGACAGCACTGTAGTCAACCTCATCAGAACAGTAATACAGTATAATGCTCCCTTTTGCATGAACCTCACCAGACACATGCAATAGCTAAACAGACCACAGGGCTTTTGCATCAAGATAGCACAGGGCCTGCTAACCATGACATGATGTACGTGGGTAGATTAAAAAACATGTCACTGTCATCTGTCTGGTATTGCATTAAATTGTAACTGTTATTCTAAGCCTATTACTTTTGGTTTAAGCACTTGGACTTCAGGCCAGTTATCTTACATTAAGAAGGTTTGTAGTCTACACTCTTGTGGGAGGAGACAGTAGCTTCTGTCCTTCTGAGCTTGGAATTGCTAGTTAAATGTTTATTTTGACTATTGTTCTAAGTTTTTTTGTTATGGTTTAAGCACATGGCCTCCAAAACAGTTATTTTACATTAGGAAGGTTTGTACTGTAGACTCTTGTGGAGGGGAAGCTAGCCTACATCTTTCTAAGCTGGGAATTGTTGGCTGAAGGCTTATTGTGTCTGTTATTCTGACTGAAAGTGTCTTAGTTCTGTTTTAAGTACTTGGGTTCCAGACCACTTATTTCAAACTAGAAAGGTTTGTTGTCTGCACTCTTGTTGGAGTATTCTGCTGAATTGCTGCTTTATTTAAAGTGTTTGTTATTCTGTTGTGATTGCAATTTTCTCCTCTTTGGATTTCTAGCACTTCTGCATTTTATAGCATAGGTTCAATTCAGGCTTGATAAATCTAGACTGTTTGGTATCATTGGAGCTCTAAAATGACCCCTCTTACATTAAGAAGGCTCCACTGCACTCTTGTGACAGAACTGTGCAGCCAAGAACCCACTTTAGTTGGAGATTGCTGGAATAAGGCTCACTCTTAGCCTTTCTCTTTGTTTACTTTTTAAAAATAGTTTAACTTTGCTTGTATTCCAGCATTGTATTTTGCCAGGTTTGCACTCAGTTTACCATAGCTGCTTAGAGCTTGCACAGCTGTCCCATGAGTAATTCAGTTGTGCATTGTGAAACACTGACACAGTTTCCTAATCCTAGCCCTCCATAAAATAAATATTTTGTTAGTCTTGCACCAAATCCTGGTCCATCTAGCCCACTCCCCACTAGTTCCGGCAGTATATGCCTTCCATAATAGAGGGACAGTTTCCCACCATTTCTCCAGGCAGCCTGATTTACATGGGTATCCTGAGGCAACATAGCAATTGCCTCGTGTATATTGACAGCAAACTAATACAACATGTGAGAGCTGTATCTATACTATGAATCTGGAATCAATTCTCTCACATAACAACATGCCAGATATCAAACATGTTGTCAGGACACACACTTAACCTCTTGCACATAACAAGCTCACGACACATAAACCCGCATACATGGAGGTACTCACTTGAAACCTAATTAAAGATTAGAGACCTCCCAAGCGTAAACCTACTGCACACAGTGCAGACCAAACAGAATCCATTACAAATAATAATACACAGAACAGTGTCTCAGCCAATAAGCCCCTTAGGCAAAACACCTCAAAACCAAATGTCTTTCTCATAAGCACCTCCATAGTGAGACAAACACAGATGTTCCCCTCACCAAGCTGGACAAGGAGAAGGTCATAGTCAGCCTCCTGTCAGGTGCCAGGGTCCTTCAGATCATGCATGCACTCAAGTCTCTCAGCAAGTACCATTATGACTGTCATAGTCCATGTTACAGGGAATGACTGGAGAAATACCACACTGTACTGTATGGAGGTGCTTTCCTCCCCCATAGTGGCCTTTTTAGACAATGTCAGAACAACTAAATTCCCAATGTAAAAGAATCCACTAGAGACAAACTGAAAGTTGCGCTGCTTAATGCAAGGAGTGTAAATCATAAACTGAACTCATTTGAATAACTCCTTACATCTTCATTAAAGACAAATACATTGTAAGACTGGTCAAAGAGCACCTTCAAGTCCAACTAACTGCATGTAAACCCCCTTCCATATCATTGTTAGCTACAGATCGTCCACCATAAACCACAAGTACCAATCTGCCTACTCAGACCAACTTGAGTCACTCACTATATAGCCAAATACCTTGGTCATGTGTGATTTCAACTATCCTTGCATCAGTTTGGAGTCATATATGTGCACAAACACACTCACCATAAGATTCCTGGGCTTTGCTAATACACACGCTATGTAACAGATAGTCTGTACCCCACAAGGGGCTCTAATGTCATAGACTTATTATTCACCAACATAGTGGTTCTCTGCACTAATCCCTGTGTGTTGGCCCCCTTGGTCAGGTTGGATCACAATTCAGTCTTGTTCATATTCACCATCATATGCAATATCTCCTCAAGAGCAGAAAGAATGAAATATTTATCCAAAGCAAACTATAGCCTCCTAACCAATGCCATAAATAGTTGCAAACCTCCAATAAAAATGTCAACAATGACTGCTATACAGAGGTGTACACAATTGGCTTGTATAAACACCTATACAAATGTATAGAGTTGGCTGAATGTGAATGGATCAAAAACAAGGTCCTCATAGAAAACAAGCCATCCTGATAGGCATCAATCACACATAGGTTATACAACAAGTGGAAGAAAGCAATGTCTAAGAACAAAAGGGAGCTGATTCAGCAGAGAAAGGACACCCTCCACAGTTTGAACAAAAAAATTAGCTATCTTGTAAAGTCCTCTAAAGCCACGTACAAACCTAAACTAGCCTCCCTAGCTAAAGATAATCAGGAGGCATTCTTTTGTTGCATCAGAGATCTAAAAATGAAGGGCCAGCTTTGTGCTGAAATAGTAGTGGACAGTACTACTCATGCTGACCCTGAGGACATCACCAACCAGCTTCTAGCTAGTTTGGGGAAAACTTCACCCACCCCATCCCCAACAGACATACCCCAAAGCATACCTGTCACCAGTTCTCTTCCTAGTATCTGCAAACAGCGGTTCATAACTGCACTCTACATGGGACGAAAACAGCCTCTATGGGCCTGGATAACATCCCAGACTGCCTACTAAATGGTATGAAACAGGACCTAGCTGAACCAGTTGGCACTTTCTTCAATCACAGTGTAAGTACTGGCTTTGTCTCAACAGAGTAGAACACAGTAACAGTAGTTCCCTTGCACAATCTTAATCATAGACCTTATCAAGGACATAGGTGACCTTCAAACTGTTGTCCTGGCCCAATTTGGCTTTGTTAAGGGTAGATCATGCTTTATTAAAACCTGATGGATGACTTCAAGAATGTCAACAAAGCCCTGGATAAAGGCAAAACTTGACATATAGCCTATCTTGACTTAACCAAGTTGTTTGACACAATCATCCACTCAGGCATCACTGATAAACTCACACAGCTGGGAATTAACCCATATGACACTAGATGAGTAGCCAATGGGATAACAAACAGAACACATGCAGTCAAATTTAGGAATTCCACCTTTAGCAGCAGACCAGTTACCACTGGTGTACCACAAGGATTTATACTGATCCCTCTAATGTTTGAAATGCATTTCTCAGATCTCCAGAGGAAAATTCCCTTATGAGTACAAACTGGCTGCAATCATTGAGTCCCCAACAATGTTGACACAATACAAAAATGCCTTACACAGACAAAAGATTGGTGACAAAGCCACAGACTCAAAAATGCTAAATAATGCATGATCATCCCTTACAGCCAAGGTGAAGTCTCTGCACATTACAATATTAACAGACTCCCCCTTAGCTGAAAACCTGTGGTGAGAGATTTGGGAACACAGGTTGAAAGCACCCTTAACTGTGATCACCATATGTCCAAAGTGGTAAGGAAGGCCTTCTGTGTTGCACATCTCATATGTAAGGGTATCATGTTCAGAGCTAAGGAAGTTATAACTCCTCTGTACTCATCCGTCATCAGACCACTAGTAGAGTACAATGCTCCCTTGTGTATGCACCTCACCAGGCACCTGCAACAGCTGAAAAGACCTCAGAGATTTCTCACCAAGACAAGTCAGGGTCTGCAACACATGACTTGCATGGACAAACTGAAGGCTTGAAGGGCTTTTGCAAATATGAAAAGTCTAGCTAGCCATAGCATTGGAGAAGTATCTGTAGAATAACACACCTACTCTGCTAAGTAGAGACACACAAATACACCCAGTTGACTGCAGTGAGAACAAAACCCCTACCTATCTAAGTACACAGACTGTAAAATGCATTACTCTAAGCAAGCGCTGTGGCACAAGTATGACTTTTACATGGCTGAAGGTCAACTTATAGTGGATGACATCAGTAGTGCATGCTGGAGAGAAGAAGTTGGGAAGCCTGCCTGAAATGGGTGTGTAGACAGGTTCAAGTATCAAAACACTGTCAATTTATGGGATTGGGGTATTAACTGCAGGATACACATTAGCTCTTCTGGCTGGGCACACAAACACACACACACACACACACACACACACACACACACACACACACACACACACACACACACACATACACACATACTTGACTGCAGTGAGAACAGAACCCTTACCTAAGTACACAGACTACAGAACACAGTACTTTATGCAAGTGTCACACCACAAGTCTGACTTTTACATGGCTGCAGTTAACGTATGGTAGATGACATCAGCAGACCATGTGGGGAGCAACGGGGGGGGGGGGCAGCAGTTTGGGAGACCTGCATAGGCACATAGATTAATAAGTTCATATGAGGCCAGTTGCCTAAGAGTAGATGGTGTCCTAGGTGTATATAAGCCTAGCTGTGTAAAAACATAAACCCAGTAAACACAGCTTTGACCCACATATGCTATTTGTCTATGTGGCGCATCACACAAAAAAAGGCAATAAAAGGGAAAAGAATAAGAATGAAAACCTTAGTAATGGGCACATATGAGTAAAATAAGTGTCTGCTGTCACATGTTAAGGTACTTTCTGTACAAATCCACCACTATTTAATTCATTACTGCACCAAGTTAAGATACACAAGGATATCCCATAATATTATTACAAAATGCATTCTAGGTTCAGGACTTACCTTGCAAATGCAGCAGTTGAGACACTTTTATTTCAGGCCTAGAATTTCCTTGTGTCTACTCTCATGGGATGGAAGTATGCATGAAAAAAAAACAGAAAGTAGGCAACATGCAGGCTTTAGACCTTCATGAATAGTTTTACCATAATGAAATCACCTCCTTATGCTGTATGAAAAAGATCTGTTACTTTACTGAACATATGAAATCTGTAAATGCTGGTGCACAATACACACCTTTGTGCCTCTGTGCATACTGACCCTGTAAGCAGCACACTGAAATAAGATGAACACAAGGGAACTTATTACTTTTGTCCATACCTGCGATTTGGCTCAAACATGCAGTTTAAAAAGTAGAGGGAAGGTTGCAGATCCTGGAGTAGAATCCAGGATCTTCTGTACTCTAGTGCTACACATACACATGCTGCCACAGAAACAGCTATGTGACAAGCACCATCAAACCTGCCATTCTCTGTTTCCCAGAGTTGCTCTAAGCACTGCATCTTGCAAACAAGGATGAAAATTAAAAAATAGATTTTAATGTAATGCAGATAGATAATATACATTTTACCAAACAATAAAGAGGATGACACAGAACTTGTGAATTGTGCATGATTACATGCAGTTTTAGACATCACAGATCTACATGTACACCTCTGTAAGTGTAACTTGACACACATCCCCCTCATGTCATCATTCACTGTTGCCATGCATTCTACATGAACATGGTGGAAGTTACTACACAAAGTGAACATCCCTACATGGTTACAGTTTTTGGGTTTCAGCAACTCTAATGAGTTTTGACCTCATTTGCATCTTCATAGTGTTGACAGCCCTGAATCTACATGGTTGGTAACCATGTAGGCAGGGAAACTGAAGGGAGCTGAATGATGTACAGTCAGGGGGTGGGTATTACTCAGGTGTATATATCTGCACAGAGGAATTCAGTTTAGAATTCTATATTTCATGGGGTTTACACTTTTAGCTGGCTACATTAGGTACGATGACATTGTTTTTGGGGTGGGGTGCAAAGTGGCATTTATATCATGGCATTTAATATGGAATTGCTGCTATTTTTAACATAATTTTCTAGCATCCAACATGTCTGGGAATGTCATAATGTGTATGGGGTTACATGTTAGGGTCTGTTCTGTACAAATGTGCAGACAATCACTTGCTCTAGCTTCCGTGTAGACACCTTTGTGTGGCTGTATTTGGAAAACTTTTTGATACATGGTCAATATGAGCACAGAGTCTACACTGTTACTTTCCAGCTTGTTAACTCTCTCCACTGTGTTGATTTTCTTCATTAGCATACAATTCAGCTACTTATGCTGTAATTTACATGCCATGAAAGTTTCTTTATCTACTTCTGAGTGTGTGCCACTATGCAGAGTTCACTGAATCTAAAACTTTTCATGGCCATGTGCACATCATGCAGCAACACACACACCATCAAAATTATTGTGCATTCTTTATTGAATTTCCCCATAGCTTTAATTTAGAGTATAAAATATAAGGAAACAATACCCAAAAAGAAACAGAATAAAATATTACAAATCAGTCTCTTTAATATTCCACCAAAACAGGTAATTTAATAAGCACTTTCATCTAATGCCAGACTTCTTCAGACTGAATGAGAAAAAAACAAGATACATCTTATATACATACAGCATAATTGAATAATTATTCAATTGATTCAGTTAACATCATTACAAACCCAAATTCAGATGCAGCTTAAAAATGCGTTATTTAAAAATATATAGAAAAGTATGAATACATATGTATAATACCAGCATTTAATGTTTTAATCTTTTTCTTTTTAAATACATTTTTAAATTTTCTTTGTCAATGAGATCAGGGGGGACTAGCATTCAGTTTAACTATCCAACAATACTCCCTCCAGCCTTATTTCTCTTCTGCTTCAAGTCTGTTATTGAAATCCAACACTAGAAATTTAGGTACCCCATTACACTTGGTAGCATTATAGTGTTTATCCCATGCACTGTTGCTATCTGCTTTCTTGATAGCATATAAATGTCCATGTATTCTCATATATAATTCTCTAGTCATTCTGCCAACATAATATGAAGGACATGCAGAACAGAGAAATAAGTAAACTACATATCTACACCTACAGACATCTGTACTCAACATTTTAATTTTTATATTACTAACATAAATCCTTCCAGACCTGTTAATAAAAATTTACAACAACTACAATTCAAACATTTCCAAACCATCTCTTTTTCTTTCCCAAAGTTTTTTACTTTATCCTGGAAAATATTAAAAAAATGTTTCCCTTTCTTATTTATAAAAATAGGGGCATCACCTACTACCTTTCAGACTTTGAATGGGTAGTTTGTAAATACTCTGGAACAAACTACCCATTCATGTCAAGCAAAGCTCCTCATTGGCCCTCTTTAAGAAAAATCTAGATGACTGGATGGGCAATAGAAAATTCACCCCAAGGATCACTTCTGTGGTACTGCTTCACAGGGGCACAGGAAAATAATTTGCTTGGGTGGCAAAAGCCAGGGAACCTTTTTGGTTAGGCTTATATAGGCCCTAGGGCTGATAGCTTAGTATCTACCTATGAACCTATGAACCTATGACATCAGGAAAACTACTCAGTATTTTCCAGTTGTCTCTTACCAAATTCTTAATATGCTTTCCATCTAGTGAATACCAGACTACTATCCCAGACTCATAACTTTTAGCTTTTTGTTGAGATCTTACAGTGATAGTCTGTCCATTTTTTCTACCTCTATTCTGTTTAATTTCATTGAATTTCTCTTCAATAATGACTTCAGGGTGACCCCTAACCATCAATTCTTCACACAGAGCTGTGTGAAACACTATAATACTACCAAGTGTAATAGGGTACTTATGTTTCTGTGCTGGATAAGGTGTTGGATTTTAATAACAGGCTTGAAACAGAAGAGGATTTTAATGATCTTCTTTAAATAAGGGCAATAAAAACTATCACCTTGCTGTACCAGTGCAGGGGGTGACTGTAACACTAAAAAAGTAATTTACAGGACACAGTGCAATGAATGTGATGCATTCTATGTGGGCAAGACTGTAAATAAACTCAAGCGTAGGATTTCATGTCATCTGTCAGAAATCCGCTCTGGATGTAAAAATAATGCACTAGCCAAACACCTTTCTCTTCATAAAAGACACACAGGTTTTAAGTTCCAGATCCTGGATCGCATAGACATGGGTGATCTTGAAGGAGACATCCCGAATATTCTGGAGAAACATGAACTGATGTGGCCATTAAAGCTGAACTCTTTTAGGAAGCCTGGACTAAACTATTACTGTTCAATTAAAAGTGCACTGGAACTTAGAAAATGGCCACATTGTGTACATGACTAATTATATTTTATTTTATTTTATTCTACAAATTGGTTTTAAATACCATTTTAAATTGGTTGAATTTTAAGTGTATATTTTGTTTCCATCATCATACATACATTTTTTCTTATTTTTATTTTTTTCTGGTTCTTTTTTCTACTTTATTCAAAATGATGTGTAATAACAATACTAACTAATTATACAATTATATAGGTTTTTAGGGTTCTTGTACACAGACCTGAAGAAGTCCAGAAGGACGAAAGTGATCTTTGTAAACAATAGGCTATGAAAATAGAAATTGATTTTTACATGCAAAATGTATATGTATATATTTATATATATTTTTAATTGCCAAATGAACTAAGGTTGATATATTTCCAGCCATGTAGTACATTGTCTTGGATAAAATTACAGACTTACTAATCTACTTAATAATTTGGTTAAATAATAGGTACCACATCATTATAAATTTTATTTAAAGTACATAAGGGTTATATATTATTATGACAGCTACTTGGTAGGGCAGGACCAGCTCGAATATCACACTGATGGGGGAAGGGATGTGAATTTAACATGTGTATCAATAACACTTTATTTTACAGCATAATAAACCACTCCCATGCCTGATAAAAAGTATATATATATATATATATATATATATATATATATATTTAGAAAGCTTGTGAGGAAATTATTACTCTATTTTTGTTTTACTTGGATCGCTTGTCTGTGTACTTAATAAAGGATTTTCGACTGGAAACAGACTGCCTGCCTTGCTTGGATTACTTTTGAATACTTAGTAATGCTGTACAATTATATATTTTCTGTTATTACTTTTTGTTTTGTTTTGACTTAAGATGAGTTTATGTTCACTACTTCTACTACTATTGTCTGGTCTGATTAATATACAGTGATTAACTAGAAATATACGGACTGAAAATCTTCCACACAGAGAAGTTTCTTGCACTGTAATGTAGATATATTCCAACATATCTGCTAAAGTGTCATCTCAGGCCTGCTGTATGGATTGCTGTACTGTCTGCATACTTTTCAAATGTACAGATATTTGCAGAATGTCCAGATGCACGACTCATACCTCTGGCCCATATTTAAGATCATAGTGATTGGGTTGCAAACTTTTGATAAGTCATTAACGATTAGAGACATAAATAATGACACATTCAGTCACATACCCATCATAAATGTCATGGTGAAACAATACCTGTTATTCTGTCACCTTTTTAGGTTTGTAAGGGAAATATGCCACAATGATACCTATTCTTGGACCTTTGTCCAGCCATTATTCATGGCTTTGTCCACATTCCTTGCTCTAAGAGGTTGAGAGGTATGAATGTCTGAAATAGTGACAGGGGGTGTAAATTGCTTAACATATATTGCAGCATAGCAGTGCAGGTATTAATGTATTCCTGTTTTCTTTCCTTTTATCACAGGTGAACATGGAAGTGGTTCTGTATCTCCTATGCCACCTGATTTCAGTGTCACATCAGACTCTGATGATGATGGTGGCCAAAGTGAGGAGCAGACAGGGATTGCAGAGGCTGATTCTGACACAGAGGTTGACATCCAGTGATCACTTCATTATCACCAGACACAGCCAGTATGCTTACACATACCCAGTCCACTGAAGCCATAGATATTGGACAGTTGGTTGGTGAGAACCATGATCAGAGAAGTGTAGCTGTAGCTACTGCTGTGGCTTCAGTAACTGTTTACACTGGTCAGACTGTTAGTGTGGTCCCACACAGGTGGATTGATAGGGATGCTTGGTGGAGGCCCACTGTCCCTCCCCAACCTGTTGCAAGTGACTCATCACATGTCACTCAATGTATGTTTAGGGCCATCATGGAGGCATAGGCACATTCAGAAAGGAACTCTAGAAGAATACTGAGGGTTATAGATGTAGCACAGTCTGGCATCCATGACTGTCTCCATTGCATTGTTTATTCCCTGGATTGGTTGAATGACACACCGAAATGGGATAGGCCTGTGAGGGAGCACACAGTATATGTTATGGAACACACATTGTCTATGATAGAATGTTTGCTGGGGGGAGTTTTGGCCTTGTGGGGGTAGGTCAGCAACTACATCTGCTGAGATCCATCTTGGCCTTGCCTGATCATTAAGGGGTTGGGGGGATGGCCTAATGGTTAAGGTGTTTGCCTTACAAACACAAGGTGCAGGGTTTGAGTCTCACAAGTGATAACTGGCTAGGATTAAAATGGCTCACAAGGGCAGTTAGCCTAGTACTAACCTATGAACAATTCTATGCTCCCATAGTGGCAGTACATCTGCTACTCTAGCAGGCTGCATGCTACTCATACCCAGATATAGCAGACCATGGGATCATGGTTCTGGGTGTTCCCATGAAGGGAACATGTCCAGCAGACGTTGGTCACCTTCAGCTAGTAGCAGGGGATCTGACTTTGGGAGTGGAGGTGCCAGTGCAACTCCTGGCAGAGGCAGTTCTCATGTTTTGGGCAAAGATAATGAACTGTCAGCTCTACCATGCACAGCTCACAGCTGTCTGACATACAGACACACAGAGATAGCACTCAGCTTGGTTGTGTTCATGCAGACACTCACACAGAAATGTCACACTGAAGGCACCTACAGACACACATGCAACATTTACATGGTCCATCTTGCCTGTTTCCCTTGCTTACTCACACACACACACACACACACACACACACACACACACACACACACACACACACACACTCACCAGTCGTTTGTGTCAGCCTAGGCTTGCACTGCCACAGAGCACCCTGTGCAAGTGATGATAACTGTGCCACATCCCTGTGATCTATCTTTTGGATTCAGGGACACTAAAGGTATATGTCTGATGCACAAGGTGACTATCTATATTAATATGATTTTATTACGTACATTTGTGCTGTTGAACTGATAATTGTACCTTTCATTTAGATTCTACATAGCAATTTAGACAGCTGCTAGCATACTAATTTATCTACTTTATAGTGGATGCTTTTGTAAGGGCTGTGAAGTCAGATCTAACTTTCCCTTTAAGGATTGTTTAGTGCAAATGTATGGGTGCACATCCAAAGTCAGCTCATCAGATTCAGAGCTCAAGACTGTATGTCAGCACTGAAGACAAATCTCATCAGAATGGTAATACAGTATAATGTTCCTTTTTATATGTACATCACAATAGATTCCAAAGTTCATAGGATGTGACTAGGGTATTGACCTGATGCTGTTTAGAAGCATAGCCATTACATCACAATATAATATTATAACAGTTAGATATAATGGATGGTCAAGTTTTGACTAGCAAGGACCACACATGTCCTGGAGTGATGCAGCAGTGATCCATGTCAGATAAAATTTTCACATCAAGTCATCCAGCCTATCCTTCAACAGAGTAATGGAGGTTCTCTGCTTGCCATGGATTTGAAGCCTACTGCAGAGGAGTGAGACATGCATTTGTCTCTCCAGCATGTCCTATGTATGTCATAGTGTACATTGAGGTCCCTGGAACAGGTAACTCTAGTTTAGTTCCACATTACTAACAGATGTGCAGCATTTTCATCCCATTTTGGCCACAGATAGCCCTGTAAGGCTTACATAATCTGCTTCAAAGCTATCTATATGATACTGTACACAGTGACAGCCATGTCAATCTGCCCACAGAAGACACATGTAGGAGACCCTCTGATGTTTTATTGCTCAGACATGTCTGAGGTATGTCAAGATGGTGCAGGTGTCTGGTACAATACATATCAAAGGGAGGATTATATTCATTGATACGGCAGATGAGGGGTAAGTATAGGTGATTGATAACATATATTGCTATTGATGTAATGTTGTTGCTAGTCAGATGTAAGATGTAGAATGCCTATATCCCCACAGTAGACCCAGGTTGCAGTTGACATGTATTCCAAAGGCTATCAATACAGAAGTGGGAAATAGTGTACTCATGGTTATTTTATAATACGCAGGAACATTTATTACCACAGGGTATGCTGATGCATTTCTGTGCAGTTCATATAATACTCATGGCTTTGTCAGCAGTCATTAGTGCCACAGACCCTCTGTTTTTTAGGACTTCTGAGACGTATATGTTAAATATAAGGGGCCGCAGCACTGACACTTCTGTTACCACATGGGTGACATGTCTGATGCTTGAAGTGAAGTCTTGCACTGTGATTGAATGTTGCTGGTCTGTGATACCATTTGCAAACCAATTGATAACATAGGATTTGATAGTCACCTTGGTTAGTTTCCCACTGATAACAAATGTTGGATTATGTGGAAGGCATTGGCTAAGTTATGACAGGATGTGTGCACAGCTTTGACTTTGTGTATGTCTCTGGTCACAGTTTTGAATCCCACCATGTTTTGCAGCCACAATATACCATTGAGAATACCTAACTGGAACACATCTAGTGTTTGGAGGTCACCTATTTCCTTGTGTCTAAGTTGCATGCAAATTGTATCCATTACCTTATGGCAGAGGTTGCATAAAGTTATTGATCTATAATTACACTTGCATTATGTGAATCATCCCTTGTGTGGTTGGAAAATAGTCACTATATTCAATTCAGTGTGGACAGCAGCAGTATTGAGACTGTGGTTGAATATAATGCATAGTGAAGTAGCTCACTGTTGAAACACATGAAGAACACAGGCTGGAATGCCATCTGGTCCCTTGGAGACTGTGCTCTTGTCTTGGAGAGGGCAGTGATAACTTTCCCATTGTAGATACCACAGGTCAGAGGAGACTTACACACATGGTTTGTAGTAGGTTTGGTGGTGGCGGGGGATACTTTTCAACCAGATGTGTCTGCTAGCAGGTTTGGAAGTTACACGTGGTCAGTATGTGCACTACCATACACAACTGGATCCAAAAACATCTGAGTTATATATACCAATTTGCAGATGTACATGACGAAAGCCTTGTGGTTATCCCTGGATACGTTGTTGTGTAAATTACTATTATAATTGTTCTGTGAGGGTTTTAGAAGGTATCTTATTTGAATGTTTATGCTGAGGAGAGTGGCTTTCCAGTCTTAGTTTCATAATGTTGTATTTATAAACAGCAGCTGCTTTCACTTACTGTATAATGTAGTAATGACAGATACCTACCAGTATGGTTTGTATTTTCTGGAGGATCTTTGTTTAAGCCCATCAGGCACAGCTGTATGTATACATTTGTGTAGATGTGTAGACAGGGCATCAGGAAATAAGTTACTATAGCTGTCAATGTCCTATGTGAAAACTGTGTCTTGGAAGTAGATTAGACCATCCCTTATGAAGGTGTAGTTACCTTGGATGATGTTTTTAACCTGACTCCTCCTTTCGGGTGTTCTGTAGCTATATCAACTTCAAAACATATCATCTTATGGTTGGATTAACAGTGCAGGCACTATACATGTGCCATTACCTTGTTCACTCATATTGTTGAGGTACAGGTCTGGGATATGAGATAACCTTGTGGGGTGGTGCACTATTTCTTCCTTGGCATGTCAGTTTACAAACTTCAGGTAATATTGTGCAATTGAGTTTGTTGTTCTATAATTATCCCAATCAATGGATGAAAACTTTCACTCACCCCTTCTTGGGTTGTTTTATTCTACTTTAATTGTTCCATGTGGTAATATATGGGCTGTGTGGTCTTTCATATTTTTGGATGGAGATCTGTTAATGGAAATAACATGAAGGGGTTTCCTATCTACAGTATGTTGAACATAGAGTAAATCCATATAGTTATCTTCTCTAAACACTCTTGAGGCATATTAATCTTTAATGTAAATAAATACAACACCTCCTGTGGTTCACACAACTTCCATTTGCTGTCTAGATGTTTGGAAGGCATTGTAGCCTTGCAAGGCCAAAGTACTTACTGCAGCCTTGAACCAGGTTTCTGTGACTACACAGACATCAGCATCTTCACTTTGAAGAGTGCTTAAAGAGAGTGTGGTTTAAGATGTGAGCTCCTAGAGTTTAGCAGCACTGGCCTTACTTTGTTGGAGTTGTACATTTTCACATTGGTTATTTTGCTTTTGTGACCTTGCCTAATAAAGGGATTATGGGGCAGTCAAGTGCCTATTGTATAACCACAAGAGAAACATCACAAATCCAGACCACACAGCCAGTGACCACACAAACAGAAGTTTACTCTCACTTTGACGTCTCGGCAAACTTGCCTTCAAGGAGTACAATACCCAGACAAACATGTTTCTTACATACTGGGTACAATCAAACACTTATTTAAACAATTGTAAAAACAATTAGAGTAAAACCCACCAAATGAGCTCCATATTCATTCCCTTTGGGGCAAATTTCAAAATATTAAAGCCTCTTTATATAAAATCCTATTTTTTCCTTCAGCATAGTTATTATCTACCTTTTCTAAAACAGTTGCTTGTAACCCAACAGTTGAACCTCCATGTACTTCAAAAAAATGTTCAGCCACTGAACTTTGTTCCTTCCTAATTTCAATATCACGAACATGTTCTAACAATCTAGTTTTAAATGCCCTCTTAGACTCACCAATATAAAATTTATCACAAGGGCATTTCAAGGCATAAACAATGCCCTCAGTGTTACTTTTAAACTGAACTTTGGCCTTAAAACTTAAACCATTTATACTATCAAAACTAGATACAATATGTTTACATGCTTTGCATCTACCACATCTTTTAGTGCCATGATAATTTGCTATTCTACTTAAACTTACAGGAGGCATAATAAATTTACTTTTTACTAAAAATTCTTTTATACTTCTACCTACTTTGTATGATATTTTAAGTTTCTTGGGCATGCATTCAATGCCCTCTTTCATAGAATTCAAAAGTTTCCAGTAGTATTTCACCATATCTACTAATCTGCTATTAAAACAACTGTAGGTTGTAACAATATATATATATATATACATATATATATATATATATATATATATATATATATATATATATATATATGTATATCAGAATTATTCTGTTCAACCTGAGGCAAAAAGCTGATTTTAATTATAATCCAAAAAGAATGCCCAGGCCAGAAGATTCCAAACAGTTCAAACTAAATTTAATAGCAGGCAATACAGAAGAATAACTCCATAAAATGCTGACAAACACTCATAAGCATTTTTTGTCACTCAATACATGACTTCATCAGATGAAGGAACTGGAATGAACTCACTTCCTTATATATGTTCAAATGAATAATTAAGTTAATTAAAACATCATTAAATAAACTACATAATCGTGTTAAAAAACAAAAATGTATCCATTCAGTGTAAATCCATTAAAAACATTTAAAACTGGAAACATTTATACTTTCAGTAAAGGGTTAGAATTAATCCAATATAAAACTTTAAATATCTAAATACAAGAAATGATTTAAAATGAAATAAAATACATGAACAATGTAAACACTCCATCTAGTGGCAAAAAATGACTGTGACCCGATTCAATAAAAAACATTTTAAAACTCATGTGTACAAAAGATCCCATATCAAATAATATGATATATTGTAAAATATAAAAAAAAATCTATGCACTGTAATGGAACTGCTTAAAAATTACTTAAAAAACATATATAAAACCTTATAACTTAGCAGCTTTCATTTTTAGTAAAGATGTGATAGAAAGATTATCATTTAAACCAGGAGGGGATGATGCTTCTAAAGTCAACTGCCACCATAATTCTTTATATTCGATTTTCTCTTCCCAAAGGCCCCCTCTAATTTCTTTCATAATTCCCTCTAATACAAAGAAAGAAAATTTAGCTTGGGAACACTCCAAAGTATGCTTATACAAAACATCCATTTCTTTTTTGTTTTGGACATCATATAAATGTTCATAAATTCTTCTCTTGAGCTTCTGCTCAGTCTTGCCAATGTAAAAGGATTCACAAGGTCCACACAAGGCAAGGTAGATTAATCCATATGATTCACAATTAAAAAATCCTTTGCTATATATTTTTTATTTCAACTGACCAAGAAAATGTTATCTCTATCAATAATGTACTTACATTGGACACAATGTCCACATGTATATGTCCCTACTTTCTGTCTATTTATGTTATGTTCCCCATTCTCAAGCAAGCACTTCAAATTCATAGAGTTTTTATAAATAAATTTAAGGTATTGGGGATAAACCTTTGAGGTCAGAGAATCCTGTAATTTTTTTCCATTCATTTTCAATAATTTTCCTAGTAACTTTAGAACTTGCATTAAATTCTAAACTCATAGCCTTATTAAAATCATTGGTACCACTATGATTGTTACAGCTAACACTCTGGCCATTATTATCATTATTATTATGTGTGCCAATCCTCTCTCCTAAGATGGGTGAAAATTTTAGAATGAAAACCTCCTTCCTTCTCCTTCTTATAAACCTCAATATCCAAGCATTGTAATCTGTTATGACATAAATTCCAAGTAAAATCCAAGAAAGGCACAGAGTTCTTAAGAAATTCTAAAAATTCATTAATTAAATTGACTTGACCCACCCAGAAGATGCACATATCATCCAAAAACTGCTTATATAAGTACCAGGAATTCTTGTAAATAGAATTAAATACATATTTTTCTTCCCATTTAGCCAAGACGAGGTTGGTGTATGTGGGGGCGCAAGCAGCCCCCATCGCTACACCCTTAGTCTGATGATAAAATTCACCTTTAAAATACAGATAGTCATATTTTAAAACCAACTCCATCAAACTTAAACACACCAACCTCTCATTCAATTTTATTTCATTGTTCTCAAATAATATTTCCACTAAGAGCTGTTCTACCTGGGGGATGCTTTTAAAAAGATCAACTACATCAATGGTGCTTAATGGTGATTTTGGATGATATATGCACAAATGTAGGCACAAATTTCAACCCACTTTCAAGGACAGAACTTTTAAAATTGTTAAAATTGTACTATGATAAGCTCACTATGTTAGAGTCACAGTTACCATTTTCCTCTCTTGTTCCATTGTTGCTGATTGGGATGCTGTAAATATTGTTGAAATGATTGTCCTTCACGTTGGCATTTTCTGTTATGGGCTTTTGATGGATGAAAATTTAACCCCTTCCAAAATGTCTGTTGAAATTGCTCTTCATTTTGTGCTTTGGGATGAGGTGGATAGTCATTTCTACCTAAACTATCCTCCTCAACAGAAGAGGTATAATCATATGAACTACATGTAAATGAAAAGGAGCATTGGTCACCATTTTGTCTTGTGTCCTGAAACCGCATAGGATTCTGAACCCTCTTCCTATTGGCTCTTCTTCCAAAAGCACTACCATTGTCATAATCTTGGGTGTCCCTAAGTAGTTTTTTTTCTTTTTTCTTTCGGTAATTTCCTCTTCATAACTCTTGAGCTTAATGTTGATATCTTTCAACAATTTGTCCAAAACTTCAGGACCTGATAGAGAGAGCAAATTAGCACAAGTGGAACCAATCTCCATTCGTAGCTCTTTTTGCTTCACCCTATCTCTCTCTCTCTCTCTCTCTCTCTCTATTAAGAAGGAAACCCATTTGGAAGTGCATTTACGCACAGCTAGAACCCAACATTTATGAAATATTTTATCACTCTCATTCTCTAGATTAAAGTTCATGGCAGGATCTTTATACACCCTTAACCTCTGAGGGGTTATATCCAATTCCAAATATTTGTTAAGGCTTTTATATTGAGAAAAAATGCAGTTTCCTTACCTATTAATTTTTCTAATGTGTCACACAGTACCTTATTCTCCAAATCTTCTCCCAGTGGTAGAAAAGGGATTCTGTAAATCGTTATTGTGGTCTTCTTCACATTTCTCCCAAGCCAAGAGCATCCACTCTTTTTCACCAGAACTTGGTCCCCCCTGTCACCTACATGGAAAGAGATCATTCATTGGAATTTATAAAATAGCTATCCAATGAGCAATAATGAGGATCCAACTGTGTATCGTGAAAAAGTCTAGAAACATCCACATTAGGGATACTGGCCACTTGTATAATCACAAAAGAAACATCAAGTCTAGTGCCTTTTGTCTGGCAAAGCAGCATGCTCTAACCACTATGTCATCCCACATTGACAGGTATTGTATCACCTTAGAATGATGCCAGATACTTAGGCAAGTTCAGAGAATCTGTTGTTCTTTACATAGTGGCATCATTCTAGATGAGGGTATAATGCTGATCAAACATAGGGACATACCTGGCTAGGACCCATATTTAGATAGCTCAATCATGTCTGTGTTCATATATTTCATATAGTCATGTCTCAGGTTGTGCATAGCAAGGTGAAGTATGCTGGATTAAGAGTGGGACTTGTTGAAAGAGTTGATTGCATGTGTGCTGTGATGACTACACCTGCCACACAGCTGACACTAACCTTATCCTTGTTTAAGCTGGTGAGTGGGGCATCTGTACGTCTAACTATACAGTTGACTATTATGAAAACTTTGGGATACATGCCCATTGCCTTAAGCAGTTCTATGGTGAGACAGTGTTGATGATATTTCTTATGTGTATTGTCTGCTTGCAGCCTGATGGTGTTTAAGATGTGTCTGCTGTTTAGGTTGGTTTGTGGGAGTACCTCTGTACATGATGATTTGTGTTGGGTAGAGTAGGAGTCAAGGTGTGTGAGTGGACAACCTGTTTAGTGTTATTGTTCTGGAAGCAAGCAAGCAGTGATTCCAGATTCCTACTATGGATGGATCTCTTGAAAATTGTACTTCAGTGATGTAGGAGATACCAGCTATTCAGTGCACATGAAGCTTTATCGTCACTGAGTCAAAAACTCATGTCAGCTATGCTAGCAGGGGAAAGAGAGGGGAAATGATATGTGATAATGGGAGGTTTGAATCTGGTATCTGCATACAGAATGCAAAGAGGAGGGATTTATGTCATCTGACTGTGACTAATCTATGGGGTGTACATTATGAGGTCCTTCATAAGGTGGATCTATACCTTTATTATTGATAGGTAAGTGGATAAATTGCTGCTTGTTATGCAAGAGAGGTTCTGACAGCTAGATCTGCTCTGCTACATAACAGCAGCTGATTGTATTTGAAATCAAGTGCATTGACATTTATGTTTGTATGAGGTCAAAGAGTTACAGCCTCTGCACACCATCCAGAGCAGGTAGTACAAATACACACTGTTAAAGTCCAAACTGTGTTAAGACACACTAACCTTCAAATAGATATCCCTGCTGTACACTCCTGCCACAAGTGTACAGGTGGGGTTTCACCAAACACAGATGTCATTTTTTTCCTACAATTATTTTGAATAGTACCATTAAGTCTCACCACAGCAGATCACCTGCCACCATTTCCACCCATCCTCTGCATCTTTCTCTGTCACACCAACCACCTGCATGTCCTCTGTTATCACATAAATCTTATCTTAGGCCTTTCTATTTTCTTTTTAATTGACAGCTCCATCCTTAGCATCCATCTCCCAATATACCCAACATCACTCCTCAGCACATGTCCAAACCAACACAATCCCACCTCTCTGTCTCTGCCTCCAAACCGTACAACCTGAGCTGACACTCTAATATATGGTTAATACTGCTGTCCATCCTCAGCATACACAATGCACATAGCAACAGCTGGGAATCTGCCAACACCTGCTATGACTCCAGTCTTTTTGTCAGTGGCACCATCTGCAACCCATATAACATAGCTAGTTTCAGTACCATCTTGTAGACCTTCCCTTTCAGTCTTATTGGAACCCATCTGTCAAAAATCACTCCTGACGCTCTTCTCCGCCCATTCCACCCTGCATGCTCTCTCCTTCTCCTGTCTTTCACACTCATTATTACTCTGAATGGTTGAGCCATAGTATTTCACATCATATGCTTTCACTAACTGTACTCCCTGCATCCTAACCATTCCTCTATCCTCCCTGTCATTCACCCATATATTATGTCTCAGTCCTGCTGACATTCATTACTCTCCTCTGTAGAGCATATCTCCTCATCTCCCAAGTCTCCTAATTCCCTACTGTCAATATAGATCACCATATCATCCGCAACCATCATAGTCCATGGGGACTGCTATGTGATCTAATATGCCAACCTGTCCATCACCATTGCAAATAGATGTCATAATTTATGTGCATACAATAACAGGAATGCCACTGTTGTCTGTCTTATAGAGAATGAGGTGACATCTACCCATCTATCAGGCCAGTGTGTAACCATGGCCTGTTGTGATGTATACATATCCAATAATCTGATATCGCTGATGATGTCGGCAGTGTATGTTGAAGATAGGACAGTGTCCCTTAGCCTGCTGTAAAATGCTCTAGGTAACATCCAGAGCTCACCCACATACACAGTTGACTGTAGTCAGAATAGAACCCCTACCTATCTAGGCTTGCATACTACAGATCAGATTACATAACACACACACCTTATCACAAGTCTGATTTTAACAGGGCTGCAGGTGATCTTATGGTAGATGACGTCAGTAGGTCATATGGGGGACAATAGTTTGGAGGCCTGCTTTGACTGGATGTTTGTACAAGCACAAAAACAATGCAAAACTATGTCATCTGAGAAGTCAGTGTGGGATACACACTTACACCATCCTTTATGGAGACACACACACACACACACACACACACACACACACACACACACACACACACACACACACACACACAGTTGACTGCAATGAGGACAGAACCCCTACCTATCTAGGTTTACATACTACAGATCAGAGTATTTAATGCACATGCTGTAGCTCAAGTCAGATTTTAACAGGACTGCAGGTGATCGTATCTTAGATGACATCACAGACCATGTGAGGAACAAGAGTTTGGAGGCCTTTCTTGAATGGACATTTGTGCAAACACCAAAACAATGAAAAAACATGCCATTTGTGAAGTTGGATTGGGATACACATTTTTATTTTTGTTTATATACACACACATACACAGTTAACTGGAGTGAGATTAAAACCCTTAACTATCTAAATTTATGGACTACAGATCAGAGTACTTAATGCATGCAGCACAGCACAAGTCTGATTTATGTAGGACTGCAGGTGAACTTATACTAGATGACATAACCAAGCTATGTGTTGAACAACAGCTTGGGAGGGCTGCATATTCAAATTGTTTTATAATGTCATCTGAGGCTAGTAGCCTAGCAGACAAATACTGTTTAGTAGCCTAGCTGTGCAACAACAATACCCTTATTGAGCATATTTTTCTCTTTGTGTTTGGATGAGCAAACCTGTGAGCACCATCAACTGGCCCTGTCCATGAGGGAGCACACATCATTATATATTACAACTTGTACAGTGGTTGATATATGTGTGGAAAAATCAAAGTGTCCCAGTTTTGTTGTGATTGTTGGTGTTATTGCTGGTGGGGAAACAAATGGATGACTTGCCAATATATGTATATATACTTATAATGTGCCCTGAATTTGCAATACTTCCATATGTACTCTAGGGAAGACATGGGGTCTGAAAATGATAAGGCACCATACCTCTCAGCTGTCGAGATTTTCACAGAATCTCCAGATATTTGATTCATATTTTGGTCTGTTTCTCACAAAATTGTGGTTTTCTGGAAAAATCAATGACAAATCATTGAGAAATGAAGTAAAAAATAATGGCATATATCTGAATTTCAGATGTCATTTCCTTCAGAAAATTCATGCTAACGCAATGCCTGTTATTCTATCAACTTTCTATGCTTGTTCTAAGTTTGTAAGAGCAATATTTAAAAAGTGCCCCTGTTTTTGGGCCTTTGTCACCTATTATTTGTGGCTTTGTCCTGATTTCTTGCTCTATGAGCGTGAGAGGTATGTAGGGCACTAAGGATATATATATATATATATATGTGTGTGTGTGTGTGTGTGTGTGTGTGTGTGTGTGTGTGTGTGTGTGTGTGTGTGTGTGTGTGTGTGTGTGTGTGTGTGTGTGTGTGTGTGTGTGTGTGTGTGTGTGTGTATATATATATATATATATATATATATATATATATATATATATATATATATATATATATAGTGGCATAGCATGAAAAGCAACGGATTTGTGCTATGGTTAACTAAGTATACACGCATGTGCGCTTGCCTTTTTTTTTAACCTGTTTGCACTTAGGTAAGCAGTGCAAAAATGTGAGGTGCATTACTCACATTGGAGACTTACTATTATTCAATATATATCTGTTACTACAGCCCACTCCTATCTGTACTCCAGGCCAGGATTTTCCAATTGCTAATGGCAATAATTGAATGCATCCGGTGTCTGTGGTTGGTGGACAGACATAAATCCTGTTTCCTCTTTCACTGTTTCTGCACTGCCGCACTCCATGCAAACAAGCTAAACCTTATCAAAAAGGTTTTATACACGTGGTGCGCTATGCAAATGTGGTATTAAAATAAAACAACATTGATAACAGTATCGGAAAAAGAGTCACATTCTAAAAAACACAACCTATTGCTATTAAACTTCCAAAACTTCTAGTCATATCAGTATTAGAACACTCAACAGCATTACAGCTTCATCAGACAGGGAGGCTACCTTAGTCATTTTGGCCACAATAGTAGTTTGCCAGAACTAGTCATTCACCACACAACAACCTGCATAAAAATGTACATTGCTATTTATCAGTTACCTAACACATTCAATGTGTAATCAAATCTATATTATTGTCCTGAAAGTGTGGGGGATAATAACTGTGACAAACACCCATATACCATTGGTTTGGGGGTAGCATAGATGAGTTACTGTTATGGCAGTGACATGGGGACACTCCTGTTTTTGGGGGTGTGGGAACAAATCACATTTACTGTTAGGATACAGACAAGTCTGAAGTCAAGACACTGCAATCTGTAGCCTCACTTTCTAACTTCTCTCTTGAATGATCTATCACTAATCTGCTGCAGTAGGACTGTATGATTGTTTCATGCATGAGGGATACTAATTACAAATGGGCACATAATAGTAAAATAGTGTCTGTAGTCACATGTTAATTTAATTTATGTACAAATACAATACTATTTACTTGCATACTGTACCAAGTGCATAGATACAAAGGATATCTCATAATACTCTACAAGAATACAGTGCAATTGCATTAGTTGACACAACTTTAATTCAGGACTGACTCTGTCTGATGCAAGGAGTACACAGCCAATACATGGATAGGTATAGGTTATGTGAGTTGCTTGGCATCAGTTTTAATATATGTCTGTGAGTAGGAGAAAGCTATTAGTCCCTAGGTCCCTAAGTGGTCAGTGAATGTGCTATGCATTATCTCTTAGCCAAATCAAGGGCATACTGAGCATGGCTATGTCTGCCTACAGGGCAGCAGCTGGAGGTTCCTCCACTGAGTTCTCCTATGACTGTGACTGTGGTGACCTAGGTGTTTTTTGGGGGATGTGTGTCTCTTCCCTTTGCTGATCCTGCCGCAGCTGTTTCCTCAGGATCAGATTGTGGAGCAAAGCACACACTGTGCATATTTGTGTACATGTGCATGGAGTATACTGCAAGACTCTACTGGATATATCTAGGCACCAGAATCGTGAATTCAGAAGCCAAAACACATGCTGTAGATGTTCCCAGTTTGTTAA